>NC_088382.1:106816666-107125833 GCF_037993035.2 Macaca fascicularis
TGAGATGATTTTCCCTGTCTGAACCGATTCATCTGACCCTTGCCTACTGCCATTCCCTGGGGGAAAAAATGGAACGTTGGGAAGCTGGTGCTTATTTTTGCCTCTTGTTTACACTATCTCTGTAAGTGATTAAGGCTTGATTGTTACTTTCAGTTTGGCTCATTGTTCTGACTAACCACCTAACCCTGGCCGCTGGACAGAAATTAAGAGCAAAGAAAGTGATAACCATTTTAAACAAACATGGAATAAATAAAAACCACAATAATAAGGTGGTATTTGAAAAGAAAACAAGATGGAAAGAATATATTTCACTGGAATAGCATGTGAATAAGTGAAGTTACTGGAATTAGTGTTCTAAGGTCCTTGTGAAACTGCCTTTGCAAAATTATAACAGTAAGAAAAACCTGACCTAATTGACTCCATCTTGCTTCTAACCTCCAAGCTGTCCTTGGTCATTCCTGGACATAGGCCAAGATAAGTTTGAGAGGAATTTAGTTTATAGTTTAACTTAGAAGCAAGAATTATAATAGTCCCTTCCTGAAACCAACTCTCTCCCTGTTCAAGAGATGAAACTGCCTTTGTAAGACTAATGAAAGACTGCAAGATTAGGATTATAGGAGAGACCCAAGTTCTGCTAAAATGTAGGCATAGTTTCTATAATTCCTTACTGCTTAGGAGTCATATAGCCAGCAGTCCCAAGATTTAAAACTTCCCCAATTGCTTCTATAGGTATCACTACTGTAACACTTAAGACTGGGGAGGTTTTTTAAGATGTTTTTCAGACTGATCCCACCTGGACTCATGACTCAGCTGGTCCTGTGGCTCTGCCCAGAGGTGGCCTCACTGCACAAGGACCATCTTCCAACACCCCTGTGATGGCATCCCCAACCAATCAGCTGCACCCATTCCCTAGTCCCCTGCTCATCAAACTGTCCATAAAAACCCTAACCTCCAACCCTTCAGGGAGACTGATTTGAGTGATAACTCCAGTTCTTCTGCATAGCTGGCCTCATGTCAGTTAAACTCTTTCTTTACTGCAATGCCACAGTCTCAGGCAATTGATTTTGTGCAGTGGGCAGAAAGAATAAATTTAGGAGCTCATATGGGATCCGCCCTTCTGGGTGCCTGCTTGCAGTTCATTGGTCCCCCATAGGTCCGACTGACCTGGAGGTGAGCTCTGACAGCCACTTATTTCTCTGGAACTGAGGGTCTCTGCCAATGTCCCCTTGCAACTGTCCTGCCAGTGAGGCACTGTCGACCCTTCCTGCCCAGGCCTAACTGTCATGTAGAAAGTTTCTGGAAGTCATCTTTAAACTGGTCTGGTGAGTATTCTAAGTGCAACCAACATCTCCTTCCTTCTCCTGACCTAGTTGGCCCCTTTTGTGGGTTCCAGTTAGCCTTTCTCTGTGGGTTCACTTGTATTGCTGTACAAGAGGATAAAGATATTGTCTAAATTTAGGCTTTGCTAAGTTAAATTTGAAAGTTAAATTTAAAACATTATTCAGGCATGGTGGTGTGCACCGGTAGTCCCAGCTACTCAGGAGTCTGAAGCACGCAAATCATTTGAACCCAGGAGGTGAAGGTTGCAGTGAGCTGAGATCGTGCCACTGCACTCCAGCCTGGGTGACAGTGGGAGACTCCATCTCAAAAGAAAGAAACGAAAGAAAGAAAGTTAAATTTTCTAAGGTAACCACAAAAAACAGAGGTAAAGTGCATAACAACAAAACAACCTCCCCTACCAAATGGAATGAGAAAAAAAGGCTTAACAAATTTGATATCATATTCTGTGACCACAATGCCACTAATCAACTAAAAACATATATAAGTTTGGAAAATTAGAAATATAACTCAATGAAATAAATAAATGACTTAGTAAATAAATAAATTATTTAGTGGTTTATGAGTCTGATATGGTTTGGCTATGTTCCTACCCAAATCTCACCTTGAACTGTAGCTCCCGTAATTCCCACATGTCATGGGAGGGACCCAGTGGAAGGTAATTGAATCATGGGGACAGGTCTTTCCCGTGCTGCTCTCATGATAGTGAATAAGGCTCATGAGAGCTGATGGTTTTATAAAGGGGAGTTCCCTTGCACAAGCTCTCTTGCCTGCCACCATGCAAGACATGACTTTGCTCCTCATTCACCTTCAGCCCTGATTGTGAGGCCTCCCCAGCCATGTGAAACTGTGAGTCAATTAAACCTCTTTCCTTTATAAATTACCCAATCTTGGGTGTGTGTTTATTTGCAGTGTGAGAACAGACTAATACGGAGTCACAGAAAGAATTATAATTAAAATTAAAACATATGTACAACTGAATAATAGCACACACACAGACAACACTTTCATATCAAAACTTGTAGGATGTAGGTAGGCAGTTTCTTAGAGGCAAAGTTACAGTTCAAAATGATAAAAATTTTAAAATAAGCTAATAAACCCAAAGAAATAATTAGGGATTACTATTTACTCCCTAATTATTTGGGTTTATTCTGCTATCCTTTTTTCCTCCAATTAAGAAATAGCAGAATAAACCCAAATAAACAATTAAGGAATAAACAATAAATATGAGTAGAAGTGCATGAAATAGATCACAAGCCTTCAGTAGAAAGGATCAACAAAGCCAAAGAGTTGGCTCTTTGAAAATACTGAAAATTACTGATTAAAAGCTTTATGCCAATAATTTGGAACCTTGAATAAATGCACCATTTTTTAGAAAAAAAAAATGTGATTACTTAAATGAGTTGATGAATAAACTTAGTATTTTAATAGCTCTAGAAACATTAAATAAATTGAATCACTATTTTAAAATGTACCTTCCACCACAAATTCTTTAGTTTTATAAGTAAGTTCTCCCAAACTTTAAATAATTTCAGTTTTACAAAATTATTTTAGAGTACAGAAGAGGGACTAATTAATTCTAAGCTCATTTTATGAGACTAGTATAATCTTAACACCAAAATCTAATTAAGGACAGTTTGGAAAAATCACAAGCCAATTTCACTAATGATTATAAATGAAAAAAATTGAACAAAATATTAACAACCGCATCTATTAGTGGAAGAAAAAGAGAATAAATGATGACAAAGTTGAGTTTCTGCCAGATATGCAAGATTGGTTTCTCATTAGAATATCAGTTAATTTAATTCATCACATTAACAAGTTTAAAAGGGAAAAGTTATCCAATCATCTCTAGATGCAGAAAAAGAGTCACATAAAACCTAAAATCCATTTATGGTAAAGATAAAAGAAGACATCCTTAACCAGATAAAAAGCATCTACAAAACAAGCTAAAGAAATATCATAATTAACATGAAATGCTGAAAATATTTCTTTTAAGGTAGGAAATAAACTAATGGTGTTCAAAGTAACTACTTCTATTTGGTAGTACTTGGCTATTCTAGCTTCCACAGACAGAAGAGAAAATGTATAAGCAAAGGAAAAAAGGAAAGAAAACTGTTTCTATTTGTAGACAAATATGATTGCCTACATTGAAAATTCAAAAGAATCTACAAAAAAAGTATCATAATTAAAAATGAGGATTAAGAAGTTTGCTCAAGAAAAGAAATTTTAAAAAATGAAAACTATTTCTAGACAAATACTTAGAAAATGCAACCAAAAAGATATCATTTACGTTGGCATCAAATATAAAATGTTAGCTGGGCTCATTGGCACACACAAACATTCCTGTAGTTCCAGCTACTAGGGAGGGATGAAGCAAGACAATCACTTGAGTCTAAGAGTTCGAGGCCAGGCTGTGCAACATAGGAAGACCCCTGTCTCTAAACATAATAATAATGTAAAGAGTCTAGAAAAAATTTTTATGATAAGATGTGAGATTCTTTTATGGATAAAATTATCAAACTTTATTAAAATATATTAAAGTAGAGCTAAATAATTGGAGACATATGCCATTCATGTTTTTGAAGACTCAGTAGTAAAGATGTTCATTCTCCCCAAATTTATCTATGGAATCAACACAGTCTCTATCAAAATTTTACAATGGAGTGTTGTGGCTTTGAGTTCTTGATTTTGGTTTGTTGGTTTGTTCATTTATTTAATGTGTCAAGCAGAATCTAAAGTGTAGTTGGACTACTAAGGACAATTAATAGCCAACTATTTCTGAAAAAGAAAAAGTAGGGGATTGTAGCCCCTTAATTCCACTTTCATTCAAGGCAAGATTGTACTTTCCTGATTTCTTGTAATTTGGTATTACTATGTACTTTTGGCAAATTAATATAAACAGAAATCTGCAGGTGTTTTGTTTTGTTTTGGACTTAACTATTTGGTGTTCAATGAGAAGAGCTTCTACACAAGACTTACAGAAAAAGAGCAAAGCCCAAATATTAAGCAACTAAAACTCATGTTTCAAACAGATCATACACATCTGAGTGGAAATTGTAAAATTCCCTGTATGATTTGCCATATTGTCTCTTTCTCCAAGGCAAATGGCAATGTTTCAGATAATGCCTGCTCCACAAGCTTGGATCCAGAGCAATAATAAGGAATGACAGAGCTTCCAGTTTACTCACAATGGAAGTGAAGCATGACTAAGAAATAAATTTCTGTTGTGCAAGAAACCAATCTTGCATATCTGGCAGAAACTCAACTTTGTCATCATTTATTCTCTTTTTCTTTCACTAATAGATGAGGTTGTTAATATTTTGCTCAATTTTTTTCATTTATAATCATTAGTGAAATTGGCTTGTGATTTTTCCAAACTGTCCTTAATTAGATTTTGGTGTTAAGATTGTACTAGTCTCATTTTGTGGAGGTTTTGTTGCCACAACATAATGTAGCCTATTCTGATTTTTTATCTTGTCTTGCCAGATATCAAGACTTAACAACTTAATGTCTTTAAGACGGCATAGCATTGGCACAAGGATAAATGAGTAGACCAGTGGGACAGAGTAGAGTTCAGATCCAGAACCACGTGTGCAAAAACTTGATTTATGACAGGTTGGTACAGATGATCTGTTAAAAAAAAAAAAAAAAAGGTGGACTTTTCAATAAATGTTACAACAGTTATCTATAAGTAAACGATTAAATTGGACTGCTACCTCATATCTCCTCTGCAGTCTTTTTGTTAAGAACAGGTGGAAAACAATTGGTTGTTTACCTAATTGAAGGGCACCAAGAACAGTGCCCAGTACATAGTCAGTCCACAATATACGTCCCCTGATTGAGGAATGTTAGCTGCTTCTATTTTACGGCAAATTCATTTCTCAGTTCCATTCCTCCTTCATTCCCATTTTTGAAGTAATGATGGAAACAAAGTGAAAATTCCCATCAAGAAGCCCTGTCAAGAGAGAGGTAGGCTGAGTGCCTTTCCAGGAAAGTCCTGGAATTCTCTTAAGTGAGGAGAAAGGCTTAGGAAGGAAATATGGAAACTACCAAAGAGGCAGGTCATTATCACAATTATACTTTAGGTGGTATCATTCATATCCTATCTTCATGAAAGGAAAACAAGTGGTCAGAAACGGAAACTTGTATTGGAGACACCACTCAGTAACTCACATGAGTAATAATTTCTACCGCGGTGGCCCTTGATGATACAAGCATATATTTTGAGTGATTAATATTGGTCATGTAGCTTACAAGATGGTGTCTTCCAACTCAATCCAAAACACAGTCAGTCACTCCCAGGTTCATGCTGGATTCAGAAATGTAGCATGTCCTGATTCTTTAACCAAGCTCAATGAGGTGAAATCAGAGCAAGATGAGGGCTAATCTTGCCCCACTACTAAAGCTCAACCCTTCTAAGTACTCTTGATGCTCCATGAATTATGTTGTTTCTCTATGACTGAAGGAACAGGAGCTCCTAGTATTATTTTCTGTATTCCTTCCAGATGGGTCTTTCCCTAGTCTCTGATCATTTCCACAAATGCATGCACTGATCAGTACTCAGCTGAAGTTGTGGAAAGGTGGGACTCTCTGCAGCTCTCTGGCATTCTCTCTGCATGTGGAACTGTCCTCTGTGACACTATGTCCTGTGAATTCTAGCTGCCTCAGCCTCTCTGGACATTCACATTCCTCTCTTCAACTCATGATGGTTCCTGGGCTCTGCCTGGGTTTCCCTTCCCCACATTGCAACTGGAAACTCTATAAGGAAGTAAGCTAGGGTCATCATAGTGCTCACCTCATTCATTTTCTGTCTCTTGGGCATCATTGCTCCTCATTTCCTGATGTCTGATGTCTTCAACACTGTTATTTAAAACATTGTATTTGGAATTTTTTTATTGTTTCATGCATAAAGGTAAGTCTGGTCCCTGTTACTCCTACTTGGTTGGAAGTGGGTGTCAGACCACTAATTTTTGTCTGACGAATGTACTTATATTCCTTTTACATTTAATGCATTTTGATTCATTTTCTTCACAACTTGATTCCAATCTGGGTATGCAGATTCACAGAAATTTTGTGAACTGTCCAAAGTCTGAGCTGAAATGCTCAAATATGCCAAACTGGTTTATCATTAGAATATGAGTTAATTTAATCCATCACATTAAGAAATTTAAAAGGGCAAAATTACCCAATCATCTCTAGATGAAGAAAAAGAGTCACATAAAACCTAAAATCCATTTATGGCCAAAATTAAAGAAGACATCCTTAACAGATAAAAAGCATCTACAAAAAAAAAAAAAAAACTAAAGAAATACAATAATTAACATGAAATTCTGAAAACATTTCTTTTAAGGTAAGAAAAAAGCTAAGGGTGTTCACAGTAACTACTTCTATTTGATAGTACTTGGATGTTCTTGGTATCTATGAATTACCACAGTTCAAGGATAATCTGTGGTTCATCTGGTCATCATTATTGGATTTCAAGGGTTATTTTCTAGAAAAGTTATATCCAGTTTTATAATTAGCATTAAAAATTCACAGGCTGACTGATTGCCTCTTTTTTGCTTTCTAAGATGGACATTTATATCCTATTGGACTACATTTCTTCCCTTTCCTTCAGGAGTAGCAAAGAGTAACTTCTATAGGAACACTGCCACACCAACGAGCTCCACCTCCCTTTGACTTGGGGCTGCTGTGCTTTCTGCTTATCAGCTCTGAGCAACATATTAGATTATCCCCATAGACGGTGGAGCCCAGAGTAAGTTAAATTCTGTATTCTCCACTCACTGCTACCACCACCTACCCCAGTCACTCCAGAATTTTAGGTTTCAGAGCAACTTTAGAAGAGAGAAATTCACAAAGTTGTATTATAGTCTCATAGTTCCACCAGCTGGCAAGATCGTCATTTCCTCACCCACTGCCTCCTGAGTCACTGTACCCTTCTAGTTCCTCCGGGGAGCTAGACCCTTTCTCCACCTCCACCTTTGGCATAGGGTTAGGGATTGTACCCCCATTGCCTTATCCTACAAGTGGCTCTGAAGAAATGGATCTTATTCATTCTCTCCGTAAAATAGTCTGTTTCCTTAGCAACAAAACAAAATTATATGGGGCCAAATGATAACATAATGGTCCATTTGCTAGCTAGGCCCCTTTACTGCTGCCTTATTACAGGAGTATGGAGGGTCTGGGTAAGGGCGACAATGTGACTGTGTGCAGGTAGGGGAGCATGCTGATGAGTGTGGTTATTAATAGCAATAAGAGTAGGGGAGGTATGAAGAAGTACGTGGGAGTTAGAAGAAGAGAGGGTGGAAGAAACATGATACAGTTTGGATGTTCGTCCCCTCCAGACCTCATGTCGAGATGTAATCCCCAATGCTGGAGGTGGGGTCTGGCACGAGGTATTCAGGTCATGGCAGCAGAGCCCTCATGAATGGCTTGGTGCTATCCTCACAATAATGAGTTCTCACAATATCTGGTTGTTTAAAGGTGTGCAGCAGTTATCCCATCTCTCTCCTGCTCCCACACTTGCCATGTGAGACATCTGCTCCCCTTTCCCCTCCCACCATGATTATAAGCTTCCTGAGGTCCTCACTAGAAGCAGATTCTAGTGCCAAGCTTCTTGTACAGTCTGCAGAACCATGAGCCAATTAAACCTCTTTTCTTTATAAATTACCCAGTCCTAGGTATTCCTTTGTAGCAACACAAAAAGCCTAATACAAGAGTGGTCTCTAGAGTTATTTTCCTCTCATGAAAACTCCACCTGCACATCTTAATTGCTAAGGTGTACCAGGCAATCTTGGAGTCTGGAACAAGCTACTCACTAACTATAGCTATAGGCATTTTTAAGTATGATTCTCTTCTTTTCCATAAATTTAAAAAGAACTGTTTATCTGCTGAGAAATGGTGTATCATTTGCGTGGTGGCCTATTTTCTATGCATGCAGCCGCTTTCCAATTTGACTTTAGGGTCAAGTTGCTTTTCTGATTCATTTAGCTGAGTAGACTTAAGTGCAAATTGAGAAGAGAAACCCATTTAAATATTGTATAATGTGAGAAGGGTGAAATCTGTCACCGAAAAAAAAGGAGGAAGCTAGAGGGAAAGAAGGTCGATTGCTGATTTTGCCCTTGACATTGTGAAGATGTGTTTTGAGGGTTCTGCTGTGTCTGTGGATAATTTGGAGTTTACGTTCCCCAGAGTATTCCACCCTCCTCACAATAATTACAGTAATGACACCAAGAGTGTCTTAAAAATTCTCACGCATCTACACTGCATACATTACATTGCCGCACGCAGTCCTATTTGCTCAGTGTGCTCCTTTCATAAAAATTTGAGATGCTTCCCATTTACCTTGAGTAAATATCAAACAGATTTTGATATCTATATCTGTCTCATGAAATATACATCCTCTCTAACTGTGCCCAAATGATTAACTTACAGCTATGTGATGATTAGCATAAAAATCTCATCACAACATGAGATAGAAATGTTATCACTAATTGCTGTTTGAAGTGAAGAATGTTTTCTGCATAGAAATTAATGATGCATGCTTACTTCTCAATTCTCTGTTAAACTAGAAAACTCAAGACTGTTTTTGGAGAAGAAAGAAATTACCTTTGAAGTTTTGTGGGGTTTCTTCCTCTCCCTTAGATGATCCACAGTTAACCAAAGGAATTGTGGAAGGCAATGGCTAATGAAGTTCCATGCATAAATGAGACAGATGTACTCAGCCCTTATCAAATCAAGTCTTGCTATCAATCCATGACTCAGCTATTCAACTGCAGGCAGTGACTCTTTCCCTGGATATGAGAGCCTCCCTGTAGCCTTGAAACTTGACTGATAAATATTCTTATGTTTGCAGCATATCCTAAGAGTCTCCAGGTTCTTCAGAGAACCTGACGGTCTTTATATTATTGGTGATCATCCTGGGCCTGCTCAAGCAGCCACGCAACTATCTAGGAGTTGGATGGTACCTCAGAAAGCCTTGCTTTATTTTCCAGATTTAAAGAACATTGAGCTGTGACTTAGATTTTGACAATAAAGTCACGCCCTGGTCCAATAGTTATCTTAATTCTAAGTACCAGCCAGTCTATCCCAGAGATTGCAATGGAACATGAATTTTCCCCAAGCTAAGCTTGTCTCTGAGATTCTGCCTTGCCATCCAAATCATCATCATCATTATCACTAATACTTATCCTGGGCCAATTATGCTGCTAAAAACTTAATGCACATTTTCTCAGTTAATCCTGACCCAATGCAGTGAGGTAAGTCCTATTTTAATCCCCATTTTAGAGATGAAAAATCCTGGGTACAGAGTTTGTAAGTAAGATCACAGAACTAACCAAATTTGACTAAACTCTAGACAATTCAAAACTGAATATCTTCCTCAAACATACTTCTCTGCATAGTGAGCTTTCTAATATTCCCAGTGTGAATATATCCAATCTAACTGGTGCATTTTCATTTTAAGGAATAGAAAGTGGGGTTTCAGCAGTGCCACACTTCAGTCCAGGAAAGAGGGGACCCTGCCCTGAGCCCTGTGCTTTAGACGGTCCCATGTATCAGAAAAACACACCAACAGTAAATTTACTGAAGGATACAAGGATGCTTCTATCACCAGGGATCTGACACTCAGGGCTGGCACAGCATGACTCTGCATGAATCAAAGTGTTCACCTCCAGGCTAATGCCATTTAGGCTCCAAAGAAAGGTGGCTCTCAGGTCCTGCCTTGGAGAGAAGACTGTCTGAATGCTGTGAAGACAGACACTGCTTTAGAGCATGAATATTTGAGGAACAAAAGTATTCAAGAAGAATAGACAAATTCATCAACTTGTCAAATCTTTCCTCTCAGAGAGCACAAAATCAATAGGTTCTCACATAAGGGAGTATTGTGTCCCAGAAGTGAAGAGCATCTATTCTTTGGATTCTTGTTATGCTCCAATTTGTGGTTCCAAGGGAACTCGTGAATTAGCATGGCATTTGCAATAGTTGTACACGGTGGCATTTTGCATTGTTTAATATTTGCAATGTTAAATAATTTTTACTTATAAATTTGATGTGTTCGGCTAGGTGTAACACTTCTGAAATGCGATATCCATAATTTACACTGGCAACAAGATGGGCATTTTCCCACTGGAATTGCAAAGTTTTACTTTGTGAAATTAATAATATTCAGCAAACATTTTAAAATCCAAGTAGAAAAGGGTTGCTTTATTTAAATATCTTAATTTAAAAATTTGATCTGTGTTAATTATAGTTAATAATTCCCCTTCATGGCCGGGCACGGTGGCTCATGCCTGTAATCCCAGCACTTTGGGAGGCTGAGGCAGGTGGATCACGAGGTCAGGAGTTCAAGATCAGCCTGGCCAAGATGGTGAAACCCTGTCTCTACTAAAAATATAAAACAATTAGCCTGGTGTGGTGGCACACGCCTGTAATCCCAGCCACTCCGGAGGCTGAGGCAGAGAATTGCTTAAACCAGGAGGGGCGGAGGTTGCAGTGAGCCAAGATCGCGCCACTGCACTCCAGCCTGGGCGACAGAACGAGACTCCATCTCAAAAACAAAAAGAAAATGATAATAACAATAATAATAATAATTCCCCTTCATTCAATAGTTAACTTTAAATTATTGTGTTAAAAATTTTGTGTTAAATTTATGTAAGCTTTTTATTACAAAGTTACAGTAATCAAAACAATATAGTACTGATATAAACATAGACATATAGACCAATGGAGTAGAACAAAGAACCCAGATATAAACCCTTACATATATGGTCAAATTATTATATTTTTGCAATTAAAAAGCTTACATAAAATTTAGTATAACACAAAATTTACTATCTTAACCATTTTCAATGTACAGTTCAGGGGTGCATCACATTGTACATTCACATTGTTATGCAGCCATCACCACCATCCATCTCTAAAACTCTTTTCATCTTGCAAAATCGAAATTCTACTCCTTCAACATAACTCCTCATTCCTGACTCCACCCAGCTCCTAACAACTACCATTCTACCTTATGTCTCTATGAATTTGACTCTTCTAGGTACTTCATATAAGTAGAATCATACAGTATTTGTCTTTTTTCCAACTGACTTATTTCACTTAGCATAATGTCCTCAAGTTGCAACCATGTAATAGCATGTGTCAGAGTTTCCTTCTTTTTAAGGCTTAATAATATTCTATTGTCTATATATACCACGTGTGCTTATCCATTCATCTACTGACGGACACCTGGGTTGCTTTCACTTTTTAGCTTTTGGTTATTATTCTGGTACAATGCTGGTATATGGGTGTACAAGCTTCTTTTTGAGACCCTGCTTTCAATTCCTTTGGGTGTATACTCACAAGTAGGATTTCTGGATCACATCATAATTCTATTGTTAATTCTCTGAGGAACTTTTATACTGTTTTTCATAGCAGATTCACCATTTTACACTCCCACCAATAGTGCACAAAGCTTCTAATTTCTACACCTCCTAGCCAACACTTATTTTCTGTTGTCGTTGTTTTTTTCATAGTCGCCATCCTAATGGGTATGAGGTGTGTGAAGTGGTGTCTCATTGTGGTTTTGATGTACATTTCCCTAATGATTAGTGATGCTGAGCATCTTTCAGGTGTGCTTATTGGCTAGTTGTATATCTTCTTTGGAGAAATGTCTGTTCAAGTCCTTTGCCCAATTTTTAATTGAGTTTGGTAGTTATGTTATTGAGCTGTAGGAGTTTTTACAGATTCTGGATACTAACCCCTTATCAGAGATATGCTTTGTAAATATATCCTCCCATTTCATAAGTTGCCTTTTTATTATGTTGATTGTGTCCTTTGATTCACAGATATTTGTAATCTTGGTCTAGTCAAATTTAGTTTTTTTTTTTTTGACTATGCTTTTGATGTCATATCTAAGAAATCTTTGACAACTCTAATGTCATGAAGCTTTTCCCATATATTTTCTTCTAAGGGTTTTATAGTTTTAACTCTTACATTAGGTCTTTGATACATTTTGAGTTAATTTTTGTATATGGCATAAGGTTAGGGTCCAACTTCATTCTTTTGCATGTGGATATCCAGTTTGCCTAATAATATTTATTGAAAAGATTGTTCTTTTCCCATTGAATGGTCTTGACACCCTTGTCAAAAATCATTTGACCATATATGCAAGGGTTTATTTTATTCTGGGTTCTGTATTCTATTCCATTGGTCTGTATGTCTTTATGCCAGTACTATACTGTTTGATTACTGGGGCTTTGTAAGAAGTTTTGAAAACAGGAAATGTCAGATATCTGTTCTTTTTCAAGATTCTTTTGGATGTTTGGAGTTTCTTGAGATTTCATATGAATTTCAGGATGAATTTTTCTCTTTCAGTTTTGATAGGAATTGCATTGACTCTGCAGATCACTTTGAGTAGCATTGACATCTTAATTACTGTTAAGCCTTCAATCCATGAATAAGGGATCTTTTTATTTATTTGTGTCTTCTTTAGTTTCTTTCATTAATGTTTCATAGTTTTCAGTGTATAAGTAGTCTTTTTCCTCCTTGGTTAATTTATCCCTAAGTATTTTTTTTATGCTATTGTAAATGTAATTGCTTTCTTAATTTCCTTTTCAGATATTAACTGTTAGTATATATAAATGCAACTTTTTTTTGTATGTTGGTTTTGAATCCTTCAACTTTGCTAAATTTGTTTATTAGTTCTAATAGTTTTTTGGTGGAATCTTCAAACTTTTCTACATGTAAGACCCACGTCATCTGTAAATAGAGATCATTTTACTTCTTCCTATCTAATTTGGATGCCTTTTATTTCCTTTTCTTGACTAATTCATCTGGTTTCAATAATTCTGAATATTTTAGAAGAAAAATAAACTTTGGAAAACATAAAAAATGAACAAAAATGTTTTTAATTGTTTACATTCACTTTAATTTATATTTCTGTTAAATGCATTCAAATTTTTCTACATTAGAATTCAAATACTTTTTAATCTTTTAGAACATTATTTTAAACAGACTACAACTATATAATTACAAATTTGTAATCACATAGATTATAATTGTGTTCTGGATTATAAGAACACAATCCATGATTTTGCTGAAAAGAAGGCAAGAAAAATAAATTTTATAGAATACATATGTAATAATTTGTGAATTATGTGTGTCTTTATTATTCATCCAAATATTACTAGCCCATCAATAGCATATCAGACATGGGCAATAATGATTAAATTCAACTATCTTTGGTATTTTTTTGACTTTTAGTCATTATGAGTGTATATTTGTCAAAGTACTTAGTTTAACAGTTTGTTAGTCTTCATGTATAACTTTTAAATATTTAAGTATATTTAAAAGTTTTTCTGTCACAGGCATGAATCCCAGAAATAGCCAGTTTGGGCTGATCTGTAGCTCAATGCTCTCCTTGCCAGAGTCCCACCAACATTAAGGACTTGGGTTTGGAAGTACACTCTTACAGTAGGTTTCTCATTTACAGAAGTTATTCTGATGGGATAACTGCCCTTCAACATTGCAGCCAGGATGGTGTTTATGTGTTACAAATCTGTCCATGCACTCCCCTACTTGGAGCCCTTTGGTAGCTCCCCTTCCCACTTGGGATGAGTTCATGATATCAGCTTTTTCCTTCCTAGACTCACTTTGTACTGCTCCTCCTCTCTTCAGCCAACTCAGGCCATGTTGGCTTTTTACCAGTTCTTCCATCATTACCCCTTCTGTACCAAGACCTTTGACCATGTGGTTCCCTCTCCCCATAATGCTGTCCCTTTACCCCTTCCTTTGCCTAGCCTACTCCTGCCTATCCATGGAACTCAGCTCCAAGGTCTCTCCCTCTGGGAGGCCTCCTTTGAATCTTTCAACTAGATAGATATCAATTATAGCAAAAATAATTATTATGCTGGTCATGTGTAAAAGCTAACACTGACTGTTTGCTGTACAATGAAGTAGTAAGCACTTCATGTGTATTAACTCTTTTAATTCTCGCAAGAGTCTCCCCTCCAATTTTATAAATAAGTAAGTTAAGACTTAGACCTAAGTTAGGTCACTTGCCCAGGGTCACATTGTTAATTAGAGGTGGGGCCAAGATTTTAACTAAGACTGTCTAACTCCCGAGTTTATATACTTAGTCACAGTGCCATATTGGTTTTCTCTAGCAAGGGTCCTCATTCATAATTTGGCCATTCATCCCAAATGTTCATTAAGTTTCTACCATGTGCAGGCACTCTGAGGCACTGGGAGTGTGGTGTTGAGCAGCAAAGTAGATAAGGTCCCTGCACTCAAGGAACTTTGTTCTAGTGGGGGAAGAAAGACCACAAAAAGTAAAAATAAGCAAATAAACAGACAAGATATTCCCATGGTGCAACTGGACAGGTTCTGTGATAGAGAGTAAGTAGGGGAAACTTACTATTGACAGAAAAGATTCAGGTGGTCTCTCTAAATAGGGGTCATTTGAGCTGAGTCCTCAAGGATGATGAGGTAGAGAGAGATGATTGTTTTTCAAAAAATTACCCTTTTATGGAAATAGAGGCCCTAAATTTTAGCTGGAGTAAAGATACTATATTTTGCTGCCCCACTTTGTAATCAGGTGTAGCGATGTGGGTCATTCCTGGAAGTGGTATGAAAAACTTCCAGGAGGTTTCCTTAAGAAGAGCTAAGGGAATGGGAGTGCTCTCCTCCTCCCCATCTTCCTTCTTGCTAGAAAGTTGTAGCATCAGCAGCAGATTTAGACCATGAAGTGAACTTGGGAATGGGAGTCACACATAGCAGAAACAAACAGAAAGACGTGTAGGTCCCTGATACTCTGAAATACCACACCAGCTCTGGACTGACTACCTCAGATAAACTTTATTAAAAGAGTGCTTCCTACTGCAAGACGACTGGACTTCTTCATCCTTCTGAAGATTTAACGCTGCCACTTGTGAAATGTAGGGAATAAGCATCATGCACAAGCTTTCACTCACAGTAGTGATAAATTAAACATCCTCAGAAAGTCATTACAGTTGCCTCTGACTCCCAATCACAGGAAATGGCTGGGTTCTCTTTCTCTCCAGAATGCATTTGGAAGGTGTTTGCCATGCCGGGAGGGCTATTCGATCAGATGGCACCTGCCAAACTGACATAGATAAAACCTGCCACAAAGCAGATCTCTGAGAAGTGCCTCCATGACACATCAGTGATTTCACAAACACATTCGAATGCTCAGATAAATCTTTGATGTCCCTGATCTTTGCACCTCCAGATGGTGGCTGAACAAACAGAAATCAGTCTTCTTTGAAACCCTTCAAAGCGGTGAAATTGCCTAATCAGTCTGTTGACTATTCTTTGACTTCCAAAGGTCAGGAAGGCTTTCCGTTTGTTCATCTTTCCAAAGACACGTTCACATTCTCTTCTAGGTACCTTTGTTCTGGGAAATTTAAATCCATAACTGATCTGTTTGATATACAACTTTAAATTCCACATGAAGACTTGGCTGTTTTTTCTAAAGACTGAACATGATTATTTTCAAAACAGTTGTACAAACATTCTATTAGGAAATCTAAACAGAACTTATCAGCATGGAGGTAAATAATTAAGAGGAGAAACTGATTGTTTTACCAACATATTTAAAGCTCATGAAATGACAAATGTGTTACTGTCATTTCACCAGAATATTCTGTGTACACTCCAGTGTGCTGAGGTTGTTATGTCACCATCTATGTGAACCGGGCCTTGGTCATGGTCCTGGCAGTAGGAAGACTATGTGGTTTGTACTTGTTTTTCAACAATTGTTAACTAAGTAATCAGCTCTTGAGGATGACTCTCACCAGGTAGAAAACACCATGAAAATTACCATGTGCAGAGATGAGCTAAGAGGCTGATACTTCAGGGTTTTCTCTGTCGTTATGACCCTCATAATCAGGACTCTATAGATAAGAGACAAAATACATTTAAACTAACTGCATAGAAAAAGAGGAGATACTGAGGTATCACGTGAACTCAAGGTCTCAGATATAGTGAGGTTGAGGCTTCAGGAATTGAACGGGAGACTGCTGCCTGCTAAGCAGTGCTTTTCAACCTTCACCTCACAAATATTACATAAAATGATGATATGTCTATGGCCCATGGGGATAAAATAATGAGACTGCTCCAATGCAATCGAAAGTGACTTACTCTTTGTCATACTGATCAGCCATCCAGATTCCAGATAAAGCCCTTTACTCTCCCAGTTCCCAAGCTCTCAGGAAAGCCATGGCAGATATTTATGGAGACCCTGTTGTGTGGCAAGGACTATTCTAAGCACTATACCTGCATTTCATCACTCATCAAATCCTCACACAATCCTTTAAGTCAGCTATTATATTTTCCCATTTTATAGATAAGAAACTTCATTACTTAGGAGCTAAGCAATGTGCCCAAGGTCGTGGGACTAGTGATGGAGACTGAGTTTGAATCAGTTTGGCTCCTGTTTCCCCTTAACCCTCAGTTTCAGTGCCCCAACGTTGGAAGGTAGTAAAGCTTTCTATAACAAGGAGGGAATTGACTGGCTGAGCTTGAGTTAGGTGCCCACTCCTTGACCAATCAGCCATGAGAAGGGGATGGACTCACACTGTAGACAGCAACTAGGTGCTCCTGCTAAGCCCTGTGGAAGTGGGTAGGGGCAAGTCCTAGCAAAAGAGTGCTCAACAGTCACTCATAAGGATCCTCTTCCTTCTCTCCCTCCCTGAGTCCCTCAGGGACTAAGGTTGACTTAATCATTCTTTCTGTTCACAGCAAGCTGTCATTCCATTGCATCTCTTGCTTTATTTCATCCTATTTCTGTTCTCCACTCCCATTCTCCTCCCAACCCCAAAGGCAATCATCCTACTTTGTTTCATAGGAATCATTTTCTTTTTATGTGTTCTTACATAATGTGTCAATATATATTGTTTTGTGTGCATGCATTATTCATTTACATACATGACATTGGGCTACAGGTCCTGCTGTGTGTCTTCCTTTTGTCACCCAGTGTTATGTTCATAAAATCTATCCATGTTGCTGTGTGCATGTCCAGCCCATTGCTTCTGACCACAGCATGGACTCTATGATGTGCCAGCAACACGTTTTGCTTTATCCAACCCATGTCCTGTTAAGTCATGTACTAGTGTGGTCTATGGGCTGGCAGAACTGAAAAGATCTTCCTTTTCATGTAGCTTCCCCCTCTACTCACAGCATTGCATCACACGGTCAAGTGTTTCTCCTCCATTTCACGCAGCTTGGGTGCCCTCTTGTCTGGAAAGGCCCTTCCCTGCCTGTTGCCTCCAGGCTGGGCTGGTTGTTGCTCCTTTGTGCTCCCGAGGTCCTCAGTGCCTGCCTTTATCAGAACAGAGGCCACAAGACACCTTGGTTAAATGTATAGTCTCTGGGACCAGACTGTCTGGACTCACAACTCTGGCTCTGCCATTTACAGATGAGTCACATAACCTCTCGGGGCCCCCACTTCCTTGCCTGCAAAGTATTATTAACCACAACTACTCAGTGGATTGGTGTGAGGGTTCAATAAGAAAAATCTATGAGAAGTGCTAATAATAGTACCTGCCATCAAATTCTATTTGTGCCTATAAAAATAACGTTCGTTGTATGTAATGAAATTGTGTTTACTTGTGTGTCTCCACCATCAGACTAAGACATCCTCAAGTCTAAGGACCTTGGCATTTTCATCCCAGAGCCCCACACCTTGCAAGTGCCCAGAGCATGGTCATTGGATGATGCTGTTTCCCACTTACCCTCTGGTTTGACATGGCTGCAGGATTTGCATATGGAAACTGACTGGGTTGAGGACAGACTCAAATAGGGACAGATTGGAGATGTAGGCTTAGAAAGGAGAGATTTCCTGAAGCTTTAATGCCATGCAATAGAAATATACAGCATCAACTTCCTTATACAACTAGGTGGGTCAGCAGGTCACCTGTGGCAGACCCAGGAGGACATCCTCACACCGACAGGTGAGCTCGGCTCAGAGCATGGCCAGGAGCCAGCCCATGGCCACATGCCACCACTTTCTGGTCTTCTGTGTGTTTGCCTTAGTGTCCTCGTCTGTAAAACAGGACTAATGGCATCTACCTCACAAGGCTGATGTTAGGACTTTGTGAGGAAACAGTTTTCAAAAGCTTAGAACAGTGTCTGACATGTACTCAACCGGCAAGAAATATCAGCTTCTCTTGGTGTGATGATCACCAAAGCCACTTTTTTTTTTTTTTTTTTTTTTTTACAAACAGAGTGGATAGACACCATGTCATTTTCATTCTTGTTTCAGGATCTTGGGAATTTCTGTTTGTCCATTTATGCATTTGTTTTTGTCTTTATTTATTTATTTAGAGTTCTGGTGGAGATAATTTGTTAGCAGGATTTTTGTTGGAAGGTGCAAGGCTTCTTCACTAGCCTCATAAGTGTGTCCCTGTATGCAGAGGGGAGCAATATAGCTTCTCAATCTTCGAAGCCTTCCTAAGGACAACATCACTCTCAGGTTGGAAATTCTATGAAATCCCAGCTTCCAGCAACCCAGTTAGGTATTCCTAGGGATATGAGAGGGCTTTGTTCACAGTCACGGAACACATATACATGGAGATAAACTCAAATGGTTTGTTGTTTTGGTTAAAGTAAATAAAAGGGAAGAAGGACAAGGAAATCAAATACGGGTCCAGTGGGACCATCCTCAGTGTAATAAGAGCCTTTCCCATTAGCTTTCTAAGCAACTTTTAGGCTGCTGCTGTGCCGCAGAAAGACTTTTTTAAAATGCTTTGGTTTCATACATGGAAAGAAGCCCTCGGGGTGAATTGCTGGCTGCCCTACATTAGAGGCCTAGCAGTGAAAACCATTAGTTCTAAAGAGAGGTTAATTATGAGGAGAACTCCCTGGCCTAAGCGGAGGCAGTTACAGTGATTCCCAGTGAGAGGCTAATCAGGAGGCCACGTTGGGTGGCAACAGCCCTGTCCTGGGCAAGGGCTTAATGGGAGTGTCTAATACCATTTGCAGTGTTTGGGTTTATGTGGGGACCAGGAGTCCTGTTGTGTTTGGGTTCATTAGCTTCAGAGATTATTGCCTCTGGGGATTCACTAACAAGTAGCAGGGGAAGGGGGGAAGAGGCAAGATGAGCTTGAGAGATTCAGCAAGACCTCTTATTCTATAAAATTAAGACCTCAATGAAACCCCAGACTTTGTCCACTACTGGCTCCTTGGTCTATCTGGATTGGCAAATAGGTATAGACAACGTTTTACAGGATCTTATACCCCATGTCATCTATTCCAGATGATTCTGCAATCAGCTGTGCCTTAAAACATGCTCATGAAAGCTACTCTTGATTTCCAAGAAACTGCATGAGATTTACTTTAGAAGCCCTTGAAAACAAAGTTTGTATTTTGTTAAGAAAAGTTTGTTTAGAGCCAGCAACACAATTTCCAACCCATTCACAACCCTCCACCAACATTCTGAGGGCAAATAGAAATCCAGGATGTGCAAAATTTAGGAACTTTTCTCCGAGAGATATTTTGGCAAAATGTATATAAGCATCAGATTTCACAGTTACTAACTGAGCACCTACTATATGCTTGACACTGTGCAGAGCACTTTGCTTTGCTCCACGATTCCCACAATGCTTATTACTCCACAGGACAGGGATATGATCATCAGCTCTGCAGATGGTGACACTGAGGTTCCCAGACTCACAAAAGGCCACACAATGAGGGCAGAGCCAGCCTCTGTCTTCCAGTTCTTTAACTTTTGTCATTTTTCCGTCTTCTGCCCTGCCTCAACAGAATAACCTAAATAGTAACCGGTAATGGAGATTAGAACCATTGTAACAAGTATTTAGCTTAAGGGAAGAAACGTTAAAATGTCTCTCCCTGTGGGTTACTGAGTGTGACACCCCCTGACCTCACCCACCCTCTACATGTTGGGGCCAGGAGCCCTGTTGTGTGTTGTTGTTTGTCTTCCCAACTTTTGAGTGAATAAGTATGCAGATAAACCGTGTGACAAATATCAGGTAAATCTGAAGTGGCTGTTTATGTTGATGTTTCATTTTTACATGTTTTCCATATCTGTGAAAATTTTCAATAAGTAAATTTTTCTTATATCTTCAAATTGAATTATATTTTAAGAATATCTACTTCGCTGTGCTGGCACTGGATGAAATTCTACCATTTTGAACTTCTGCTCTTCATGTCCATGTGACAATTAAGGTAATTATATAACATTCTTACTGAATGATGATCTTGTCACAGGTTAATAAAAATTAATGTATTTCTATTCTTCACTCTTTAGTTTCTTATCAGCATTCAGCTGAAGCATTTTTAGCTTTTAAATATTGTACATATGGCAATGTCTATAAGACATTTCCACTTGAGTTCAGCCAAGGCAGAATGCAAATGAGGAGCTGACACTGTTCTGTAAGTCAGCAGAATGCGGTGGCTAACAGTCTGGTTTCTGGAGCCAGCTTGCCTGAGTTTGGTTCCTGGTATACCAACACTTCTGCTGTTGATCTTGGGCAAGTTACTGCACCCAGCTCCATCTTATGTTCTCTGTAAAAATAAGATTAAACATGCCCCTGCCCCGTTTGGTTCCTGCAAAACCATTATTTATGGAAAGTGTTTAGAACGATGCCTGGAATAGAGTAACTCTATATAACTAATTACTGCTTTTATCATTACGTAGGAAAAACAATGAATAGGACCTAAAAAATTTGGAAGGCAGCTACCAGGACATCAGGAATCAGGACTTGTGTATGCTGGGCCTCACCACCACGACCTTCCAGAACTGAAGATCTTGCAGTACTAAAGCACTTAATGATTATCTTAGTCCATCTGTGCTGCTATCACAGAATGCCACAGACCGGGTAACTGATCAAGAACACAACTTTATTTCTTGCAGTTCTGGAGGCTAGCGAATCCAAAACCAAGCTTCCTGGCATTGGCGTCTAGTGAGGGCTGCCCTCTGCTTTCAAGGCAGTGCCTTGTTGCTGTGTCTTCACATAGCAGATGGAAGGGCAAGAGGGCTGAACACTGTATGAAGCCTCTTTTACAAGGACCCTAATCTCATTCATTAGATCTCCACCCTCATGACTTAATCACCTCCTAAAGACCCCCTCTTAACACTGTCACATTGATGAAGTTTCAACATACGAATTTTGGAGGGGACACAACCATTCAAACCATAGCAGTAATATAGTCATGACTCTTCTCCCCCAACTCACCTCTCAGGCCTGTAATGTTCATGCTTTTTTGAGAACATTCAGTCTATTCAATAAATCAGCTCGTAGTTCACAAAATATAGGCAAACAATCTTAAGATGTGAAAGTATAAATAAGTAGCCACTTAGCAAAAAGTATGATTCTCATAGGCAGAATTTATGGGATGTGTTAAGCTTAAGATAAACAGCAAGCAGAACGTGTGTGTTATACCCAGATAGAGTAGGACGAAAGGACTGAGAAATAGCTAATATTTATGATGCAGCTGAGTATTAAATATTTGTAATGTACTACATAGACATTTAGACATAAAGCTAAACACTAAGAGGTACCAAATAGACACGAGCATTTTAGATACATGATCTCCTAATTTGGCAACCTATTGGCTATATCTTTCTGGTCCCATGTGTCCTCTGCCCCCAAAAACAAATAGAACTTATAGCTGCTCATCTGGCTAATTGGCAAGCCATAGCTGTCATCAGGCATACTTGTCCTTATATCTCTAGTAGAACAGGTATGTGACATCAATCCAGCATAATCCATCTGTGGGCCCTATCTATATCAGGGATTCCCAAGACCACCCTCATGTTCAATGATTTTCTGGAAGGACTCACAAAAATCAGAAAAGCAGTTATACTCATGGTTACAGCTTATTATAGCAAAGGCTATGGATGAAACTTGGCAAAGGAAAAATATGCAAAGGGTGGAGTCCAGGAGAGAGGAGGTCCAAGCTCCTAGCTGTCTTCTCCTAATGGGGTTGTATGAACAACACTTAATTCTCCCAGAAATGATGTGTGATACTACATGCGAAGTACTGCCAACCGGGAAGTTTAACCGTGCTTTAAAGTTGGTGTCCTGGGTTCTTACTGGAGTTTAACCACGTAGGCATGGAGTGCCCATGTAACTTATCTTAGCCGCTCAAACCCTAGCCCCCTGCCGCCCCCTAGAGGTCAAACTGATAGCATATGGCCCAAGTCTACCACCTAAATCACATTTTTAGCATAAACTATCTGGTATGGCCCAGGGCTCTGGGCAAACAATAGCACTCTTACTGTGTCCAGAATTGGTGGGTTCTCGGTCTCACTGTCTTCAAGAATGAAGCCGTGGACCCTCGTGGTGAGTGTTACAGTTCTTAAAGATGGTGTGTCCGGAGTCTGTTCCTTCAAATGTTCACATGTGTTGGGAGTTTCTTCCTTCTGGTGGGTTCGTGGTCTCGCTGGCTTCAGGAGTGAAGCTGCAGACCTTCTAGGTGAGTGTTACAGCTCTGAAGGCGGCGCCTCTGGAGTTGTTCGTTCCTCCTGTCCAGAGTTAGTCATTCCTTCTGGTGGGTTCGTGGTGTCGCTGGCTGATTCAAGAGTGAAGCTGCAGACCTTCGAGATGAGTGTTACAGCTCATGAAGGCAGCGTGGACCCAGAGACCGAGCAGCAGCAAGACTGATTGTAAAGAGCGAAAGAACAAAGCTTCCACAATGTGGAAGTGGACCCCAGCGAGCTGTCCCTGGCTGGCTCCAGCAGCCTGCTTTTATTCCCTTATCTGGCCCCACTCACATCCTGCGGATTGGTCCGTTTTACAGAGAGCTGATTGGTCTATTTTGACAGAGTGCTGACTGGTATTTAGGATCCTTTAGCTAGACACAGAGTGCTAGACAGAAAAGTTCTCCAAGTCCCCACTAGGTTAGCTAGATACAAAATACTGATTGGTGTATTTACAAACTGAGCTAGACACAGAGTGCTGATTGGTGCGTTTACAATCCCTTAGCTAGACACGGAGTGCTAGACAGAAAAGTTCTCCAAGTCCCCACCAGATCCAGAAGCCCAGCTGGCTTCACCTTCTGGATCCCGCACCAGGGAGGCAGGCGGAGCTGCCCACCTGTCTGGCGCCATGTACCCGCACACCCGCACTCCTCAGCCCTTGGGTGGTAAATGGGACCGGTCGCCGGTGGCAGAGGGGACGGTGCTCGTTGAGGCCCCGCAGGAGCCCAGAGCAGGGCCGGTGTGGGGGAAAGCTTGGGCATGGCTGGCTGCAGGTCCCCGGCCCTGCCCGGCGGGGAGGCAGCTGAGGCGGTGTGAGAATTCGAGGGCAGCACCAGCGGGCAGCACTGCTGCCAGTGCACCCTCTGCAGCTGCTGGCCTGGGTGCTAAGTCCCTCCCTACCCGCCCCCGGCCTGCGCCCCGGCCGGCTGCTCAGAGTGCAAGGCCTACCGAGCCCGCGCCCAGACCCGAACTCTCCCTGGCCCGTGAGCGCCACGCACAGCCCTGGTTCCCGCCTGTGCTTCTCCCTCCACACCTCCCCGCAAGCAGAGGGAGCTGACTCCGGCCTCGGCCAGCCCAGAGAGGAGCTCCCACAGTGCCGTGGCGGGCTGAAGGGCTCCTCAAGCGCTGCCAGAGTGGATGCTAAAGCCGAGGAGGAACTGAGAGCGAGGGCTGCTAGCATGTTGTCACCTCTCATTATCAGTAAGGATATTCCAAAGGCTCAGGAATTATCTCCCTGAACTAGTCCAAGGGCCAGTCCTTTCTTTGGGATGTACAGGTTTGAACACCCCAGACCCACTGAGTTAACCCTTTTCTGTACAGTGGGGTCCTTCCACTCTACTTGTGTCTGATCCTAACTGCATTAACTTACGCCGTCTCTCGCCTCTTGCGTCTTACTTAAGTGTTTTAAATTGACTTAATAACCTTGTTATTTGCAAATTTTAATTTGCCTTTTAATGAGCCTTTCTGGGGTAGCTTGTTTGATGGTGTATTTGTAGACTATCATTTCAGACTTATCATTTCATGTACTTGGAGCTAACTTCTCACCAGACATGTCCAGCCTTCATCATTTGCTTTACCCACACATCATTAGGTGGGTAAAGAGAGGTGGTATATTAGTGTGCTTTTCCTGAGCTATGCCATGGAGGCAAACAATACCAATGCTTACAGTGACTATGGTTATAAATTAGGAATCTATACAACCTACTACAGTGGGATAGAGAGGAGGAGAAAGATAAAAAAGCAGATTTGTGAGAGTATTATTATAGGTGTGGTCTTGTTCATTGCTTCTGGGCACTGCTGACCACTATTTGCCTACAAGTCACATTTAGTGAGTGCTCACTACAGACCAGGCACCATGCTAACCACTATAGATGAATTAGCTTATCCTCACAAAAACCTATGAAGTAGGTATTATTTGTATCTTCGCCATTTTATAGATGGGTAAATGGAGGCACAAAGGAACTTTGAGCTTGTGTGCTTTGTCAATAGTGGAGCCAGAATTCAAAGGCTGGCAATAGAGTTCACACTCTTAACCACTCTGCTAGGTTGTTTGGGCTCTCTCATTGGTTTGTCTCAGCTACCTGGCATAGAGTAGACATAACTCTTTTAACTATGAGTGGCAGAAACTCAACTCAAAATGACTTAATTGAAAAGGAATACTTACTCCACAAGCTTGAAAATTTCCAGAACTAGAACTGAAGCAGTTGGATCCAGGAGCTCGATTAGGAAGTTAGGATTTGACTGCCCTCTTGCCATCTCTCAGTTCTGTTTCTTCTCTGTTGGTCTCACTTTTCTCTCATGGCTGTTGGCAACTTAAGGCTGACATTCCCAAAGTTTGGCAATCCCAGCTGTATGAGAGACATTCTTTTCCTCAAGAATTCTAACCACAAACCAAGGAGTTGGAGTGGCTTTGGTTTCCCTAATCACTCCAGTCACTGGAGTAGAGCAGTGGCCTGGTGTGGGTGATGTGTCCATTCTTGGTGTTGGGTGCTGTGATCCCACTTGAACCACATGGATTAAACATAAAAGAGAGCATTGCCCCAAAGGAAGAGGAAACAGCTCCAGGCAGGCAAAAATAATCAATGCTCTTATTGGGTTCAGAAAATATATGAATATTGGAAGATGGATGAATGGATGGATGGATGGGTGGGAGAGTGGATGGATGGATGGATGGATGGATGGATGGATGGATAGACAGAAGGGTATATGGGTAAATGAATGCAAAATGTAATGCCCAAGACAAGGGTCTTTGTGATGAGAAATGCATAAGAAAAATACTTCTTATGCATCCAAACAGTAAGAGGAGTCAAGGTTAGGTTAAGTCAGTCAAGGTTAAAGAAACTTTGCTTCTCTTCCACAAAAAGAGACACCAGGATATTTGGGGGAAATGGTAGAGAAAGGCCATTGAAAAAAGGTATATGAAACAAAGAATGAGAACGTGAGGTGGAATTTCTCTAATGGAGACAATTACAGTTTTAATAGGACATCTGCTTCGAGCAGTGTGAGTTTCTGGGTGCTGCTATTGTTGGTATATCTCTTTTTCTTGGTGCAGTAACTAGGCTGCAGTTGTCATGGGCAATTACAGCCCAGTGTGCAAAGTCACACGTCCCATCTGGAGAGACCGGTCACCTCAACTGGCACAAACCAGCAGGATCCTCAGGAAATATGAACTCACTCCACAGGGCTTCTCAGATTCTCTTTAACTTCCTAACTCAAACTGTTCTTTTAGGTTGCTCTCTAGTTTTCAGCCTTGTTTGTGTCCCCGTAAAGCTGCTGTTTGGAAAGCTGAATTTTCAGAATGGGATTTGGCAAGGCAAATAGAGCCTCAGTTGGGAGAGATTATCTGTCCTGCTGAGAAGGTTATGAAAAAGGACAGGACGATGGATTCCAGCAGCAGGTTTAGAGAAAGAAAAAAAGAGCGATGTACACATTCACATACATAAGCATCTTGAACTGCTTTTATGCAGAGCTTGGGTTCAGCAAGTCCTTAGCATATTTCAGTCCAAAACCCTTGTCTTATTTTGTTTTTTACCCTATGCTACATTTCAGAAAAAAATGTAATCTGCATCTTTCTAGTTCATCTGACTTCAATTTTGTCCTTCAAATTTATTAGCTGATCTTGTATTTTTTAACTCATACAGCTACTCTTATATAACAACTCCACTCTTCTATAGCTAAGTAGATGTTTATGTCTTTTGTGTTTATGTCAGGGATTTGTTGTGAGAAAGCAGGGGGAGGGTTGCTTCCAAGAATTGGAATTTTCTTTTTCAACACAGAAGTTTCCAAGAGTCATGAGCATCTGCTCTGCTAGGCCAGAGGGCTCAAGTCTAGGGCGCCTTTTGAGGTATGATGCTTCATTCCTTGGGCTCTGATGTGGGACTGAGTTTGCTTGCAATCTGGGACCTAATATCCTATTTCCTTCTGCATCAGGACTGGTGATGCCCATCTTAGGCCAACTTAGGGTTAAATGTAAGAAAACGTTTTTATTGTAGAATGCAATTTGCCAACCAAAAATTATGCCAAAACTGAAATCTGAAGGGAGAGAGAACAAAATGTGGTCGCTTTTACCAACTTTTGCCAACCTGGCTGGGCTAAATGAAGCACAAAGCAAGAGAGCTGGTTTTCTAACTGCACCTCGGGCAGGCACAGTGACAGAAGTCCTTTAGGAACCACACATCACCTGCAAGACGTGGAGAAAGTGGAGATTCGGCAAGGAGCTGGATTCATTGTACAGATAATTTCAAACTTGTCCTTTCCCTGCTCTTTCAACTGGTGAGATACTCTGTAAGATTTTCTGCCTCATCCTATTTTATTACCAGCCTATCTTCACTCAATCCAGTTTTGCCCAGATATAATGGCAACAAGAGCTTTCCAGCCTACAAAATTAATATGGAAATGGCTGAAACAGTGTCTTGATGGCAGAAGGAAGAAACATTTCCTTATAATTTGCCATGCAAACAATTCGCTACATCCGTAACTGTGCCTTTTCACATGCAAATGAGGGAGCCAACCTGACATATGATCTTAATTGGGCCGCTTTAGGAAAGGAAGTCACATCTGAACTTGGCTTCAGGAACTTCTACCCCCATTCACCTTAGTACATAAGGTCAAATGAATATTTTTTAAATGAATGCCTCACTGTATTTCTTTCCCTGCCTTCCCCAGACTCTTCATTTGGATTCAAATCTCATAGTCCAGGCATTAATACTGACAATTCATCTGACTGTTTAACAAAAAAGAGAGATAATTTCTTACATACAGAAACAGATAACCCACTTCCCCAGATTTGATGAATTTAAATGCATAACTTCGTCTTAGAAAGAATAAAGCCAGTAATAGTGAGAGGAAGTCAGAAGTGGGCAGGGCAGACCAGGTAGGCCTTTATAAGCCTTGCTAAGCACTTTGGATTGGAGGGTTGAAAGCAGGAAATGATATGATTTGAATTAATACTTCCTCTTTTTATTTTATTTTATTTTATATTTATAAAGTTAGGATTCAAATTCTATTTAGGATGCTATTTTAAAAAGAAAAAATGCAAGACCCGAGAGAACCAGAAATCACCAGTCAGGAGCTGCCATATTATTTTCAAATATTCTCCTCTACAAGTGGAACTACCCACACAATACCAGCGTACTCATTGGTCTTGCCACACAAGGAAGAATTTGTGAGAAAAGTCAAAATTCAGTTTATAACATTCTTTCTCCATAAATGACCAGAGGATATCAACTGTTTCTTTATGATATGACTTAGGCTAAGAACTGTGATCTTGGATGCAACTTAGCTCCCTTGGCCACCCTGGTTTCTGCCTGTGACTTGTTATGCTTTGTCATTGAAAGGTCCTGGCTAACCTTGGTCAAGTCACCCACCTTGCTGGCCTCACTTTGCCTCTTTTGTACCATGAGCCCAGACAGTATGATCTCTGAGGCATTTCTATCTGCCTCCTCATAGTTCTAAGTCTCCACTTTGAATCTACGTTTCCAATTAAGTGAGTGATCTGTGAGTGATTCAGAAGCAACATTCTAAAGGAGTGGTTCTAACCCTGCCCTGCCCTGTTCTCCTGAAGGTATCACACCAGTTGCCTCTTTTAAGTAGGAAGTGTTTGCTTACTTGCATGTTTCCTTCCCTACCTTCCTCTTGTGCCTTCCATTACAATTATCTTTTCCTCCCAGCCCCCACACCCAATTGTAGCAATTGCCATTTGCTGGGTAGATGTCCCTAGAGCACCTCTAGGTACAAAGAACAACAAGGCCCCAGTTTCTGACCATCAGAGAAGGGAAAGTTAGTGACCAAAGGCGGAAATGCAAGATAGAAAGTTCAGAGGAAAAGGAGGTCACACAGCAAAGATTTCCTGGGGAAACAAACAGAAGCAGGAGGAAAGGAAGCTGACAGAAATAGCCTCAGGACATTTGCACATGAAAGGCTCTCGCAGCCTATCTGTGCTGCTCAGTTCCAGCTTTGGTTTCATAATAGGTAACTCTGGTAAAAGTGAGAGGCTTGTAAAACCAGATTTCAAAGCATATCTCTCTCCCTTCCTCCAAGAAACAAGCCTCTAGTCCTCCATACACGGAAACACTTTCCACAAGGCTTTGCTTTTTGGGGTTCAGAAGAGAAATGAAATACAATAGGCCATTTGGAAGGAAAGGGTAGCAGGAAAGAGGGGGACAGCTAGTGGAATAATAACCAATCATCATAAACTAACATTGAGCCCTAAAGATTCAGACCTGCATTTAGAGCACAAAACAATTAGTTCCCACATAGACTTAGTCTTTACAAATATTTAAGTTGGAAAGAGAGAAAAGAAACAAATCCTCATTTTGATATTTGTAGGAAATATATGTTTCAGCTTGGGAGGCAATGGGGTGCTCTAGGGTGGGAAATGTCTTGAACAATTAAGGTGCCTGCTCCTGCCCTTCATCCAAGCAGACTGCCTTCCCATCCACCCTGAAGCTATCACTGGGGTGTCTACCCACTGTGTTCACTTCTGCAAACTTCCATGACAGAAGAAAGGGGGACTTGCAGCTGGACACTGCTCCCTGGCTCTTTGGAGCGGGTTCTTTACACTGTGCTTCTCCACAGCATGGACCATAGATTAATTGCAGGCATGACTCACAGAGAGCTTGCTAAAGAAGCAGGGTCCTGGCCTCCACCCAAAACTTCTGACTTTGAATCAGTGTCTAACATTTATTTATTTATGTACTTACTTGTTTATCTGTTTTGTTCACTGCTATATCTTAAGCTCCTAGAAAAGTATTGAGCATGGTAGATGCTCAATAATTATGTACTGAATAAATGAGTGAATTCACATATTACATTCACTTGACCACACAATCAGTATGACAGAAGAAGACCCAGTTCGAGGGCTCTTGTTGGGAATGAGAGCCATTCTTTTATTGCTGGCATGGATTAAAAAAACAGCGGGGTGATTTTTGCCTGAGAATAAAGTCAACAGAGAGAAAAATGGAGCCAAGAGATTGAGTGAGAAAGATGGACCCAATGACACTAAACTTCTGGAGCCTGCTGTGATTTCCTTGGGGATGAGAGGCAATAAATTCCTTTCTGCTGAAGCTGTACTGACTGGGGTCTCCATCGCTCACTGAGACCTGCCAGGCTTCACGGTGCTTCCCTGTCAGGATCACACACTCAGGCTGGGTGACAGCTTTTTCAGAGCAGACTTGATGCCTTTTCGTGTTTCCTGTATCTCTCCTTTTCCAACCTCCTGCTTTTGGGGGTCTTTAATATAGGGCAGGGCTTTCAAGGCATGGCTATGATTGTTATGATTATTGTAAGAAACTTATTTTTGAAATGACTTAAGAATTTGCAAATCGTTTTGTATTTATTACCTCATTTGATCCTTTCAAGGACCCATAAATCAGCAGTGGACATGTAATCCTCGTCCAGTTCATTGATGAGAAAATGGACACTCGAGGAGATAAAGGCTCCAGTCCTGGGGTCAGATGACTCGTATGCAGCAGGGTCTGACCTGGATTCTCACCCAGGCCCTCTAATCACATAGCCTTTGCTTTTTCATTTTGCCTTTATGTCTCCTTCTCAAGAGAAAAAGAATAGACCTAAGATCCAGTGAGTTTTCCCTAATGAATTTATAGACTCAAGCCATAAAGAACACTTGAGATTCCCTGGACCTTGCAGGAATGTTTCTGCGTCCCACTGTTGGATTTTGTAAATGGAGCAAGTCTCCAACAGGATGATACTCGGGCCATGGGTGCTTGCTGGAGCTTCCAGATACTTTATGATGAGTGATTAGTTGAGTTCATGTCAGTGACATCTTTGCAGCCCATTTCCTGGTACAGATGGTGTGGACTGAAACACAAGAGTGTGATGGAAATCCATCCTGGTAGAGTTCAGCAGATAAATGACATATTTTAGAACTTGTGCCCAGACAACATCCCAAGGTACAAGACACCATTTCCCCTTCACCAATACCTAATGCTCACTGTTGAGAAGCCAGTGCTGACTTCAGCCTAGACACACACACACACACACACACATTTATAATTTATTTATTGGGTGTTTTAAAACTGTACCCTTTAGGAAATGACTATGGATGAAAGCCTAGAAATTATATACCAGTAAAAAACAAATATAAATATGATACTAATTAAAACTATAGCAAGATATAAAGTTCACCCTGAAAATATCACCTTGTTGAGAAGAGTCTGTTTAAAGATACAAGTCAGAATACAAAGGCTGGCACCTTGTCCTTAGTGAATTAAAAATTCCAGAGTCCTTCATGGATTTGAAACTTGCCATTGGAATTATAAATATTGCCATATTGATAGATATACCTTATGATAGATATAGTTATGAATAGTAGTAGTAACAATAATGATGATAAATATGTTATCTGAAATAAACAATGACTAATACTTTATTGTTAGCCAAGAACTCACTCTCCATGTATTATCTCATTTGATAGAACAGTCCTGATGAAAATGTGGAGCTCATCACAGGCAGTTCAGAAACAATCCCATGCATTATCAACGGATGTCCCGAAGCATCGGCTCTCAGAACAAGAGCGACTCATTGAGTCCAGCTGGATCATTCTACAGATGATAACAATAGCCAACATTTGTTAAGCCAGACCCAGTGCTACACATTTTACATTCATTATCTCATTTAATCCTCACCCCCAGTTTGCTGGTCAGGAAACTGAGGCTTAACAATGTTAAGCAATTTATGATGGTTACTCAACTAGCAAATGAGAGAGCCAGGCTGTGTGGTTTAAAGGTGGTATCCTCGTGGCTCAAGATACGCTTCTAGTTCAGTCCTACACAACTTCATGTTCTTTACTAGCAGAGCTAAGGTATGACAAACTTTCTGCCTTGTAGCAAGGGGTCCAAAAGAAGACAAATGAAAGAGAACCTATACTAACTAGCCATTTGCCCTTTGGAAAATCAGTATACCCCCAGCCTTGTCTTCTGCAAAACGAGACGCTTAGACTGAATGCTCTCTAAAGCATCATTCAGCTCTAACATTTGATGATACCATAAAATATATCATGTATGGTAATAGGCAAGTGTGTTGGGAAGGGAAATTTTGCTATTAAAAAAAAAAAAAAAAAGAAAGGAAGACAGGAATAAACATAGCTACTTCTGAATTCCAGAGAAGCAGCAGAATTCCTCCCAGGGGACTCTTAAAATGCATCCTATTAGGCCTTTTTGTTGTTAGTATATTTCTTATAAAAGTTTTAAAAGACCTCTGGTGCCCATAAGTAAGTGATTTCTGTACTTCAGAATCCTTCTCAACACAGGGCCCCAGGCAGCCACCAATAAATGATCAAAGTGGGCTTGCAAGATAAAATGCGTTTTATATCCTTCCTACTAAAGTATATCTTGGTTTTAAAAAAGCATATGCCTTACAGACATCTCACGGTTATAGTGTAGTGGTCAAATGGTGAATGGGTAACAGCCCGTTGGACAAGTGCAAGGCCTGCTAAATGCAGTTGCCAAGGACAAGGTTAAAATGCATCTGGAAATGAGGTAGTCTAATGACCACAGTCCAAGCTGTGGTCATTGGTTGGCTTTGACAGTGACATTCATAAACTCTCAGTATTACAGCCTAACACCTCTGGGATAGAAACTGATGTATCCACTTTCAGCCAGGAGAGAAAGAGAAGCTTCTCGGGGAGAGTCCACACTGCAGACCATGGGGCTCCCTCTCTGGGAAGACAGTAGCTAGTCTCACTCAGCATGCTGGCTCCCACAGGGCTCACAGACAAAACATTATACAGATGAAAGTACCCTATCAATCTAGTTTACTTCTCTCTCCTTTGGGAGTGAAGATGAGCTTGTGGGATCATAGCAACAAGCTGTAAATAATGGTTGCAGGGACAAATGGAGGACGAGAGCATCTGGGCAGGCTCCTGGCTGCTGCTGCATTCCAGGTCCGCCTGCTTCAGTTACCAACACGCCCAACTCAGAGACACTTCCCGAAGGGAGTGTGTGTCCTCCTGGATTTTATTTCTGCTGCACTTTGCTTTCCTGTTCCTGCCAACTTCTGTTTGTTAAAAGTTGAATGATACAACCATAGCTGAGTGAAAACACAGCCAGCAAATCTAGCTTTCTTCTCAAAACTGGGCACTCCCATGAGGTTCTTTGATTCTCTGTGAGAAGAGAAAATGGTATCTCCTGAGGTATCCAGCTGGGTAGTCAGTCAAGTAAATGCATGGAGTGGCCACTGAGTGCCAGGCTCAGGGGATGCAAGTGAATACAAGGGGTGGGGAGGGCATGGGTCTTATTTCATGGTCCTAGCAGTTTAGATGGAAAGACGACTGAAATAAATAACTACCAATAACAAATGAAAAAATGGCTAAGTGTCAAGTGCTGTGAGGGAGGACAGTGGGCAATGGGAGCTCCACATGAGGACCAACCAGGTCTGGGTACTATGTGGTGAAAGTTCACACGCACTCACTGATGTGTGAATATCCACAGAGCTTTGTAGCCGTAGCTGCACCCTTAGCATCACTCCCTCTCTGCATCAATTTCAGGCATTTCCCTAAAAATGCACTCCCAAGTCTAGGGATAAGCCATGTTTTTCAGCTCCTAGAAGCAGTGCTGGCAGCAGTGGTGGTTGGGTCCATCATGGTGGTCAAGGCAGGACTCACAGCAAGAAGACTCTGGTGCTACAGCAGCAGCAATGTGGTTCTAATGGCAGCAGCCTCTGTGGTGAACTGAACTCCCTGGGTGCATCATTTTGCCTTTGTCTCCATGGCCTGAGGAGCAGTATCAACCCTGTGCAGTTACTAATCTGTGGTTTCCCTTACTCTTCTCCTTATGCCATCTAGATTTTTCAGTCAATTCCCCAAATAGATTTCTCTCTGATTGAAATCTCTGGCATGTTTCAGTTTTCCTGACTGGACACTGACAGACACAGGGTGCAAAGATGTGTAAGAGGTGGCCCTGCCTTCATGCTCTGCTGAGGACAAGCCCTCGGCCTTCCCAGCAGTAACATTTGAGTTCTCTTCTCACTTCTCTGAGAGCGATGGGGTAAAGAAGAGAAACCCCTTCACTATCCCCAACTAAATGTGTCCTAGCTTGACTCGTTGCTGGGACTAAGAGCTTTCTCTCACTAAATGTAGGTACCCCAAAGCTTTGTGAATTGCTGGAAGTAACTGGAGAAAATAGAAACCAGTGGAAAGCATGTGCTGAAGGAAACTTAGCCAGGGAACAGAGAAATGCGAATGACAGAAGGCAGCCTACAGAGAGGACTCAGTAGGTTAAGAGTGAGCAGGAAGTAGGAAGAAGCAGAATTCAAGTTGGTCAAGGCCACCTCAGCCTGTTGGCCAGACTGGGTGTCATAAAGGAGGAATGAGCTCCCAGTCTGTTCAGGGAATTGGGATATTTCTGCACAGCCAATTTCAGTCTAAAGCTGGATTTATATCTGCAAACTCTCTCAAACATGGTGGTTAAGGCATGGCTTGTGTGTCAAATCACACACTAGCTACATGATTTTGAGCAGGTTGTTATATTTTTCTGAGCCTCAGTTTTTTCATCTGTTTAACAAAAAAATAGTAGAATGGGGGGAACGTGATGGTCAATTTTAGGTATCAATTTAGCTGGACCATGGCATCTAAATGTTTGGCCAAACACATCTGGATGTTGCTATGAAGGTAATTATTTTTCATTTGAGGTTAATGTTTAAATCAGTAGATTTTGAATAAAGCAGTTTATCTCCATAAAATGGTGAGTCTCATCCAAGCAATTGAAGGCCTTGAGAAAAAGACTGACCTCTCTTGAGGAAGAGGGAGTTCTTAGCCTTCAGACTTGAGTGGCTTCATCAATTCTTCCTTGGGTTTCCAGCCTGTCCTGCGGACTTTGAACTTACCAGGCCTCCTCCAATTGCAGAAGCCAATTCCAATTCTTGAAATTAATCTAAATTAATCTCTCTCTCTCTCTCTCTCTCTTTCTCTCTCTCTCTTTCTTTCTCTCTTCCTCTCTCCCCTCCCTGAAGAACTACTATAAGGAGTAATCATTCCTATATTACCAAACATGGAAGCCTGATAACTTCCGAGGCCGTTACTCAACCTCCTACAACTTGGTTCCCTGGGCTGGGCTGATGCCCTGAGTTCACAGGCATTTACACTATGCCCTGAGTAACAGCAAAAATCAAAGCCTCACTGACAGGAAGAGAGGTCATACCATGAGCTCCTGACACAGCCCACTTCCAGACCCAAGAAATGAATGAGGCTTGTTTGCTGAAGGGGGGACCCCGTAATCTTTCCAAAGACTGACTCCTTGGCTGCCTTCCAGAAACTTAGCTTAAATCAGAAGAGGCCTTGGCTGGGCTCATTCTTCTGGGGGGAATGGGTAGGGGGAGGAATGGCAGAGTCAGCCCCAGCAGAAGTTTATACTGGCCCAGGAATTCATTTGGGAAAAACAGTCTGACTAATAGACCAATTAAAAGGAGGACTCACAGATCCTTTTTTCCCTAATCTGTGGAACTTTCTGTGCCAAGAAAAGCAGCTTAATTTTTTTGACATAGCAAACTTTTTCTCCCATGTCCAGCTCCACTCTCAAGGAGGAGAAAACCATCTATCTTCATCTGTGCTAGCAGGCTGCGCAGTATGAAAATATGGAGGACTGAAATGATTGAGCCTGACAGGCAAGTCCAGTTTTCCTTTTGCATGGGGAACGGGGGCAGTAGGCAGGAAAATTCTCAACTTTAGCTCTCTCGCTCTCTGGTCCTCACTCTGACATAATTGGCCCCTCACCGAACCTGCTTTCTTCTCTGTAGCTGCTCTACTCTTGGTCTACAGCTTTAGTCTCTCCTTTTCTCCCACAGTCCCTGCTTATTTAGCCCAGTGTGTGCAGATATAAAACCATTACTCTTCAATCTTTACTTCCCTGGTGATTCTTCTGAGAGGTGCCCTGCACAGATGCTGGCAATGCCCAACTCTATCCCCTCTGCATTTACCATCACTGTAAATGTAGCCCAACTCTCACCTGCCAATCAGCACCCATGATCCTTTGCGCTTTGCCCACAGCCTCGCTCTGTTAGAGCCCCCTCTACCCACGGTGCCCACTGGGGCCCACCCAGCTTCCTCTGCCCTCAGATAGGATGACTCCAAGGCCTGTGCTTTACGCTGACTCCCAGCGTTCCTCAGTGTCCACAGCGACAACTTGCCTGATGAGGGACTTTACTTGGCTGCCTTCCCATCTCAGTCTTACTGCCCCACTCCTCACCAGTGCTTCCTGCAATCACCTCCCGAAAACTACAGTAGTCCCCTTGTATCCACAGTTTTGCTTACCAGAGTTTCAGTTACCCACAGTCAACCCAGTCCAAAACTATCACGTCACTATTCTTTTGCTTTGGGGCCATTCTGAAGTAAAATAAGGGGGACTTGGACACAAGCAATACCATGACAGTCTGATAACTGAGAGGGTGTATTAGTCTGTTTTCACACTGCTATAAAGAACTGCTTGTGGCTGGGTAATTTATAAAGGAAAGAGGTTTAATTGACTCACAGTTCAGCATGCCAGGGGAGGCCTCAGGAAACTTACAATCATGGCAGAAGGCAAAGGGGAAGCAAGACACCTTCATAAGGCAGCAAGGAGGAGAAGCACCAAGTGAAGGGGTAAGAGCCCCCTTAGAAAACCATCAGATCTCATGAGAACTCACTCACTATGAGGAGAACAGCATGGGGGAAACTGCCCTCATGATCCAGTTACCTCTGCCTGGTCTCTCCCTTGACATGTGGGGGATTATGGAGGTTACAATTCAAGATGAGATTTGGGTGGGGACACATAAAGCCTAACCATATCAGAGGGCTACTAGGTGACTCAAGGTGGGCAGTGCCACAATGTGGAGATGCTGGACACATGGAGGATTCATGTCCTGGGTGGGATGGTGCGATATTTTGTCACAGTACTCAGAACTGAGCCCTATTCAAAACGTATGCATTGTCTGTTTCTGGAATTTGACATTTACATCACAATGCCTACATCACTCACTTCACTTCATCTCATCACGTAGGCATTTTATCACCTCACATCATCATAAGAAAGGTGAATACTGTGCAATAAGATATTTAAGAGAGAGAAAGACCATATTCACATGACCTTTTATTATAGTATATTTTTTTACTTGTTCTATTTTATTATGTTATTATTGTTAATCTCTTACTGTGCCTAATTTATAAATTAACCTTTATCATATATAGGTATGTATAGAAAAAAATGATATATATGTATAGGATTCTGTACTCTCTGCAGGTTTCAGGCATCCACCGGGGAAAGTATCCCCCCCTAGATAAGGGGGCTACCATATTTGCACTTGAATTCTTGCCTCGGGGTCTGCTTCTGGGAGAAATGTGAGCTGGAACATCCTCCTGTCATCTCTGGTACTGCCTGTATTCCCCACACACCCATGGGCATGAGCCTTGGAGCAAACTTTCCTATCTACTGTTATGGCTTCATATCCTGAAATCTGCTCACTTTGGTAATAGTGGGAGAAAGCAGATAGGGCCCAGCATTTCCTTGCTGTTTGTTGTCAGCCGAGATTGTTCGCTCCTGTTTGCTTATTATCTCATTTTTACACCTTACTTTAGCTTCTCCCACAATAAACACACACAGGCTTCCTTCTAGAAGATATTCCAAGGTTGGCTTATGGTAAGCCTCAAGTTTTTCTTGGTATTTTGCTTGTTTTTCATTTTTTAACCTCTCTTTCTCTCTCTCTCTCTCTCTCTCTCTCTCTCTTTTTAAAAGAGATTGGTTCACGACCTCTGGAACAATTCAAACTCATCACATGACCTCCTTCTTCTCCCAAGCCAAGTGCAGGCAAATGGCTCTCCTAAGGCATCTTCAGTCATCACTTGTCCTCATTGCAACTCTGTCAAATCAGAAACTGACCTTCCTGAATCAGCCCTTTCAAAGCTGTTATTATTTATCTTTCTGGTCTCCGAATTCCCTCAATCTAATTGACATCATTTTAGTGCAGACAGGCTTGAACTATACCCAGGGTGGCTCGGCATCCATTGACTCGCATCCTGTCATTTCCAGCAGTGACAAGACCCCTAAGTCAGCTTTGCCCCAAAGTGAGGTCAATGACCTCGGTAATTATTGCTCCATTCCTGGGTGTCTCTCGCTGTGTGTGGCCATTAATTCCTGGCTGATAGTAATGCTTGTTCAGTGTGATTTAAGAAACAAAACCTAATACAAATAACTATTCCTGTTGCTGGTAATTGGATCAAACTTCCTCAATGTTATCCCTAACAGAACCCAACTCTCTGGAGAAACCCTTGATTGGGATTTGGAAGAGAGAGAGGTCAGTGTTCAACTCTGTCCCTACCTCTCCAGGTCTTCCTTTCTGCCTATCCCATAAGTTTCTAAATGACTGTGAGGTTGGTGGGTGCAGGGAAGCCATGAAGGTCAATGCAAAGCTCCTGGGCTTTGAAATCCTGACATCCCGGGTTATATCTCAGTTCTACCATTTGCTTGGCATGTGGCTTCTAAACCAATTAACCACCACTCTAAGCCTCAGTTTCCTCAAGTGTAAAATAGGAATGATAAAATCTACCTGCACATTAAAAGAGACACAGTGTATCTAATTCATGGGTCAATTATGGAGAGGAGTGTTGAAATATTTCACTATGATTGTGGATTAGTTGATTTCTTCTTGAAGTTCTGATAATGTACACAGAGAACTTAGCACAGGGCAGGCATGGTCGGCACTAAATAAACACACACATTTAACAGGCAGAAAGCTAAAGTAGGGTGATAGATACAATATTTTATTTTTCGCAGCCATAAAAAAGAATGAAATCATGTCCTTTGCAGAAACATGGATGCAGCTGGAGGCCATTATCCTAAGCGAATTAACACAGGAACAGAAAACCAAATATTGCATATTCTCACTTATAAGTGGGAGCTCAACGCTGGGTACTCGTGGACATAAAGTTGGCAACAGTAGACAGTGCAGACTACTAGGGGGAAGAGGTGGAAGGAGGGAAAGGCAGAAAAACTAACTGCAGGGTACTATGCTCAGTACCAAGGTGATAGATCATTTGTACTTCAAACCTCAGCATCATGCAATACACCCATGTAACAAACCAGCACATGTACCTTGTGAATCTAAAATAAAAGCTGAAAAAAAGCCATATGTGCTATGTTTGAATTCCAGCTTATGCATCTATTAGCTGTGTGAGCTTTGAAAAAACAAAAAACCTTAAATGAGTACTAGTTCTTCATTTGTAGAATGGCAGTAACAATTCTAGCTATATGATGGGCATTCAGTATTTCCTATTTTTCCTGTATTTCTTTTCAACTACTTCAAATTTGAGGTAGTTAATAGTGTGGACTCAGTATAATCGATTAGGGCAAAATGTGTTTGTCATTTGTTGTTGCTTTGTTATGATTTTGCCCCATGTCTTCTAATGTTAAACTTCCCAATTAAAAACAAATAAAATATGGCAAAGCCTGAGACCATGCTTAGTTAACAAAAAGGTAAAATCTAAAGTTCTCACTGTCCTGTGTAGTAATGCCCCAGGTGGGGATTAAGCCACATATAAAAGATGTGAACCTTATCTCCTAAGATTCAATAAATGTATTTTATTTTGTTAGAAAGCAGTTTCCTTCAGGCTTAGGTCAGAATTTCTCTGAAATAAAATGGCAACATATCTCTACTTTGTCACTATTCTCAGTAAATCATTAGAGCTGTGAAAAATAAATTTCATTTTTAACAAAACATCATTCTAGATCAGGGTCAGCAAACTATATGGCCCGTGGGCTAAATCTAGTCTACTGCCTATTTTTGTATGGTCCATATTTTACATTTTAAAATGTCCTTTTAGAAAAATTAAAAGAAGAATAATATTTTACAACACATGAAAATGATACGAAATTCACATTTCTGTGCCATAAATAAAGTTTTATGGGAACTCAGCCACATCTATTCATTTATGTATTATCTTTGACTGCCTTCACACTACGAGAATCGAATAGTTGCAGCAGAGACCATATGGGCCACAAAGCCTAAAATATTTTCTACCTGGCCCTTTATATAAAAAGTTTTCCAGCTTCTGATCTAGATTCTAGATCAATGGTTTATTTAAACTGTTTTAGCTCTAAAAAACTGCCTCCAAGTTACCTCGAGTAAGGGGGATTTATCATCAGGCTCCAGGTTTCCACAGAAAGAGCTGGGACAATCCTAGAGCAAGGTGCTGGCATGCAGTAGGCTGTCGTCCTTGAGCGGAGGCCTCACTGACAGCGATGGAGTTCCAGCCATGCTGCAGTTGCTCCAGCCACTGACTTAGAGACAGCAACCTGTACAGGCACCAGGCAAGAGAAGAAATCTGGAGATCTCAGTTAGACTGGGAAAATCTCTCTTCGATATTTCAAACCTTTCAAAAGCCAAGTCAGTTTTCATTTCCTTATCTTCCTACTGTTGACTGAGTTCTAGCTACCAGGTGCTGTGCTGAACACTTACATCCATTGTGTCCTTGACTCTTCTTAAGAGCTCTGTGAGGTCAGTGTGATTATCTCCATTTGATGGCTGAATAATCTGAGACTGAGAGAAATTAAACAATATGTCTGCTTTGGTTTGTCCCCTCCAAAACTCGTGTTGAAGTTTGATCCTCAGTGTGGCAGTACTGGGCGGTGGGGGCTAGTGGAGATGTTTGGATCATGGGGGCTGATTTCTCATGAATAGATTAGGGCCCTTCTTCTGGGCTGAGTGAGTTCTCGCTCTCAGGAATGGAGCAGGTTGCTAAAAAGAATCTGGCTTCTTCAGTCAGCGCTCTTGCTTCGTCTCTCTCCATGTGATCTCTGCACAGACCCACTCCCCTTCCACTTTCCTCCATGAGTTGAAGCAGCCTAAGGCCCTCAGCAGATGCAGCTGCCCAATCTTGAACCTTCCAGCCACCAAAATTATAAGCCAAATAAATCTTTTCTGTATAAACTACCTAGTCTCAAGTGTTCTATTACGGCAACACTAAACAAACTAAGACAATGCCCAAGGTCACCCACCTACAAGGTGTGGATTTGAGGTTTTAAACTGGATTTTTCTGACTTCAAGAGCCCTGGTTCTACTCATTTTACTCTACTACCTCATCTATGATTTTTTTTCTAAGAAATGGAAAGCAAAAGCGTATACATTTTAAAATAAAGTCTGAACTCTTATCTGTTTTTCACTTTATTAGGGCTGTGGAGTGGGGTACAAATCCATCACTGTGGGATCCCAGATGCAGTTGGTTGATTACACCTGAAAGGTGTAATAACTTGCTTAAGTGAAGCTTCATTTCATAACCACCAGTGTGCACCCTATCTCCCAAGATGTCCAGTGATTAATTTCTCACACACTTGGGATTTGGAAACTTAAATGTGAGAGTGAGTGGCTCGGCAACCCTCCAAACTGGACTATGATGTGACTTTTCCCCTGGAGATGCCACCACCATTGTGAAAAGCATCAGTAAGACTCAATCTCCATGTGGGAATACAGCCCATTTGGGTTGTGTAAGAAACACAGTCTAGGATGCAGGGGTGTCCTGGATGTCCACTTGGTGCAGACTCCTGTGCAGCCTCCCTGAGAACTCAGGAACTTAGCCTGTTGCAGAACATATGATGGGCCCCAGGGAGAGGGCAGAGGGATCTTCCCAACATCCCTCAAAAGACCTGAAAGGAGACATTGAGTTTTATAAATAACGATTGTTTTCAGGTAGCGACTAAAACTTAATTTTGCATCCCTTGGAGATCCTGATAAGGATTCTGTCTTAAAATCCTAAAAGCCGTCTTTTGGCAGACATTCTCCAACCAATATTTTTTTAAGTTTCAAGTGTAAAATATGAGTGGCATATGTATGCTCATTTATATTAACGTTATAAAACTCATCAAACATAAAAAAGATGAAGTATATGACCAGTATTAGCAATCGGCCTAATCTATTTTTTAAAGTAGAATACAATATATGTCAAACACAAGTATCAGAAATAGACCCTCCAAAACCCTCTAAAATAACTAAGTAACTAGCACAAACGGTTACGGGATGCTGATCTATGCCCAGGGGCTAATGTGAGGTGCAATCACAGATCAGGTTGGGGACAAACAGTTTATGTCAGTGAGGCTGCTTTGGGTGTCTGGGAAACAGATCAAGCTGACAGAGGGCAAACGACTCTATGGAAGGAAGGCCCTGGGGATCTAGAGTCTGGAAAATCAAGAATGAAAGCATAAATGGCAGAGAAGAAAAAGCACCTCCCATCCTCCTGTCAATGGTAGGTGGCAGACTGAATCATGCATTTCTCTGTTCTCCCCTCCCATTCCCTCCCTGTCCCCTTCCCCTGTCCCCAGTAACAACTTCTCCAAATAGTATCAGGATTTGAGTCACCAAAACCATTTTGTGGATCTTGTTCTTACAATCCTCTCTCTTTGATTTAAAAAGAGATATTGCCAACCCCCACTTCCTATGATCTGCCGTTTCTTGGTGACATGCTGTCCTAGCACAGTTCCCAGGATTCTGTCCATAGTGGTGCCAGGAAGTGGGCACACTTTGGCCCTCTGGGTGTGACAAGACATCATCTTTACTGGGAAAGCAAGTCAGTTGTGGGGGAAGAAGTTGACTATTCAGCTGATCGTTCTGACTGCATCTGGAATCTCAGGACCCAGAGTGAGGCTGGGAGGCCAGGAAGTGATGAGGAGTTCTGAGGTGGGGTAGAACGGGAAGCTATCACCTCTCTTCCAAGCAGTGACATGGCATGAAGGAATACCACCTGTGAGTAGTGAGAGAAAGCCCAGGATGATTCAGTAACACTGCAGCAGCAGAGGGCGAGTCTCCAATGCTAAGGACAGGCCATGTAGCCATCTTCAATAACTCCATCCCACCCATCACCCATGCTTTAGCACTTGCCATTTCCCAGCACTGTGCTCAGCAGAGTACATATAATGAAAGCAAAGACAAGTCACACAGCACATTAACAGGCACTTAGCAAATATTTGTTGAATGGATAATGAATGAATGAATAACTAAAGACAGTCTCTGCTCTCAAAGTTTTCACATTCCAATAGAATAGACACAAGCATGGAAAATGTAGTGCTAAAACAACAAAGGTGTGAACTGGAAACCATACCAGAACACAGGGGTGACTAATTACTTCTATTTGGGTGGGTCAAAGAGGACTGAGTCTGGGTTTTGAAAGAAGAATAGAAGTTTTCCAGTTGCAACCCAGGCAGAGAAAATACTATATGCAAAAGTACAGAGGCTAGTATATGCAAAAGTATAAAATAGAATATGCAAAAGTATGACACACTTGGGGAGCTGGAGCTGTTCAATATGGCTGGAGAGGTAAGTATAGTACTCGGGATGAGGGGAGGATCACGACTGAAAAGGTCAGGAATTGAATCATAGAAGGCTTGACGTGTTATCCCAAGAAGTATGAAATACCATCCTGTATGGGATGCATACATCAGCATCCTGTGACCATTCACTTTAGTTATTTGTTTTATAGGGTTTTTGGCATCTTTTTTAGTATTTGTGTTTAACATATATTTCATGCTACTTTAAAAAACAGATTGGCCGGTCGCCGTGGCTCATGCCTGTAATCCCAGCACTTTGGGAGTCCGAGGTGGGAGGATCACCTGAGGTCAGGATTTCGAGACCAGCCTGACCAACATGGATAAACCCTGTCTCTACTAAAAATACAAAATTATCTGGGCATGGTGGTGCATGCCTGTAATCCCAGCTACTCAGGAGGCTGAAGCAGAAGAATCACTTGAACCCAGGAGGCGGAGGTTGCGGTGAGCCAAGATCGCGCCATTGCACTCCAGCCTGGGCAACAAAAGCAAAACTCTGTCTCAAAATAAATAAATAAGTAAATAAATGATTAAGCCCATCGTTAATATCTGAATATATACTTCACCTTTTAATGTTTGATGAGTTTTATAACATTAAAATATGCTGCTCATTTTTACATGAATGATTTCATTTTTTAAGAACTAGCAACTCAATTGATTGGATTGGGTGGACTATGGTTATTCACTGGATGAGGAGAAATTGAATTTAGGCAAAACCTTCCTGTCAGATTTGGGTAGGCACACACTCAGCCAGCCCTATCATTTCAACCTGAAAGAACCTGTCCTGCAGCGTGCTGTGACTAAGGTGCCTATCCCCTCTGGGGGTTCCAACATGGGGGTGTGGCTGGACTCTGGATCCCCCACGCCAGGCTGTGTGTGGACAGTGGTGGCTGGTGCCTGGTGCTGCCATGCTGTTTTTCGCACTGGCTCCAGGTTTCCTCTCACATTCAGTCTTGCCTCAAGACACAGGCCAAATGGAAATAAACTGTCGCAGTTGGCCCCTTTCCCAGAGAAATTATATTTAGCCTCCAAAAGCAGCAGGCTTCGAAATGGCATGGTTGTCTCAGCTAAAAATGGCCATCCGGAAGGAGCTGGATTATGGGAAGCCATCCAGGCATGAAGAACGGGCCACTTTGAGGCAATGATTATTATGTGCTTCAAGGAGTCCTGTTCTCAAGTCTTCATGGACTGTGCCAAATTAAAACAGATGGGCACATGACATTCAGAAGCAACCACAAAAAGGGCTTATCTGCAGGGTCCTAGGGCCAGAACCAAGGCTGGCCAGGGCGAATTTCACCCAACTTCAAATGTACGCTCCACGACATAGATAGCATTTACTACGTCAGAATATTAAAGGCCTTTTAGGGCAAAAGATGCAAACAGACACTATACAAAAGGAATGATAAAAATGGCAAATGTATGTGTTTTAAAGCTGAATATTTGCAAAGAAGCAAAATATAAAATAATATCATTTTTCAAAAATGTTTTTAAAATAATTATAGATAATATTAGTGAAGTTTTGGGAAATAGGCATTCTCATACAATGCTGGTAAGAATATACTTTGGTTGAACTATTTAGAGTTTTGTTTCAGAAAAAGCACTTTGACTAAAGGGTGGAGAATGGATTGGAAGGGCTCAAAACTCAAGGCAAGGAGACCACTTAGAAGATAGGACAAAAGCAGAGGGGAGGGTAGCCTGAATAGGGCAGTGGCAGAGGGACGAAGGACGTGAACAAAATCAAGAAGTATAACTCACAAGTCTTGGGAATTGATTGGATTGAGTACCTGGGTGGACAATGGCCATTCACTGAAAGAGGAGACATCATCACCACCATAACCATCAGTGCAAATCTTTATAGACTGCTGAGTAGGGGGAAGCACTGTTTTGAACACTTTAAAAGTATTAATGTGTAGGGCAAATACCTAATGCATGCAGGGCTTAAAACCTAGATGACAAGTTGATAGGTGCAGCAAACCACCATGGCACTTGTATACCTATGTAACAAACCTGCACATCCTGCACATGTATCCTGGAACTTAAAGTAAACTAAAAATACATAAATAAATGTATTCATGGCCGGGCGCGGTGGCTCAAGCCTGTAATCCCAGCACTTTGGGAGGCCGAGACGGGCGGATCACGAGGCCAGGAGATCGAGAGACGATCCCGGCTAACACGGTGAAACCCCGTCTCTACTAAAAAAATACAAAAAAAAAAAAACTAGCCGGGCGAGGTGGCGGGCGCCTGTAGTCCCAGCTACTCGGGAGGCTGAGGCAGGAGAACGGCGTAAACCCGGGAGGCGGAGCTTGCAGTGAGCTGAGATCCGGCCACTGCACTCCAGCCTGGGTGACAGAGCAAGACTCCGTCTCAAAAATAAATAAATAAATAAATAAATAAATAAATAAATAAATAAATGTATTCATGTGTTCAGTTCTCACAGTAGCCCTATGAGGTTGGTCCATTCTTGTCCCCACCTGACAGATAAGGAAACCGAGACACAAGAATTAAAAACTTGCCCAACGTTCATACATTGGCATTATTCTCTTCACCTTTGTTTATGATATTGTTGAAAATGGAAACAACTTCAAAATACCACAGTAGTATATTGATTATATAAATGGTGGCCCAGTCACATGATGGAGTGCATGTTTTAGAAGAACATTTAATAAATGGAGAAAGACATAGACCATAAGTTAAAAGGTGAGTTATAGAATTCCAGGTGGGGGTGGCTGGTTGCGATGGCTCACACCTGTAATCCCAGCACTTTGGGAGGCCAAGGCAGGCAGATCACGAGGTCAGAAGTTCAAGACCAGCCTGGCCAACATAGTGAAAACCCATCTCTACTAAATACAAAAAAAATTAGCCGGGCATGGTGGTGGGTGCCTGTAATCCCAGCTACTTGGGAGGCTGAGGCAAGGAGAATCGCTTGAACCTGAGAGGCAGAGGCTACAGTGAGCCGAGATTTCAGCACTTTGGGATGCCAAGGCAGGCGGATCAGCTGAGGTCAGGAGTTTGAGACCAGCCTGACCAACATGGAGAAACCCCATTCTACTGAAAATACAAAATTAGCCAGGCGTAGTGGTGCATGCCTGTAATTTCAGCTGTAATTTCAGCCTTCAGCAGGCAGAGGCAGGAGAATCACTTGAACCCGGGAGGCAGAGTTTGTGGTGAGCCAAGATCTTGACATTGCACTCCAGCCTGGGCCATGAGAACAAAACTCCATCTCAAAAAAAAAAAAAGAAAAATTCCAGATGGGAATATATATATATAAGGCTCCCATTTTCTGATAGGAAAAGATCACTTAAAGTAAATCCACTTAAAATATAAAAAAGTGTTATAATGAATAAGCAAGAAAAGATTTGATTAGGGTTATGTCTTTAAAATTAAGCTAAAATTATGAAAATTTTTATTTTGTCTTACATTTAACACTATATAGATTACTATTAAAACTTTGAGCTAATTCTTGGAACCCAGACTGAAAGGAGGCTTAGATTTGAGCTTTCTGAGAAACTATATAGTGACCTGAGTACCCCACAAAGTGAATCCTGAGTCAAGGACTTGTGTGCTGCTGGTTGACTCAGCAGGAGATCCAAGTAGCATGGCTGAGGAACCAAGGAGAGGGAGGAGAGGAAGAAATGCAATGCAGGGTGCATTATTATCAAGGTCACTCCTGTTGACAGCTAGGGTGTAGCCTCCCCAGTAACCTCTGAGGAGGGCATAGAATGCGTCTCAGAGTTATCCACCTGGTGACTGACTGGAGGACTATTTCTGCATCAGCTCTTTGTCCACGTTGCTTATGGGTTGTTCCCGAGGCCATTATTGCTCCCAGCACTTCTGGGCTACTTGTGTCTGTTTGGGAAGCAGTGCTGGTGTCTACAGCATAGAGAAGCCCAGGAGGGAAGTGAAGAGCAGGAGACCTGAGTGTGGAAGCCCACAGCGAACTGCCTCCCATCCTGCAGCCTTGGCTGTGATGAGAGCAAAGAGCACGAGCACATGAATCTGGCCATCAGAGGTGGGTGACTGACACGATAGCATGACATCATAGCATTCTCATTTGAATCACAGCATGATCATACTGAGGACCTCTGCAAAAGCGTTGCATAGAAATCTTCATCAGTTTTCCCAAAGGCCTTTTGCATCCTTTAATATTCAACTCTTTTAAACCATCTTCCGTGCTGTGCTGTTTCTCTTCATTGTTAACTGTCGCAACCCCGCCAAACAATGTTTGTTGATGACTTGGTATGTGTTTTCTGCAGTTCTCCAACTCACTTTAATGAGCTTCACAAAACAATACATCTTTTGCAAGATTTGAGATTTCTCTTTGCAGTGAACTTGAAATGCATTTGCAATGAGCAGGCTAACTAACACAGATACTCATGTGAAGATTGGGAGTATATACAGGGAAGGCTGGCTGTTAAGACTGATAATTAATTTACTCAATGGTCAGTTTATTACTTCTAGGTAGTGTCCTTCACCCACATCCATACCCTTACCCTTCTCCCAGTTGGTTGCCTAATGAAAATATCCCTTGGAAAGCAGAGGTCAATGCCTAAAGCATGGGAAATTCCTACCATACGAGTGTATATTTCCCTCATAGCCACTCCCAGAAGAGAAAAGCAATGCAGGGTGTGTCCTCTCAAGCATCCTCTGCACCTTCCCTACCACCTAGTCATGACTGACTTCATCCTTGCTGGACAATTTCCCAACATGGACTTCCTCTGCCAAGGACGTGAACTAGGATTTCTTTTCATATCACCTTAGCAATATCTCACTGATATACTGAGACCTCCAGACCCTTAACCCTAACTTCACTGTTACCCTCAAAGCCTCCTGACCCCATGCTTCATTTTCTTTCACATTAGGAGGGAAAATGGTGGTATTATAAAAACATGGATTGGAAGGGCTTTAGCACATCAGACACGTACCCCCATTCATTGAAATGTGTCTTAATCTGTTTTCTGCTGCTGTAACAGACTACCTGAGATTGGATAATACGTTAAAGAAAAGAAATTTATTTGGCTCATGGTTCTGGAGGCTGGGAAGTCCAAGATAGAGGGGCTGCATTTGGTGAGGGCCTTCTTGCTGTGTCAGCCCATGGCAAAGGCAGAAGGGCTAGAGAGCATGTGTCCACATGAGATAAAATGAGGTCAATCTCATCCTTTTATCAGGAACCCTCTCACAATAGCTAACCTACTCATGTAACAACAGCATCAATTCATTCATGGAGGCAGAACCCTTATGACCTAATCACCTTCCTTTTAAAGGCCCCAGCTCTCAATACTTTTGCACTAGGGATCAAGTGTCCAACATATGAGCTTTGAGGAACACATTCAAACCATAGCAATGTGGGTCATGAACATGTTCTGAGTTTTATGTAAATTGTGAAAAAGCAGCTTTAGGGCAAGCCTCTTAGTCATCCTCTTTACCCCACAGTTGCCTTTAGCTCTGCTTAAGTGGAAATTCTGGCCCTACTCCTGACAGGGAGGGCTTTATATTGCTTGGTCATTGTTAAATCCCAAGCAATAATGATTGGCAGCTCAGTGCTCCAGGTAAAAGCGTGAGTTCTGGTGTTTGAGCACCTGGCTTTGGGACCTGGTGGCACCATTTACAAGTCATGTCACTCAGCTGCTCTGTGCCTCATTCCTCCATCTGCAAAGCAAATATAATCATATCAGCTACCTCTGGGTAGATGAGGATTAGTGAATTCATTCATGAGAAGTACTTAGACCAGCACCTGACTTTGAAAAAACATGCAAACATTAGCCAAAGCTATTCTCCTGCTTCCAGTTTGAGATACAGAAATAATACTTTTCATGTGGACCAGATCTAATGAAAGAATTCTGAAAGAAGCTAAGAGGATGACCATCAATTAACAACTTTCTTGGAGGGCACAGCTTTCCTCTACCATGTCTGAGAATGTAGAGAGGGCTTATCCCAGCTCCCCTGGTTAGCCGAGCCTGACTCAACTGAGCCTCTTAAGAAGATGAACAGATCATGGAAATTTATTAGCAAGCACCAGAACCATCATTGTGGAAGCATTTCTCCAAAAGCCATAATTGAAGACTAGAATGTATGACACGGGGAAGCGGCAAGGGCCCGAATTAAACAGGGACTTTGTCACTTCATTTTTCAAGAGTGATGTGAAATCTGCACAGCCTCAGAGATCTGTGTCCAGAGCTCAGTGAGTATTCATCCCTAACCTGAGACCAGAAGCATCTGGCTGAGTCAGGCTGTCATTAAGGGTCACCGGGGGTGCTGCCTGCAGCTTATCAAAGGCATCCTTCTAAACTGAGAAAGGCACAGATGAAATAAACAGGACCTTGACCCCACTGGAAATGGAGCTTTCTTTGCAGGGGGCTGATCTTGTTTTTGTAAAGGGCTTTGATTATCAGTTGATCTGACTCCAACAGGGTCATTCTAGGGCAGAGGGAACCACCTCCAAGAGAACCGATGCCGGTGCCAACACACGTAGTTGGGCACTGCCCACTTTTGCTTATGTAACCCTTCACCTGCCAACTCCCTTCCCACCTCTGACACTATGGGGAGGTGGCAGACACTCACTGACACACCCATTTCCAAGGCCAGCAGGCCAGCGTTGTGTCCTAACTAACATAAGCACAGTTGTGGGGAGCTCCATGTGGCTATCAAATGACAAGTAACCATTCGTGTCCTTCAAAAGCAGCAGCCAAGCCCAGGGTCGCTTCAGGAGGGTGCAGCATATAGACCCTCTTCTCCCACCATGTGAAATAAGAACTGCTGTTCACTGAGAGCTTATCCAGGACCACACCACTTCATCCACGTAGGGATCCTGTGAGATATGACCATCTCCATCTACAAATGAGAATTAAGGCTCAGAGACGTTAAGTAACTAGCACAAAGCAGCCCAGCAAGGAAGTATGAGTGGGGATTCATACTCGGGGGATTGAATATAATCCAGAGGGATCTTTTCCCCAATATCTCTGAAGATTCCCAGAAGCCTTATTAGTCTTTGGTAAAACTGAGAAGGCAGTGAAGTTTATTTTTGGTTGTCTCCTGCTTGGCATTCAGTGTTTCTCCCCCAAAATGAACAGAGCACCTCTCTTTGTTGGGTGATCCCCTTGCCCAAACATGTGTATTCCCCATTGTCTTCTTCCCACCTCCATTGTTCAATACACATGCTCTTCGTGTTTCTGCCTTCACTTCCATCTGAAACAAAGAACATTGATGAATGAAACACATCAACTCAACCAACCAAGGTTGATGATGACTGCTGCCCACCACACCCAGAGTTACTCAGGGTTACTCATGCCTTCAAAACTTAACTCCAAATAATGAATTGTGATGGTTCTGAAATGTAGCCAGTACGGGCTAGAGAAGGGGACTATGAAGCTTTGTCTAAATAATCCAGGCCTTGGGCCGGGCATGGTGGCTCACACCTGTAATGCCAGCACTTTGGGAGGCCGAGGTGGGAGGATCACCTGAGGTCGGAAGTTCGAGACCAGCCTGACCAACATGGAGAAACCCCATCTCTAGTAAAAATACAAAACATGAGCCAGGCGTGGTGGTGCATGCCTGTAATCCCAGTTACTCTGAAGGCTGAAGCAGGAGAATCACTTGAACCAGGAAGGCGGAGGTTGCGGTGAGCCAAGATCGCGCCATTGCACTCCAGCCTGGGTGACAAGAGCAAAACTCTGTCTCAAAAATAATAATAATAAATAAATAAATCCAGGTTAAAGGGCTATGTGTGCTTTTTTTCCTCTCCTCCACATGGTTCTTGAGACTCTATGAATAATCCAACTATACCCAGCAATTCCGGGGGGGTGCAGACCAGAGCACCCCTGGTCACAGGCCTTTGAGTTATATCCACTTCAGGGGTTCTGGAGCTGATTCCTAGGCATAAAAGGTGACTAGGCACAGTGGTTAAGCATCAGATGCCTGAGTCAGGCAGCCCAGTTCATAGCATGCTCTGCCATTAATTAGCTCGTTTGCCATGCACGCATTACTTAACAGCTCTGAGCTTCAGCTTCCTTATCTGTGGAGAGGTGCCAGCACATAGGAGACACTCTATAAATTGATAGATGAATGGCGATAATAAAATGACCTTCTTCGTATTCTTCATAGGATTATTGTGGAGGATATACGTGTGTGTGTGTGATTTATATGTGAGATATATATATATGTATGTATACACGTGTGTGTGTGTGTGTGTGTGTGTGTGTGTGTGTGTGTGTATAGGCAGTATTTGGCTCCTAGTAAGTACTCAATAGATAACCATTATACTGTCCAAAGTTGTGACTTGCCTCTGATCCTAGAGATCTGAATCATACAAGGGGACAAAGGGCATGAATTCGAATGGTGGGTGAGACTCAGAAGTGGCCTGCTATAGTTCTGGGCCATTAGTCCATTCCTGTTAGGTGCCCAGGTTATGTTCTAGTGAACAGGAGAAGATCCAGTTTCCCCCAACTCCCTCTCAGTGAGGGGATGGAAGTTAGCGAGCCAGGCCCTGTCCTTTGATATGCATGTCAGGGCTTCAGTCCGAAGAGGGAAACAGGGAAACCTGTTGTTGGTTGATGTGCCTCCCGGTCCTCATTCCTCAACACCAGACTCATTCCAGACCCCTGCTGGTGCACCATGCACCGTGAAGCTCAGCAGGGCCCTACACCCAGGTTGGGTCAGGCTGGCTCAGGAAGTGAACTAGACTAAGGTGCCATGGGAGACATCACTGCTTTAGCTGAGATTCTGGGCTACTCTGTGGTCCTGACCCCAGGGGGTTCTGGGGACCTTTGCCACAGCCCTGATCACATGGCTGAAGGAATCAGTCACTCCCATCTGCTGAGGTATGGAAGCAGGGAAAATTGTCACACCATCCAAATCACTTATTTCTTACTCACGCCTTTATTTGTCCATTCAAAAATAATTACTAAATTACTACCTATGCCAGCTCCTGTACCAGACAGAGTGAAAATAAAAAGCCCCTTGGAATTTACAATCTGTTAGGAGAGGCCCAACTAAATGAACAAGTACAGTAAAGCATGATGAATGCTATAATGGAGCAAAAGCAGGTGCCATGGGAACACAGCAGGGCAGCTTACCTAGGCTGAGCCAGAGAGGCTTCCTGGAGGAAGAGGCACTTCCATTATGCTTAGTGATTATAATATTCCCTCATTCTTAAATATGAAATACTATATATACCCCCAAATAAAGTGAGCTCTTTTTTTCCCAAAAAATTATCTTTTTAAAGAAAAAGGAGAGAGGAGTTGCCTTTATCTGAGTTTTTATAGTCACATTTTTCATAGCAAAGAACGTCTCTCTAAGATTTTACCTACACTAACAAAGTTCTAGTAGGAGGAGGTGTGTTAGGCTACATGACCTCAGTCGATATTAGTTTGGGATGTTTATACAGATGACCATAGAAATTTGGCTACAAATAAAGAAGGCAAAAGAGCATAACACAACTGTAGTGATTATTCTTGCAGCTGTGCCTTCACAGTTATGTTAGATATTGTGAGCAAGCATGACAAAGACACTTATGATATAGTGATAAGTGATTTCCTTGAAATATTTTCATGCATGCTGTCTTCGTCTTTTGGGGCTGCTATAACGAAACATCACAGGCTGAGTAGCTTATAGAGAGCAGAAACTTGGTCCTCGTAGTTTTAAAGGCTTGGAAGTCCAAAGTCAAGGTGCTGGCAGACTCAGTGTCTGTTAAGGGCTTTCTGGTTCATAAATGGTACCTTCTTGCTTGTCCTCACACGGTAGAAGAGGTAAACAAGCTCTTTCAGTCCTCTTATTTTATAATGGCACTAATCCCATTCATGCAGACTCCATCCTCATGACCTAATCACCTCCCAAAGACCCCACCTCCTAATACCATCACCTTGGGGGCTGCAATTTCAACCTGTGAATTTGAGGGTGAACACAAACATTCAGACCATAGCATATGCAATGGTAGTTTGCTATCAGTGTCATATATGGATTCAAAAAGGGCTCTAGCTCAACAGTGCTCTGAAAAACCACTGCAAATGCAGCTCTGCTAAGAAAAAGACAGTGATGTCAAAGACACCTGCAGTGTAATGAAGTATTTTAGTAAAGTGTACTCCAAAATAAAATGCTTTATGTACTATGTGATTTTTAAATACATGTGTATTCCTAAATTAATAGATTAAGTACTTAAGTAGACATTTGACTAGTCGACCTACGAAGAGACTTCAAAAAGTGCATGGGAAAATGGAATTAAAAACGTAAACTTTGTTTCTCAACATACGCTCCATCAAGTTTAAGGCACTTTTTTTTTTAATTGACATTTTTAATTCTGTCTTTTTGTTTGTTTGTTTGTTTTTGTTTTTGTTTGTTTTTTTTAAATTTATTATTATTATTATTATACTTTAAGTTCTAGGGTACATGTGCATAACGTGCAGGTTTGTTACATATGTATACTTGTGCCATGTTGGTGTGCTGCACCCATCAACTCGTCAGCACCCATCAACTCGTCATTTACATCAGGTATAACTCCCAATGCAATCCCTCCCCCCTCCCCCCTCCTCCCTCCCCATGATAGGCCCCGGTGGGTGATGTTCCCCTTCCCGAGTCCACGTGATCTCATTGTTCAGTTCCCACCTATGAGTGAGAACATGCGGTGTTTGGTTTTCTGTTCTTGCGATAGTTTGCTAAGAATGATGGTTTCCAGCTGCATCCATGTCCCTACAAAGGACACAAACTCATCCTTTTTGATGGCTGCATAGTATTCCATGGTGTATATGTGCCACATTTTCTTAATCCAGTCTGTCACTGATGGACATTTGGGTTGATTCCAAGTCTTTGCTATTGTGAATAGTGCCACAATAAACATACGTGTGCATGTGTCTTTATAGCAGCATAATTTATAATCCTTTGGGTATATACCCAGTAATGGGATGGCTGGGTCATATGGTACATCTAGTTCTAGATCCTTGAGGAATCACCATACTGTTTTCCATAATGGTTGAACTAGTTTACAATCCCACCAACAGTGTAAAAGTGTTCCTATTTCTCCACATCCTCTCCAGCACCTGTTGTTTCCTGATACCATAGAAATCCTAAAAGAAAACCTAGGTAGTACCATTCAGGACATAGGCATGGGCAAAGACTTCATGTCTAAAACACCAAAAGCAATGGCAGCAAAAGCCAAAATTGACAAATGGGATCTCATTAAACTAAAGAGCTTCTGCACAGCAAAAGAAACTACCATCAGAGTGAACAGGCAACCTACAGAATGGGAGAAAAATTTTGCAATCTACTCATCTGACAAAGGGCTAATATCCAGAACCTACAAAGAACTCAAACAAATTTACAAGAAAAAAACAAACAACCCCATCAAAAAGTGGGCAAAGGATATGAACAGACATTTCTCAAAAGAAGACATTCATACAGCCAACAGACACATGAAAAAATGCTCATCATCACTGGCCATCAGAGAAATGCAAATCAAAACCACAATGAGATACCATCTCACACCAGTTAGAATGGCGATCATTAAAAAGTCAGGAAGTTTAAGACACTTTTGTAAGCAATGATGCCAGTCATTTATTCCATCCCTAGAGAACTTAGGGTCCTGGAATTTACCCATGTCCATGCAGACTTTCTTACATTTTAACTGAAGAGAAATGGATGCCCTTTACAGATGTTTTTAAGATTAGAAAACTAAAAGAAGTCAGAGGAGCCAACTCAGGACTGTAAAGTGGTTGCCCAATGACTTCTCATCTAAACTCTTAGAAAGTTGCCCTTGTTTGATGAGAGTAATGAGCAGAAACATTGTCATGGTGAAGAAGAACCCTCTGTTGAAGATGTCCTGGGTGTTTTTCTGCTAGAGCTTTGGCTAGCTTTCTTAAGACACTTTTATAATAAGTAGATGTTATTGTTCTTTGGTCCTCCAGAAGGTCAATAAACAAAATGCCTTGAGCATCCCACAAAACTGTTGCCGTGACTTTGCTCTTGACCAGTCTGCTTTTGCATTGACTGGACTCCTTCAACCTCTTTGTAGTCATTGCTTTGATTGTACTTTGTCTTCAGGATCGTATTGGTAAAGCCATGTTTCATCTCCTATTACAATTCTTCAAAGAAATGCTTCAGACTCTTGATTCCACTTGTTTAAATTTTCCATTGAAATCTTTCCTCTGGTCTGTAGCTGATCTGGGTGCAATGGTTTGGCACCCATCAAGTGGAAAGTTTGCTCAACTTCAACTTTTCAGTCAGAATTGTGTAAGCTGAACCAATTGAGGTGTCTGTGGTGTTGGCTATTGTTCCTACTGTTAATTGTCAGTCCTTCTCAATTAGGACACAAACAGGATGATCTGCTCCTGCAGGCTTTATCTTCACCACCATCTTCTCCCTTCTTAAAACAAGTTATCCACTTGTAAACTGCTGATTTCTTTGGGGGCCTTGTCCCCATAAACTTTTCATAAAGTATCAGTGATTCCATCAAACTTCACCATAAACTTAATGTTTGTTCTTGTTTCAATTTTAGTAGAATTCATGTTGCTTTGATAGGATCTCTTTTTAAACTGATGTCTTATCCTTCTTAGTGCCTCAAACTAGATCCTCCTCAGATATGTTATAACATGGTAGTACAAGTTTATCTTGGTGCAAAATTTTTTTCATAAGATACATTTTCCATGAACTTTTTGAAAGCCACTCGCATATGCTAGACTTTGTACAATCAGATTGACAAGGAAAAAAAAACACTTTGGGAAAAATCTTATTGAGGAAATGAAGACTGCCTTAACTTCTAGCTTGTCTCCTATTTCGGCAAGATGAGAAGTCTCTTTAGTCACTTGGTCAACCAACAAGAATGTGTTGAGTGCCTACCTGAGTATTGTGGGTGCTACTAAAGGGAAAACAGAGGCCTCCCTGTCCAAGAGTTTGCCCTCTCGCGGGGGAGACAGGACAGAGTCAGGGAAAGGATCAGAGAACAGGACACAGTGTGGGGTGGGGATGGGAATCCCCTGTAGAACCGGCATGACCCATTTGTGAAAGCACGTGCTCCAAACGCAGGTCCACTGTGTCACGAACGTGGAAGCATCCCATGTACCTAGATACTTGTCCACAGGAGCTACGGCCCAGGCAAAAGGAGAACATTAACCCTGAAGTGTCCTCTATTACCAACGTGGCCCCCAAAGACATGGAGAATGTTCATGCAGGGGCCCTCAATAAGCCAATGTGTGGCAGACAAGGCAAGGAATCACAGGGAGCCACCCACCATGGGGTCCCATCTGCCATATTGCCAGCCCCTAGCCATCCTCTAGGTTCCTCTGAGGTGCATGAGGTTCCCTCCAGGGCCAGATTCTGACAATCCTCAGGCAGTCTGACAGTGCCAGTCCCCTGCCTGTGCTACGGCTCCTGGCGCTCCTATGGCTGCATAAATGCCATACCCAAAGCAAAGCCCAAGGTGCAGATAAGCTGTGCCTTTTGCCTGTACCCACAGAGCACCTTTGACCAGGCCCAGACCCTGCCAGTGGCCCTCTAACACTACAATGCTTCATCCTGAGTTCGCCAGCAGGCGCAGACATGATCACCTAGCCATCAGAGGCAAGTGCCTGGGCAGAGCAGGCAGAAACAAATTGCTTTACAGTCACTACCTTGAATCCAACACACATCCCTTTTCCAAAGTGTGCACCTCATTGGCAACTTCTAACTGAAATTCATGGGAAAGTATTTAGCAAATCACATGCTGACATATTTATCTTGTTAGCTGTCAAAATGAGTAAGTACGCACATTGAATGCCATCATTCAGCCTGAACTGAGAAAGGCTACTACTCAAGAAATCTGACAATATAAATACGTTTTCTAACCTGATTTGTCAGATTTATATTAATCCTTTGTTCAGACCTTGTCCTAATTGACCTTAAATAGACCTATGCTGACCCAGGCGACTAGAGACCAAGAGCCATCATATGCCCTAGACATTAAAGGGACATGCTGCCCACGCGGCCCTGCAGAGGGTGTGACGGAGCAGCCATCCAGCCAGCACCCACAGATTTGACTTGCCTTTTAGTACCTAATTACCCTGAAAGTTCTACCAAAAACCATAGGTTCAAGCCTTGCCACAAATGCAAGCAAAAAAGCCATGGGGCCGGTGAGGCCATGGTCACATTCTCAGGGGTTCTGTCCACCCTTCCGACAGCCAGGGCAGTGTGGAGGAAATGGTAAGCGCATGGACTCTGGGGTGGAAATACTTCAGAGCACTAACAGACTTCAGAGTAATGTCTGTGACTGCCCACATCCTCCCCTGCCCTATCAACCCTGGTCTGGCCTGAGGCAGTAGATTAATTGCTGACTCATCTGTACAGGTGTAGGAGTTCCAGAGAGGACAAGCCCCTGCCCCCTCCCTTTTTCTAAGCCTTCCCTGAGGACAGCCTTCTGAGTGGCTGCCTTCCTCTGGTAACTTGAGATTACGGACCTAGGAATCTGTATGTGTTAAAGCTCCCTGGTACTGGGGCCCGGCGTGCAGACATAAAGCCCTCCCTCCCCCCGCAATTAGAGGAGAGCGGGCTTTCAGCCATGTTCAGAAAGGGCAAAGCAGACATTAAAAGCACAATTTTATTTTCTCTGAAAGCTCTCGTTTTGTTTTTAAATTGTATTTTTTAAAATGCATAATGTTCTCGCTTTATTAAGATAATCAAACTTCAAAACTCTTCCCCAAATCAAAATGATTTCCCAAAATGTACCCTATTTATCCTGTGATCTTATGTACTTATAATAGCTAGAATTTCTGGAGCACTTATTAAACACTTGGGAACATCCTAAGAGCTTTACCTATCCTAACTCACTTAACTCTCATGATTATACTATGAGGAAAATAGCATTATCTGTATTTTGCCAATGAGGAAGCGGAGGCTTGAGGAGATTGTGTGAAATCTCACCCAGCCAGAAAGAAGCAGAGCCGGGATTTATGTCTGGGTTTGTTTGAACCCCAAACTGGCACCTTTAATCATTGTGATTGGCAGTCTTCTGGTATGAGATGCACAATCCTAGACCAGAGGTTATTTTCTTCCCCAGTTGAGGATGGACTTTTAATGACACTCCTCCTCCTCAAAGGAACAATTATAACAGCAATAACAAACAATGGTATGTGCAAGGCCACTAAGTGAGTGTGTGGAAGGACTAGAAGTCAGTTCTCCACCATTCTTTACAGGGAAGGTGTGAGAGGTTCAGTGTGAGATGCTATTCAAGAGACGTGGAAGGAGGCTGGTAAAAGACCCTCACACCCCAGCCTCTCTTCCTACAGAGCACCGACAGAGGGGGCTGGCAGGGGAGTCCACGATGGGAGGGCTATACACAGACATGCTACACACAGATGTGATCTAGAAAGGTCTACGCCTGGAAGCTACCAGGTTCCATGGGTTTGCTTTTGCATCTGAAAATGTGTATGCTTTCAAAGGGCACATCTCAAAGGAGGTTTCAGTGCCTGCCATCACCAAACATTTTTCTTCAAATTATATTTCCTTGCAGGTTCCCTCAGAGGAGATAATGTCTGAGAAAAAGCCTCTGGTCACCCTGAAAAGGGAAGTTCCATAAAGGTCCTTCACAAAATGCTGACTTGAATGTGTAGCTCAGCTGACAACATGAAAAATGCAAGTTAGCCAAAATAGATTGCAGTAAACAGGGACTATGCCTCCTTGATTCAGACCGCACCCTGCCCTTAATTCATCCTTTCACCTATGGGATATTTACTGAACATCTACTGGGTAGATGCCATGCACTATGGTAGATGCTGTGGATACATAGATAGATATGCCTTTTATGATTTCAAAGTCAAATAAAAAAATGACACAAATGTCTGTCTACACTTAGAATGAGGAATATAAGAACTAATGGTGGCATGGCAATAAATAACAAGAGCTAGTAGTTATTGAGCACCTACTATACATCAGAGGCTTACTAAACCTTCGCTGTGTACTAATGTGTTGAAAATTTACAAACCCTTTAGGACAGATTCAATTATCATCCCATTTTACAGATGAGGGTATCAAGCCTTAGCAATATTAAATAACTTGCCTAGCATCTATAGCTGGGGCATTTAAAACCAAGCTCCTCAGGCTTTGGTTTAGAGCTATTTGGCTCCAGAGCTACGATCTAAAGGGGCCTGGGTTTGATCCTAGCCTGGTCACTTAGCAGCCATAGCACAGGTTGCAGTGAGGACTAAAGGCAAAATGCATGTGAGGTGTTGTCACCCACTCTAGTCATCTAGCCATGAACTTGAAGGTCTTTGTGTTTTCTATAGAAGTCTGGACACATGATTCTGCATCTAGCTGTAGTTCTGGTGATAGGTGGGCAGGCAAGGAAAGCATCAAGGAGGTGACCTTAAATAAGATTTCGAAGGAGCTGTATGAGTTTGCCAGACAATGTGTTGTAGAGAACAGAGAAGAGAGGACACAAGAAAGGATACTGTAGGCATGGAAATGACATGAGTAGAAGCAATTAGATATGGCTGGAGCCTATCTCAGGGCTGGGCAGGGGGCATAAAAAGAAGAGGCCAAAAAGGCGGACAGGCCACAGGTCAAGAGACCATGAATGTTGTGCTACCAGGTTACATCTGACCAAAGGTGACAGCGGGGCAGTGGAAAGATCACTCTGCAACAACATGCAACAAGATGGAAGGTGGTCACAGCGGGAGACCTGGGTGGCAGCTGGAAGCTCAATTAAAGAAGTATTGACATAATTCAATGAGAGCTTCATTCATTCATTCATTCATTCATTCATGCAGTCTATTAGCCAGGTAATAGGCAAATATTTGAAGATTGTCTTACAGCAATTCTCAAATTATGACATGGGGACCCTTCGGAGTCCTGAAGACCCTTTCAGGGGTATCAAAGAGGTCAAAACTATGTTCCAATACTACTAAGACATTATCTGCCTCTGTTACTCTCATTCTCTCACAAGTGTCCTGTGGAGATTCCCAGAGGCTGCACAACCACAAATAAAAGAACATATTGAAGGCAGGAGCAGATAGAAGAATCCCTAGCCTTTTATTTTAAGTCAAACAGTTAAAGAGATTTGCAAAAATGTAAAACAAGGCCACTCTTCTTAATACATGTTTTTGGTTTTCAAAAATATAGTCATTTTTTCATAAAAACAGGTTCTTTATGTTAACATGTAATTGGTGTGGTTATTTTAATGAACTATTTGAGAGTATAATAAATGTTTATGTATTTTTAAATAAGTATTTTTAGACATTATGCTTTAATTTCTAATATGAAAATCTTGATAGATATAATCCACCAATAAAAAAATTGAAGAGTGTAAAAAGGGTTTCTGAAACAAAAAGTTTGAGAGCCACAGGTATAGTACATACTGGGTACTGTCCAGGACACTAGGAGTAAAGCAGTGAACAGGCCTCAGTCAGTCCCTGCCCTGTGGGGTCTCTCATTCTAGTAAAGCAGCGAACAGGCCTCAGTCAGTCCCTGCCCTGTGGGGGCCCTCATTCTAGGTCCATAAATAAACAGTGAACAGCAAAGAGCAGGGTAATGGGTGAAGAGCAGTGAGTCAGGCTCACCTTGCTGTCTTTGCTTGCAGGTAGCAAAGCCCTGGTCCCACACCTCTTCTCTTGCTTTCACTGAATGCCACAGTCCCCAAGGGCATCCATCCTCTGAGGGCATATTAGTCCGTTCTCACACTGCTAAAAAGAGATTTAATTGGCTCACAGTTCTGCAGGCTATACAGGAAGCATGGGTGGGGAGGCCTCAGGAGACTTACAGTCATGGTGGAAGGTGAAGGGGAAGCAGGCACGTCCTACATGGCTGGAGCAGGAGGAAGAGCAAAAGGGGAGATGCCACACACTTTTAAGCAACCAGAACTCATGAAAACTCACTATCACAAGAATAGTAAGAGAGAAGTCCACCCTCGTGATCCAATCACCTCCCACCAGGCCCCTCCTGCAACACTGGGGACTACAATTCCACATGGAATTTAGACGGGGACACAAATCCAAACCATATCAGAGGGCCTCTCATATGACGGCAGTTTCCCTCCCATGCCCCTCACAGCACAACCAGCCCTGGTGCTGGGGAAAGGGTTCTTCATGTTCCCACTGCCTCCTCCAGTCCCCCTCCCTCTTTCCTGCTCAGGCATTGATGTGTTGTTAGAAGCTTCCCAGAGCTGGGGTTCAAAATCATTCCTCTGATACACTCACACCATTCATCTCATAGATGAATTCCTCACACTGTCCTCCTCAAACGCCTCTTCCCTGGCCTCACTCACAGCTTCCTCATCCATGGGGAAAATGGAAACAATCCAAGAAGAACCTGTACCTTCACCCCTCACCCAGTCTACCCTAGTGCATCTACTGTCAGATGCTCTGGCTTCCCTCCCTCACCACTCTGTTACCAGGAGTGAACTCTCCTGCTCCTGCCACCTGCCCTGCTGGGCATCCCACTGGCTCCTACATTCTCCACTTGCCCCTTCACTCTCTCCTGCATCATTCGTGTTTCACTCTTTACTGAAAATTTCCTACTAGCAAAATAATACAGTATTTCTCCCACTTAAAAAAAAATATATTTACCCCACATCCCTCTCTATTGCCCCATGTCTGTATTCTCTCTTTTAAATCAAAATTTGTTAAAAGGGTTGTCTTTACTAGCTATCTCCAATTCCTCTCTTCTCATCCATTCCTGAACCCATTCTGGTCATAATTTCTCTCCCACCATCCCATTGAAACTGTTTCCCAATGACACCCAAGTCACTAAATCCAAGGTCAATTTCAATCCTCATCCTGCTTGACTCTTTCAACAGCACCTCACCCAGTTGATCATGGTCTCCTCTAAAGCACTTTTGTTTTCTTCCATTTCTTGGGAAGGAAAACCTGAGAGTGTGACTTCCAGAACGTCCCACTCTTGGGTCTTCCTTCCTTTATGAGCTACTTATTCTTGGTATCCTTTGCTGGTTCCTCTTCATCTCCCTGAATTCTGTTAGAGTGTCCCAGGGTTTAGTGATCAAAACTCTTCTCTGTACTATAGTCACCGCCTGGATGATTTCAGTCAGGGTCAGTGCTTTAAATGCTCTTGGCCAGGTCCATGGGTCAGCAGTCTCCATGGAGCCAAAGCGTTATTGAGGACCATCAGGAGAAAGTAAGACACTTGCAAACAAGATTTCCACTTTCATGCAGTTGTTTTATACAGTATCATACACAGCAGCATGGCCATGGAGTAAAGTGTTGAAGTGGGCAGGAGGAAAGCATCACTGCAGGGATGCTGTCAGTGTTCTGAGCGGCCGAGGCTCTTGTCCCTGGATGTTAAAAAGGAAAACAGCCACAGTTCTTTGTGCATCCTTTATCGCCCCATTTTTGTTTATGTATCTGTCTCGTAGGCTAGAAAGCAAGCTCAACAAACACAGGAACCGTGCTCTGCACAGTACCTACCACAAAGCCTGGTATATGGAGTTACTACATAAATATATTTGGTGCTTTTTGAAATCAAAATAAAATGATAACTTCTGAAGAGGCAGAGAGATCGCCAGATGTAGGCCTTCACCTTAAGAAAGGACTGATTGTAAAAAGCTTATCCACCATGATCAAGTGGGCTTCATCCCTGGGATGCAAGGCTGGTTCAACATTCGCAAATCAATAAACATAATCCAGCATATAAACAGAACCAAAGACAAGAACCACATGATTATCTCAATAGATGCAGAAAAGGCTTTTGACAAAATTCAACAGCCCTTCATGCTAAAAACGCTCAATAAATTCGGTATTGATGGAACGTACCTCAAAATAATAAGAGCTATTTATGACAAACCCACAGCCAATATCATACTGAATGGGCAAAAACTGGAAAAATTCCCTTTGAAAACTGGCAAAAGACAGGGATGCCCTCTCTCACCACTCCTATTCAACATAGTGCTGGAAGTTCTGGCTAGGGCAATTAGGCAAGAGAAAGAAATCAAGGGTATTCAGTTAGGAAAAGAAGAAGTCAAATTGTCCCTGTTTGCAGATGACATGATTGTATATTTAGAAAACCCCATTGTCTCAGCCCAAAATCTCCTTAAGCTGATAAGCAACTTCAGCAAAGTCTCAGGATACAAAATTAATGTGCAAAAATCACAAGCATTCTTATACATCAGTAACAGACAAACAGAGAACCAAATCAGGAATGAACTTCCATTCACAATTGCTTCAAAGAGAATAAAATACCTAGGAATCCAACTTACAAGGGATGTAAAGGACCTCTTCAAGGAGAACTACAAACCACTGCTCAGTGAAATAAAAGAGGACACAAACAAATGGAAGAACATACCATGCTCATGGATAGGAAGAATCAATATCGTGAAAATGGCCATACTGCCCAAGGTAATTTATAGATTCAATGCCATCCCCATCAAGCTACCAATGAGTTTCTTCACAGAATTGGAAAAAACTGCTTTAAAGTTCATATGGAACCAAAAAAGAGCCCGCATCTCCAAGACAATCCTATTCAAAAGAACAAAGCTGGAGGCATCACGCTACCAACTTCAAACTATACTACAAGGCTACAGTAACCAAAACAGCATGGTACTGGTACCAAAACAGAGATATAGACCAATGGAACAGAACAGAGGCCTCAGAAATAATACCACACATCTACAGCCATCTGATCTTTGACAAACCTGAGAGAAACAAGAAATGGGGAAAGGATTCCCTATTTAATAAATGGTGCTGGGAAAATTGGCTAGCCATAAGTAGAAAGCTGAAACTGGATCCTTTCCTTACTCCTTATACGAAAATTAATTCAAGATGGATTAGAGACTTAAATGTTAGACCTAATACCATAAAAATCCTAGAGGAAAACCTAGGTAGTACCATTCAGGACATAGGCATGGGCAAAGACTTCATGTCTAAAACACCAAAAGCAACGGCAGCAAAAGCCAAAATTGACAAATGGGATCTCATTAAACTAAAGAGCTTCTGCACAGCAAAAGAAACTACCATCAGAGTGAACAGGCAACCTACAGAATGGGAGAAAATTTTTGCAATCTACTCATCTGACAAAGGGCTAATATCCAGAACCTACAAAGAACTCAAACAAATTTACAAGAAAAAAACAAACAACCCCATCAAAAAGTGGGCAAAGGATATGAACAGACATTTCTCAAAAGAAGACATTCATACAGCCAACAGACACATGAAAAAATGCTCATCATCACTGGCCATCAGAGAAATGCAAATCAAAACCACAATGAGATACCATCTCACACCAGTTAGAATGGCGATCATTAAAAAGTCAGGAAACAACAGGTGCTGGAGAGGATGTGGAGAAATAGGAACACTTTTACACTGTTGGTGGGATTGTAAACTAGTTCAACCATTATGGAAAACAGTATGGCGATTCCTCAAGGATCTAGAACTAGATGTACCATATGACCCAGCCATCCCATTACTGGGTATATACCCAAAGGATTATAAATTATGCTGCTATAAAGACACATGCACACGTATGTTTATTGCGGCACTATTCACAATAGCAAAGACTTGGAATCAACCCAAATGTCCATCAGTGACAGATTGGATTAAGAAAACTTGGCACATATACACCATGGAATACTATGCAGCCATCAAAAAGGATGAGTTTGTGTACTTTGTAGGGACATGGATGCAGCTGGAAACCATCATTCTTAGCAAACTATCACAAGAACAGAAAACCAAACACTGCATGTTCTCACTCACAGGTGGGAACTGAACAATGAGATCACTTGGACTCAGGAAGGGGAACATCACACACAGGGGCCTATCATGGGGAGGGGGGAGGGGGGAGGGATTGCATTGGGAGTTATACCTGATGTAAATGACGAGTTGATGGGTGCAGCACACCAACATGGCACAAGTATACATATGTAACAAACCTGCACGTTATGCACATGTACCCTACAACTTAAAGTATAATAATAGAGGGGCGGAGCAAGATGGCCGAATAGGAGCAGCTCCAGTCTCCAACTCCCAGCGCGAGCGACACAGAAGACCCGTGATTTCTGCATTTTCAACTGAGGTACTGGGTTCATCTCACTGGGGAGTGCCGGACGATCGGTGCTGGTCAGCTAGCTGCTGCAGCCCGACCAGCGAGAGCTGAAGCAGGGCGAGGCATTGCCTCACCTGGGAAGCGCAAGGGGGAAGGGAGTCCCTTTTCCCAGCCAGGGGAACTGAGACACACAACACCTGGAAAATCGGGTAACTCCCACCCCAATACTGCGCTTTAGGAAACAGGCACACCAGGAGATCATATCCCACACCTGGCCGGGAGGGTCCCACACCCACGGAGCCTCCCTCATTGCTAGCACAGCAGTCTGTGATCTACCGGCAAGGCAGCAGCGAGGCTGGGGGAGGGGCGCCCGCCATTGCTGAGGCTTAAGTAGGTAAACAAAGCTGCTGGGAAGCTCGAACTGGGTGGAGCTCACAGCAGCTCAAGGAAACCTGCCTGTCTCTGTAGACTCCACCTCTGGGGACAGGGCACAGTAAACTAAGACACACAGACACCTCTGCACAGACGCAAACGACTCTGTCTGACAGCTTTGAAGAGAGCAGTGGATCTCCCAACACGGAGGTTGAGATCTGAGAAGGGACAGACTCCCTGCTCAAGTGGGTCCCTGACCCCTGAGTAGCCTAACTGGGAGACATCCCCCACTAGGGGCAGTCTGACACCCCACACCTCACAGGGAGGAGTATACCCCTGAGAGGAAGCTTCCAAAGCAAGAATCAGACAGGTACACTCGCTGTTCAGAAATATTCTATCTTCTGCAGCCTCTGCTGCTGATACCCAGGCAAACAGGGTCTGGAGTGGACCTCAAGCAATCTCCAACAGACCTACAGCTGAGGGTCCTGACTGTTAGAAGGAAAACTATCAAACAGGAAGGACACCTACACCAAAACCCCATCAGTACATCACCATCATCAAAGACCAGAGGCAGATAAAACCACAAAGATGGGGAAAAAGCAGGGCAGAAAAGCTGGAAATTCCAAAAATAAGAGCGCATCTCCCCCGGCAAAGGAGCGCAGCTCATCGCCAGCAACGGATCAAAGCTGGACGGAGAATGACTTTGACGAGATGAGAGAAGAAGGCTTCAGTCCATCAAATTTCTCAGAGCTGAAGGAGGAATTACGTACCCAGCGCAAAGAAACTAAAAATCTTGAAAAAAAAGTGGAAGAATTGATGGCTAGAGTAATTAATGCAGAGAAGGTCCTAAACGAAATGAAAGAGATGAAAACCATGACACGAGAAATACGTGACAAATGCACAAGCTTCAGTAACCGACTCGATCAACTGGAAGAAAGAGTATCAGCGATTGAGGATCAAATGAATGAAATGAAGCGAGAAGAGAAACCAAAAGAAAAAAGAAGAAAAAGAAATGAACAAAGCCTGCAAGAAGTATGGGATTATGTAAAAAGACCAAATCTACGTCTGATTGGGGTGCCTGAAAGTGAGGGGGAAAATGGAACCAAGTTGGAAAACACTCTTCAGGATATCATCCAGGAGAACTTCCCCAACCTAGTAGGGCAGGCCAACATTCAAATCCAGGAAATACAGAGAACGCCACAAAGATACTCCTCGAGAAGAGCAACTCCAAGACATATAATTGCCAGATTCACCAAAGTTGAAATGAAGGAAAAAATCTTAAGGGCAGCCAGAGAGAAAGGTCGGGTTACCCACAAAGGGAAGCCCATCAGACTAACAGCAGATCTCTCAGCAGAAACTCTACAAGCCAGAAGAGAGTGGGGGCCAATATTCAACATTCTTAAAGAAAAGAATTTTAAACCCAGAATTTCATATCCAGCCAAACTAAGTTTCATAAGTGAAGGAGAAATAAAATCCTTTACAGATAAGCAAATGCTTAGAGATTTTGTCACCACTAGGCCTGCCTTACAAGAGACCCTGAAGGAAGCACTAAACATGGAAAGGAACAACCGGTACCAGCCATTGCAAAAACATGCCAAAATGTAAAGACCATCGAGGCTAGGAAGAAACTGCATCAACTAATGAGCAAAATAACCAGTTAATATCATAATGGCAGGATCAAGTTCACACATAACAATATTAACCTTAAATGTAAATGGACTAAATGCTCCAATTAAAAGACACAGACTGGCAAACTGGATAAAGAGTCAAGACCCATCAGTCTGCTGTATTCAGGAGACCCATCTCACACGCAGAGACATACATAGGCTCAAAATAAAGGGATGGAGGAAGATTTACCAAGCAAATGGAGAACAAAAAAAAGCAGGGGTTGCAATACTAGTCTCTGATAAAACAGACTTTAAACCATCAAAGATCAAAAGAGACAAAGAAGGCCATTACATAATGGTAAAGGGATCAATTCAACAGGAAGAGCTAACTATCCTAAATATATATGCACCCAATACAGGAGCACCCAGATTCATAAAGCAAGTCCTTAGAGACTTACAAAGAGACTTAGACTCCCATACAATAATAATGGGAGACTTCAACACTCCACTGTCAACATTAGACAGATCAACGAGACAGAAAGTTAACAAGGATATCCAGGAATTGAACTCATCTCTGCAGCAAGCAGACCTAATAGACATCTATAGAACTCTCCACCCCAAATCAACAGAATATACATTCTTCTCAGCACCACATCATACTTACTCCAAAATTGACCATGTAATTGGAAGTAAAGCACTCCTCAGCAAATGTACAAGAACAGAAATTATAACAAACTGTCTCTCAGACCACAGTGCAATCAAACTAGAACTCAGGACTAAGAAACTCACTCAAAACCGCTCAACTACATGGAAACTGAACAACCTGCTCCTGAATGACTACTGGGTACATAACGAAATGAAGGCAGAAATAAAGATGTTCTTTGAAACCAATGAGAACAAAGATACAACATACCAGAATCTCTGGGACACATTTAAAGCAGTGTGTAGAGGGAAATTTATAGCACTAAATGCCCACAAGAGAAAGCAGGAAAGATGCAAAATTGACACTCTAACATCGCAATTAAAAGAACTAGAGAAGCAAGAGCAAACACATTCGAAAGCTAGCAGAAGGCAAGAAATAACTAAGATCAGAGCAGAACTGAAGGAGATAGAGACACAAAAAACCCTCCAAAAAATCAATGAATCCAGGAGTTGGTTTTTTGAAAAGATCAACAAAATTGACAGACCACTAGCCAGACTAATAAAGAAGAAAAGAGAGAAGAATCAAATCGACGCAATTAAAAATGATAAAGGGGATATCACCACTGACCCCACAGAAATACAAACTACCATCAGAGAATACTATAAACACCTCTACGCAAATAAACTGGAAAATCTAGAAGAAATGGATAATTTCCTGGACACTTACACTCTTCCAAGACTAAACCAGGAAGAAGTTGAATCCCTGAATAGACCAATAGCAGGCTCTGAAATTGAGGCAACAATTAATAGCCTACCAACCAAAAAAAGTCCAGGACCAGATGGATTCACAGCTGAATTCTACCAGAGGTACAAGGAGGAGTTGGTACCATTCCTTCTGAAACTATTCCAATCAATAGAAAAAGAGGGAATCCTCCCTAACTCTTTTTATGAGGCCAATATCATCCTGATACCAAAGCCTGGCAAGGACACAACAAAAAAAGAGAATTTTAGACCAATATCTCTGATGAACATCGATGCAAAAATCCTCAATAAAATACTGGCAAACCGGATTCAGCAACACATCAAAAAGCTTATCCACCATGATCAAGTGGGCTTCATCCCTGGGATGCAAGGCTGGTTCAACATTCGCAAATCAATAAACATAATCCAGCATATAAACAGAACCAAAGACAAGAACCACATGATTATCTCAATAGATGCAGAAAAGGCTTTTGACAAAATTCAACAGCCCTTCATGCTAAAAACGCTCAATAAATTTGGTATTGATGGAACGTACCTCAAAATAATAAGAGCTATTTATGACAAACCCACAGCCAATATCATACTGAATGGGCAAAAACTGGAAAAATTCCCTTTGAAAACTGGCACAAGACAGGGATGCCCTCTCTCACCACTCCTATTCAACATAGTGTTGGAAGTTCTGGCTGGGGCAATCAGGCAAGATAAAGAAATCAAGGGTATTCAGTTAGGAAAAGAAGAAGTCAAATTGTCCCTGTTTGCAGATGACATGATTGTATATTTAGAAAACCCCATTGTCTCAGCCCAAAATCTCCTTAAGCTGATAAGCAACTTCAGCAAAGTCTCAGGATACAAAATTAATGTGCAAAAATCACAAGCATTCTTATACACCAGTAACAGACAAACAGAGAGCCAAATCAGGAATGAACTTCCATTCACAATTGCTTCAAAGAGAATAAAATACCTAGGAATCCAACTTACAAGGGATGTAAAGGACCTCTTCAAGGAGAACTACAAACCACTGCTCAGTGAAATCAAAGAGGACACAAACAAATGGAAGAACATACCATGCTCATGGATAGGAAGAATCAATATCGTGAAAATGGCCATACTGCCCAAGGTAATTTATAGATTCAATGCCATCCCCATCAAGCTACCAATGAGTTTCTTCACAGAATTGGAAAAAACTGCTTTAAAGTTCATATGGAACCAAAAAAGAGCCCGCATCTCCAAGACAATCCTAAGTCAAAAGAACAAAGCTGGAGGCATCACGCTACCTGACTTCAAACTATACTACAAGGCTACAGTAACCAAAACAGCATGGTACTGGTACCAAAACAGAGATATAGACCAATGGAACAGAACAGAGTCCTCAGAAATAATACCACACATCTACAGCCATCTGATCTTTGACAAACCTGAGAGAAACAAGAAATGGGGAAAGGATTCCCTATTTAATAAATGGTGCTGGGAAAATTGGCTAGCCATAAGTAGAAAGCTGAAACTGGATCCTTTCCTTACTCCTTATACGAAAATTAATTCAAGATGGATTAGAGACTTAAATGTTAGACCTAATACCATAAAAATCCTAGAGGAAAACCTAGGTAGTACCATTCAGGACATAGGCATGGGCAAAGATTTCATGTCTAAAACACCAAAAGCAACGGCAGCAAAAGCCAAAATTGACAAATGGGATCTCATTAAACTAAAGAGCTTCTGCACAGCAAAAGACACTACCATCAGAGTGAACAGGCAACCTACAGAATGGGAGAAAATTTTTGCAATCTACTCATCTGACAAAGGGCTAATATCCAGAACCTACAAAGAACTCAAACAAATTTACAAGAAAAAAACAAACAACCCCATCAAAAAGTGGGCAAAGGACATGAACAGATATTTCTCAAAAGAAGACATTCATACAGCCAACAGACACATGAAAAAATGCTCATCATCACTGGCCATCAGAGAAATGCAAATCAAAACCACAATGAGATACCATCTCACACCAGTTAGAATGGCAATCATTAAAAAGTCAGGAAACAACAGGTGCTGGAGAGGATGTGGAGAAATAGGAACACTTTTACACTGTTGGTGGGATTGTAAGCTAGTTCAACCATTATGGAAAACAGTATGGCGATTCCTCAAGGATCTAGAACTAGATGTACCATATGACCCAGCCATCCCATTACTGGGTATATACCCAAAGGATTATAAATTATGCTGCTATAAAGACACATGCACACGTATGTTTATTGCAGCACTATTCACAATAGCAAAGACTTGGAATCAACCCAAATGTCCATCAGTGACAGATTGGATTAAGAAAATGTGGCACATATACACCATGGAATACTATGCAGCCATAAAAAAGGATGAGTTTGACTCCTTTGTAGGGACTTGGATGCAGCTGGAATCCATCATTCTTAGCAAACTATCACAAGAACAGAAAACCAAACACCGCATGTTCTCACTCATAGGTGGGAACTGAACAATGAGATCACTCGGACTCAGGAAGGGGAACATCACACACCGGGGCCTATCATGGGGAGGGGGGAGGGGGGAGGGATTGCATTGGGAGTTATACCTGATGTAAATGACGAGTTGATGGGTGCAGCACAGCAACATGGCACAAGTATACATATGTAACAAAACTGCACGTTATGCACATGTACCCTACAACTTAAAGTATAATAATAATAAATAAATTAAAAAAAAAAAAAAAAAAAAAAAAAAAAAAGAACTAATTGCTCTAATGGACACTAGTCTAGTGGGATCCAACAGAGACCACCAACTCACTGAAGTTGAGAAGTATTTTGTAGCAGGCTATGAATGTATGGATTTCAACTGTTTACTTCAGAGTAAAAGAAAAATATACTTCCAAAAAAAAAAAAAATAAAAAAAAATAAAAAAAAAATAAAGTATAATAATAATAAATAAATTTAAAAAAAAAAAAAAAAAAAAAGAAAGGACTGATTGTTAAAATCTCCTAAAACCAAGCTGATCTTGAGTCCTGTGGCCTGCATCTCCTACAGAGGGAAATGTCTCCTCTCAACTCTCTCAGTCATAATCTCAGTCTGCCCCTCATTTAGCCATTTAAGAAGACTGCCCCTCATTTAGCCATTTAAGAAGACTGCGCCATGAGCTCTGCCCTGTGAACGTCAGTTATGTTCTCCCTCAGAACCACAAATCCAACTTCATTCTAATCCTCACATACTTATTGAGCAGCTACCATGTGCCAGATTCTGCAGTGCTGGGGACAGAACAGCTACCCACATTCCTCCCCTTTCATATTGGTGAGGACTGAGAAACCTGGGTTCTAGCAGTAAGAACAGTGTTTTTCTCCCAAGAATAATTTCTTGGGAATAAGTTGTTGTTTTGGACTGGGAGACTGTCTCTCTAAAATTCCAAGTAAGCACCATGCTTTGCTGAATTTCAGCAAATGGAGCCTGTACTGCCTTTTTAGTGAGGATTTTGCCTTACTAAGCTGGATTCCTGCTGGTTCTTTTTCATTATTGCAGCAGAACTGGTTCACATGGAGCACTTTCTTCCATGTAACATTGATCTCTTAAAGACCGAATCTAATGTGCAACCACTTGACATAATGACCACAGGAGAAGCACAGAAAATAAATGGAGAGCTTTGCATTCCTGCTGTCACTGGTCATCTCATCCAGGCTGCCTAAGCCTCCTTGGAAACCAGAAACCTTGGAAACATCAACCCATTGCACCCCCCACCACTGGTCAAAACTTGAGTTCAAGGTGTCAGACCATTCTCATTCATTCTTTCACAAATCTGAGTTTATTACAGCCCACATCTCAGAGGAAGTATTCCATATCCTGAGTTTATCACTATCTTTATTCAGCCTCCCAACAATTGTAGCTAAAGCTACCCACCATGCCCTCTCTTAAATTCTGCAATGTGGAAAAAAGAGATACCATTCAATGTATTAACTCCATTCTTCATTTATTCATTCACTCATTCATTTCTGTACGAAGCTCAGTATACATGGTCAAGCAGGGAAGCAGAGATGTAAAGCAACTGAAAAACTGCCGAAATGGAGACAATACAAGGTTAAGTAGAGTATCTGCTCTTTCATGCCAGTGTTTTTGTACACGTTATTCTCCTTGTTTGAAATTATAATAGCTAAGATCTAAAGAGCACTTAGTAATATGTCAACAACCATGTACAATTTATTTTTCCTTAACTGAACAGAATAGCTATTTAACATCTTTTTGCCTTAGTTTCTCTTCTCAAAGACTGTGGAAGAGTCTCAAGTTGACAGGCATGAATCTAACATGATTTTATTTTTTTAGGACCTGCAAGTGGCTATACTCTGTCATTTTAGCTATTAGAGAGTGTTTGTCTTCTCACTCAGGACTCTGTGCCATCTATTTTAAAACTGCAAGCTTCTATTTGTTTCAAGGTTCTCCTCCGACCATCCTGCACTGACTGGATTTATAGCTCCTCTAGTCCCAGGTCATGGGCAGGGGTGGGTTAGGATTTGTATTTTTACCACCTCCCCTCTGCTGTCTCTTCCAGGGATTTACCTTCTGGTGTTGGGCAGGGAGAAGAAAGGGGCAAGGCACCTTCTTATGTGAGTGCCCACGCTGAGGTTGTTGTCCTATTTTAATGTTCATCCAACTCCAATCCAACTCATGGTCTCCAGACTTGGGAAGTAATGATGGTGGTCTCACACACTCTACTGACAGGCCTTCATCTCATGTGACTCCTTATTCCTCAATGGTCACTTTCCTTTTTTTCCTTTTTTCTTTTTTTTGGCAGAACTCTCACTGCCTTCCTCTAATGCATAAATCTTTTTGGCCCATTCTGGAGCAGACTCCACAGTGAAGCAGCCTCATCCCATCAATCCTCTGCAGGGTGACTGGGGTTTCCCTTTCCACATGACTGTGCCCTCTGACTTCTTTTCCCAGTCCTCTGATGAGTTGGAGGAGCAAATCATGAACCCAGGCTGGATTGGGCAGGGACCAGGCCATGAAGGGCTGGTAATGGAGTGAAGCATTTATGCTTTAAGCCAGCTGGAGCCACCAAAGAATTTTGAACAAGGGAGTGATATGATTAGATGTGTATTTTATTACAATCCTTCTTAGAACACAGTAGAGAATGGACAGGAGAATATGAGACTAGCAGCAGGGAGACTAATAAGGGGCCAAATGCCATGCTTTTCCACTTGCATATTTTCTGCAAACATGGCCAATCATGATCACTCTTTTTGCTTATGACATAATTTAGAAGGTGATTCAACATGACTTGGGTGAGTCGGTCCTTTCTGTCTATGGAAGGCTGTAGTGGGTTGAATTACATCCCCCTCAGAGGTATACTGAAATCCTAACCCCTGGTACCTGTGCCTGTGACCATAGTTGAAAATAAGGTATTTGCAGATGTATTGAAATTAAGGTCATGATGGATTAGGGTGGGCCCTAAATCCAGTGACTGGTGTCCTTTTAAGGACAGGGGAGGTTTGAAGACACACAATGAAGAAGGCTGTGTGAGGAGAGAAGCGGACATTGTAAAGATGCAGCTATAAGTCAAAGAATTCCAAGGATTGCTGGCAACCAATAAAAGCCAGGAAAGATGAGGAAGGATTCTTTCTGGAGTCTCAGAGGCAACGTGGCCCTGCTGATACTTTGATTTCCAGAATGATGAGAACATTACTGTTTTTTTTAAGTCACCAAGTTTGTAGTGATTTATTACAGCATCCCTAGGAAATGAACACAGGGCCAAATAATTACAGAACATTAGAACCATCTCCATCATCAAACGAGAAAGCTGAGGCCCAGAGATGTGACACGGATTCCCAAAGTACCCAGAGGATTCATGGCAAGTCCTGTAGATAAGGAAGGTATACTTGGGGAAACAGGGACCATTTACTCTGGTTGTAGTTTCTGACACTTCCTTGTTGCCTGCATTTGACTTCAGACCCTCAGTTCTTTGCCTAACCAGACCCTTCTTCTCATCCCCTACCCAAGCCGCCCTCAGTCCCCTCTCCCTGATCATCCAGTTTGCAAACTGTCTGCCCACCCAGGACCCAGCTAGAGTCAGCTCTGGGGATCTGACTCAACACCTGCCTGAGCCTGAGCCTGACCCATCCCTGCTGCCAAGTACAGCCACTGGACTCTCCAAGTCATCTCATGAGCTGACCCTGGGGGATCTCTGCAGCTCCTAGACCCAAACATTTATTACACTAGAGGCAAGTCCACATCATTTTCATGAATCTCTTCCCACTAGACTATAAGCTCCTTGAGGAAAGAGACCACTTACTTTTACAAATCTTTCTTTTTTATACCCAGCACAATACCTGATCCATGGTGAGCTCTCAAGAATACTGAATGACGTTATCGATTGAGTCATTTCTTTACAAGCTGTGTAACATGCCTCAGCCCTATGGAGAGAGACTGGAAGGGCCCCAGGGTCAGTTCACATGGGAAGTTCCCACCCATGAAAGACAATATGTGCAAAGAGATCAGGCAGAGTTACCAGCAGTTAACAAGTATTCCACAAAAAGAGAATATTGCATGTGCAAATAAGTTTTGGGAGGGCTATGTCATAAAGAGTTAAACCTCTGTCTTTACTATGGGACCTAGAGGGGTCTTCAATATGCTAATATGCAACTCTCCAAGATGAGTATCAATAGGAATCATTCTTCCTCTGCATAACACCTGACTTGCACCAGGTGTCCCTTCTTTTCTGCTGATGGATATTTGGATTTCTAGTGAATTTCTGTTTTGTTTTTAAGCAGAATATGAGCCAAAGTCATCCTCTTGTGAGCTGTAAGTCTACCTGCTCAGTTTGGAGATGTTGACATGGCCCTAAATGTCACCACACGTATATTAAAATCTTTGGCTTCTTCCCAGTCCACAGCGCCTCTGGGCTCTTTTGCCAGAGCGCTTTAAGGGGGAAAATAGGCAGAGGAAATAGAGTACCACAGTGTTGCGTGGCAGTCACTAGGAGACCAGCTGTGCCTCTTAATTCGGAGTGCAGCCCCAAATAAATGAGACTCCGATGTGCTAGCTGAGCGGAATGCTCCTTGAACATGGGGACTGTTGAGAACGGAAACACTTTGAGCCTCCAGTATGTTAGAGAGGAAGAAAGTGGAGCCCAAAGAAGTGACACGGCTTCCACAGCATCACAGAGCCAATGCTTGTCTTGTCAAATGTAACTCTCAACCGGTTAAAACTGTAACTCAACCACCAACCTGTATGAGGTGCTGCATTTTTAAAACTTGCTCCAGAAATAAATATATGCAGTCTGGGGTCCTAGTGTGGGCATAGTGGGAAGGCCAGAAGACAAAGAAAGCCATCGTTAGCCATTAGGATAGCAAGAGATTCCTAGGAACACCCAAGGAACACCCCTAACTTCCGGCCTACTCCTCCTCACATGGCAAAAACTAGCTCCTATCTCAATCATATACCAAATTCACCCATCAATCAACATCTACATCCTCCTAACTCTCTCCACTCTATCCATTGTAGTGGGTAGTTGAGGAGGTCTCAACCAAACACAATTACGCAAAATCATAGGATACTCTTCGATCACTCACATGGGCTGAATAATAATAACACTGGTGTACAGCCCAACTACTACAATTCTTTATTTAACTATATATATTACCCTAACAACTACCATATTCCTGACTCTCAACCTGAGCTCAAGCACCACAACTCTCATACTATCCCGTACCTGAAACAAATCAACCCACCTGGTACCACTAATAGCATCTACCCTCATATCTCTAGGGGGCATACCCCCTTTAACTGGCTTCCTACCCAAATGAATTATCATTCAAGAACTCACAATGAACAATAACTTTCTCATTCCCTCTATTATAATTACCATGACCCTACTCAATCTATACTTCTACATACGTCTAATCTACACCGTCTCACTAACACTATTCCCCACATCCAACAACATAAAAATAACATGACAGTTCGAAAATACAAAACCCATACTCCTCATCCCCCCACTCATCATCACCTCTACCCTCTTACTACCAATCTCCCCCCTAATCTCAGGTATCCACTAGAAATTTAGGTTAAACAAGACCAAGAGCCTTCAAAGCTCTTAGTAAGTAAAAATACTTAGTTTCTGAAACACATAAGGACTGCAAATACCTGCTCTGCATCAATTGAACGCAAATCAACCACTTTAATTAAGCTAAGCCCTTACTAGATCAATGGGATTCGAACCCACAAAAACTTAGTTAACAGCTAAACACCCTAATCGACTGGCTTTGATCCACTTCTCCCGCCGCAGGAAAAAAAGGCGGGAGAAGCCCCGGCAGAAACTCTAAAGCTGCTCCTTTGAATTTGCAATTCAACATGAAAATCACCTCGGGGCTGGTAAAAGGAGGACTAGACCCCCATCTTTAGGTTTACAGCCTAATACTTACTCAGCCATTTTACCACTTTTCCTCTCCCAACACATATCACCGCTTCCATAACTATAACCACTCAAAAAGGCATAATTAAACTCTACTCCCTCTCCTTCCTTATTCCCTTCATCCTAACCCTACTTCTAATGGTATAATCTATTGCCCCGAGCAATCTCAATCACGATGTATACACCAACAAATAACGTTCAACCAGCAACCACTACTAATCAACGCCCATAATCATACAAGGCACCCGCACCAATAGTATCGCCCCAAACTAATCCCGATCCCTCCCCCTATGCCCCCCCTCACTTAGGAATCCCTTGTTCACCATCCTCCGTGAAATCAATATCCCGCACAAGAGTGCTACTCTCCTCGCTCCGGGCCCATAACTCGTGGGGGTAGCTATACCTGAACTGTATCCGGCATCTGGTTCTTACCTCAGGGCCATAACAACTAAGGTCGCCCACACTCCCCTTAAATAAGACATCTCGATGGATCACGGGTCTATCACCCTATTAACCAGTCACGGGACCTCTCCATGCATTTGGTATCTTAGTCTTCCTTCAACAACTTTATACATCTTCTTAAATCAAGAAACAACTATTTGGAGTTGACATTGAGTAATAACCCAAACATTAGATCTGACATTAAGCTTTAAACTAGATTACTTCTCCGTAATATTTATTCCAATCGCACTATTCATTACCTGGTCTATTATAGAATTCTCGCTATGGTACATAAGCTCAGACCCAAACATCAATCAATTCTTCAAATACCTCCTTATTTTCCTCACTGCCATACTAATTCTAGTTACTGCTAACAACCTTTTTCAACTCTTCATCGGCTGGGAAGGCGTTGGAATTATATCCTTCCTCCTAATTAGCTGATGACACGCTCGAACGGATGCCAATACAGCAGCCATCCAGGCAATCCTATACAACCGCATTGGTGACATTGGTCTTATCCTAGCCATAGCATGATTTCTCCTACACTACAACTCATGAGACTTTCAACAAATATTAGCCCTAAATTCCAACTTAAACCTCCTTCCACTGATAGGCCTTCTCCTAGCAGCAACAGGAAAATCAGCTCAATTTGGCCTTCACCCCTGACTACCCTCTGCTATAGAAGGCCCAACTCCGGTCTCAGCCCTACTTCACTCTAGCACCATAGTCGTTGCCGGGGTATTCTTACTCATTTGCTTCCACCCTTTAATAGAAAACAATACATTAATTCAAAATCTTACACTATGCCTGGGAGCTATTACTACCCTATTCATAGCCATCTGCGCCCTCACACAAAACGACATTAAAAAAATTGTAGCCTTCTCTACCTCAAGCCAACTAGGTCTAATAATAGTCACCATTGGCATCAACCAACCATACCTAGCATTCCTACACATCTGTACCCATGCCTTCTTTAAAGCCATACTCTTTATATGCTCCGGATCCATTATCCACAACCTAAACAACGAACAAGATATTCGAAAAATAGGAGGCCTATTTAAAACAATACCCCTCACCTCAACTTCCCTAATCATTGGCAACCTAGCACTCACAGGAATACCCTTCCTCACAGGCTTCTATTCCAAAGACCTCATTATCGAAGCCACAAACACGTCGTATACCAACGCCTGAGCCCTATTTATTACTCTCATCGCTACCTCCCTAACAAGCGCCTACAGTACTCGAACTATTCTCCTCACCCTAACAGGACAACCTCGCTTCCCAGCTCTAACAAACATTAACGAAAATAACCCCGCTCTACTAAACCCAATTAAACGCCTCACAATAGGCAGCATAATCACAGGATTCCTTATCACCAACAACATCCCCCCTACTTCACTCCCCCAGCCAACAATACCCCTCTATTTAAAACTCTCAGCCCTGTGCGCAACTATCTTAGGTTTCCTAACAGCCCTAGACCTCGCTGTGGGTGATGCAGGTGTGATTTGTCTCCTCCAGTTCTCAGCTGCACTTATTCCCACGTTTTGCTCACTTCCAGGCAACCACAGGGGATCTGGGAAGGAATCCTCCTCAGGTTCCCCGGGAGATTCCGCCCCAGTTTCCTGAACATTTATGGCTAACAATTCCAAGGAGAGACAGGCACCCGGCCTCCTCTCTGAGGGCATCTCTCTTCCCTGTGTTAAACCTGCAGCAGCAAGCCCAGCTGAGCACCTCCCACACCTGCCGACTCAGTCCTCCAGGGGACACAGCATCAGGGACAGAAGGGGAAGAGAGAAAGTGTGATGGCTTTGTTCTCCCCTTCACACCCCACTCAGCGTCCATTCACCTTCTCGAAGAGCACCCCGATCCCTGATTTCCTCCTGGTTTGAATTGTAGTGGGATGGTAAACCCAGGCACCTGCCCTCCAAATAAAGCAATCAAAATCTCCTTCCCCCAGAGCCTCCCTCAGTACCCCAGTGTCACAGGGGACAGGTATGGGACCACACTCAGTAGCAGGGGCTTTCCCATCTCTGCATCTTGAGTGGGTGTCCCTAGGAATGGTGATATGTCCAGAGTCCTACATCCCTGTGGTGGCACCCTGGGCATGCAGTCCTGCTAGAATTCCACTCCTGGGGCTTTGCTGCCTCATACTCTAGGGCTTTCTCACCTCTTGCTTGTCTCCTAGCCTAGTTTTCCAACATTCCCTCTGATTCTGTAAGCACCTGATCTACCTCCCCATAACCCCATTCCCCTGGCCAACCAGAGTCACTTTGTGTTGCTTGCAATCAAAGAACCCTAAGGATACAAAATTTGTGCACTGATAATCCTCATCAGATGTAGTAAATACTTAAACTCTCACCAAGTGCCAGAAAGAGGAAAATGTTTGGGGAGAAGTGGGAATGGCAGGGGAAGAAATCCAGGAAGCCTTCGAAAAGGAGGAGATGTCTAGGGATTAGAAAGATCCCCTACAGGGTCAGGAAGTGGCCTAAACACTTAGGTAAGTGCCGACAGGGACGCTTGTGCACAGATGGAGCAGCTGCAGGGAGAGGAGAAAGCAGAGCATGTCCCAGGTGCCCCCTCTGCTGCTGCTTCTGCAGGACAGCCACAGCTGGGTCCCCCCCACTGCACCTTCTCCCCAGAACTGAGATGCAAATGCAGCCACACAAACACTGGCACCCACCCCTTCCTTCCACCTCTGGGCAGGGGCCAAGGGGAAAGGGGCTGGGGTTTCTCAGTGGTGACAACAAAGCCAAGCCAAGGAGGCATCTGTGGCAACCTTGCATCCTCATAAGTGTCTTTCCTGAATGCCCAAGCCCAGAGCTTCCTCTGAGCACACCTGGGGGCCACTGCAGCATTGTGTTCTAGTAACTTCTCCCCCTCTCTGCCGCTCCCTCCCCTAGCTTACTGGATAAGTTCCCTCTTCGTGTTTACAATTCTGCATTTCCCACTGGGCCATAATGGCCCATGCTCCATAAGCGTGGAGACTATGCTTATAATGCTCTGCATTAGTCATTTCCACAGAGATTCAAGCAAAACAGCAAATCCAAGTGAATTAATTCTGACAAAACTCTGCCAAAGAAAAAACAAAAAAAAGAAAAGAGGGCCAATTGCTTATTATAGTCCTCAAAGTCAAAACGAGGGGTTACGGCAACTTATCTGGTGTTCCCTGGTGTCAAGGACAAAGGCGAGATAGGACTGATCCTCCCTCATGCCTGCCTCTTTCTTCACGAGGACATTGGAAATAAGGAACGTCTGGGAACAATTTGTTCAAGGTTTGAGCTGTTGGCTCCTAAACAAGGAGCGATCTTGGGGAAAAACATTATAATGCAATTGTAACGAAAATCTCTTTTCAGTAGATTTGCAGAACATTAAACACTATCCACAGACGGTTTCAGATGCAGTCCCTAGCTAACAAGAACACAGCGGCTTTTGAATCTCAGTTTTCTCCCTGCCGTACCTGAGAAACCTCTCCTTCCATTTGGGGTGTTGCATGTGAGGTTTTGGAATGAGGTGTCATTTCCTTAAAAGGAAAAGAAAATACATATTTTGGTGGCTACGGCTCAGGTAGCACATGTTTCCAGAGGAAATGAAAGTCTTTGAAAGGAATGTTTGCCTCCTTCAGTCTAAATAATGTTGATTTGTGGATGTCTTAACCTCTGTTTGGTGTTTAATGAGCAAAAATGTATCTTCTCAGACATGGAGCACACTGGATCCTTTTTAGTGGGCCACACTGGGGTCAGTAAAGATGGAAAGAAAAGCATCATTGTGACTCCAGTGAAATGCAGTGTTCTTCACGCAACTACTCTGAAGTTTGGATCCAGGCTGTTCCTAGGGAAACATCAGCTCCTTCACCGGTATTTTTCTTTTTCTGTTTTTCTTTTTCTGCTTGCAAATCATAACCCCTGGAAATTTTAAATTACTTCTTTGTGCTTAACGAATTAACTAATTAGATGATTTCATTTGGACATTGCATAATATGGTAGAATTAGGGATTGGTCAAGTTCCTTGATTTGATTTGAGAACCAGTTCCAGGAGTTACTGGCTGATGGATCTCCTGAAAGCCACTTTTCCCTTCAAAGCCTCAGTTACCACAGGTGTGAAGGGGGGTGATATACCCACCTGACCCCCTTCAGCTATTATGAAGATCAAATGAAATAATGAATTGAAAGTGCTATAATGCAGATCAAATAAAATAACAAATTGAAAGTGCTTTGGGAAGTACAAAGCACATCACAATTATAAGAGAGGGAAGGAAAATGAAGTCACGGTTTATTGTGCACCCAATGTGTACCAAGTCTTTTGCAAACTGACTCTCGCAATAGCCTCCTAAGCCCTCTCCATATCTCCAGTCTTACCATGCTCACCCCAATCCATCCCCTAATGTCAGCCAAAATGACAGAAATCATTTTCAGCTCTAAAATCCTCCTGTCTCCCATTGCAATTATAATAGTATCCAAGCTCCTTGCCATGGATTTATGAGACTCTACCTGACTGCCTCCTCTCTCCCCAGTGCCTGCTTCTCTACTTGGTCATACTGGTTCTTCTGGTTATTGGGCCATGCTCAATTTCTTTCTGTTTTGGGGCCTTTGCATATGCCTTAACCCGGCCGAACCTCTTCCTCCTTTGCAATTTGCATGTCATTTGCTCCCTCTCAGTCAGAACTGCCATATTGGCCAGACCTGTTATGTAATATACATTTCCAGGGGGTGCCATTCACATAGACTACAGTCTGCACAACAGCAAATGGTGGCCCTGTTCTCAGCCTCCACCACCACTCCTGCTATACTCTTTTTTTTTTTTTTTTTTTTTTTGAGACGGAGTCTCGCTCTGTCACCCAGGCTGGAGTGCGGTGGCCGGATCTCAGCTCACTGCAAGCTCCGCCTCCCGGGTTCACGCCATTCTCCTGCCTCAGCCTCCCGAGTAGCTGGGACTATAGGCGCCCGCCACTTCGCCCGGCTAGTTTTTTGTATTTTTTTTTTTTTAGTAGAGACGGGGTTTCACCGTGTTAGCCAGGATGGTCTCGATCTCCTGACCTCGTGATCCGCCCGTCTCGGCCTCCCAAAGTGCTGGGATTACAGGCGTGAGCCACCGCGCCCGGCCCCTGCTATACTCTTGACTTACACACTTCTCCTTCACAGCAATTTACACATTCATAATCATTTATTTGTTAAATGTCTATCTTCTCCACTAGTCCATCAGGGTAGGGATCATGACTTCCCTGTTCACCTAGAATCCTCAGCACCTACAACAGAAGGTACTCAGTAAATGTGTATGGACTGACTTTCCATGAAGTAAAGATGAGTACATATCATGCTGTCTCAACACAATGTCACAAAATAGGCATAAGCATTGAGGCTTGGCAAGTATCTCAGCAGCTTCCCGTTGTCTGTCTCCATTCTCAGAGCTAGCATTGACCTGGAAGCTAAGAAGTCCTCATATACCACAGGCCAGGTGTAGAGGACCTCAGAGGAAGAAGGACAAGGGGTCACTGGGAACTGAGTCCTGCCTTCTGCTGCTAAGAGACACATCCCTGCCCACTAGAAGTATTTAGTGTCTCTCTCCAGAAATGAACTACTCCAAGGAAAAATGTGTAAGAGCAGACTCTCAAGTTCTGTAGATCTGAATTTTAATCTTGCCCTATAATGGGTGAGCTGATGATTATTGGCAAGTAATTATAAAATGTTCTATCCTTTATCCTTGCTAGGATATTTTTTAATTAAACAAGGCACTTTGTAAGTAGAAGCCTGAGCTCTAAGGCAGAATGACTCTAATAATGTGATGCAGCATTGTTATTTTACAGTCGATTAATAAACCTCTCAAAGTATGTGGTTGCCATTGCTTCCCTCTCACCTGGGTCTTAGCTGTGTCTAGCTTCAGTAATAACTTGTTGATTAATCAATCACAAAGGATTTAGAAACAGAAGGTGATGCCTGCTCTGTGTTTTGCATAATATTAAAATAAATAACCCTAGCAAACTCAGTACTCTTTTTTGGTGAGACCTCATTCATTGATTCTTAGAGCAAACATTTATCAAATGTCTTCTCTGCACCAGGGGTTGTGTTATGTGTTGGAAAATATGTGTTTCCTGCTTTAAGAACCTCACCAGCTAGTGCAGGGGGTGAGGGGAAAGAGTGACCCAACGTGCAAGCAAACAGTTGCAAGTAGAAGGTCCAGTCTGTTCTGATGGAGGTATGGACAGCATCTCACAGCAGCACAGCAGGGAAGCTAATCAACTCTGCCTGGGCGAGAAGACAATTCTCAAGGACACCATCTTAGACAAAGCTACTCTAGGTCTCATGCAGATACTCAAGGGAGAAGAAGGTGGGAAGGCTTTTTGGAGTGTATTAGTCCATTTTCAGGCTGCTGATAAAGACATACCTGAGACTGGGTAGTTTATAAAGAAAAAGAGGTTTAATGAACTCACAGTTCCATGTGGCTGGGAAGGCCCCACAATCACGGCAGAAAGCAAAAGGTACGTCTTACATGGCAGCAGTCAAGAGAGAATGAGAGCTAACTGAAAGGGAAAACCCCTTATAGAACCATCATATCTCCTCAGACTTATTCACTACCATGAGAACAGTATGGGGGAAACCACCCCCATGATTCAATTGTCTCACACCAGGTCTTTCCCACAACATGTGGGAATTATGGCAGCTATAATTCAAGATGAGATTTGGGTGGGAACACAGCAAACCCTATCATGGAGCTACTCCTGGACAGAAAGAACCAATCAGATTCCTTCCAACTTCTAGTTATCCATTTCAAGACTCCCCATCATCTGATTCGCATCATCTGAGTGCACACAGACCCACAGGAAGGAGAACAAACAAGGAACTGTTTGCAGAATACCAGCCCCGGTCCTCTCCAGGTAGGCTTGTTGGCAGGAGGTTTGTGGGCAACAACATCACTCCAAATTCCTCTTGAATGAGGTTTGGCAGAGGGCACTCTGCCTAGTGCATTCTCCTCCTCCTCCTCCTCCTTCTTCTTTTTCTTCTTCTTTTTGTAAATTTATGTATTTCTGATGAAATTTAATTCTTAGTAGTCTCACTTGCTTACATTCCAAAATGCCATTTTTTATTCAAGGTGTAAGAAGCCTCTACACATCCTTTCTTTCCAAAAATGTTAAATTTTTAAATTCCCAAAGTCCAGAATGTAGTCTCCTGATTTAAGCCTGGAAAGTCAGTGGAAGTTTGAGTTACAAGCGCTCCCATCTCTGACTCTTTGGGACTTCCACAGGGCTAGTGGTGACACGGTATAGGGCATTAAGTTCAGTGGACAGCAAGCTTGAGCTGGCTGTGACCATCACATCTAGGTTGGAGTTGGGGGCTGGCTTTTGTTGACCAACTGAAGTTCCATGGAGCTTTAGAAGGGTAGGATAGATCAGAAAATATTTTGATAGGTTTCCTGGAGGAAAGATGAGAGTCAAGGAAACAAAGGGAATAGCTAAAGTTGCCCACATCAGAAACATAAGTGACTAATAAACATATTTTAAAATGCTCATCATCACTAATCAGAGAAATGCAAATCAAAACCACAATGAGATACCATCTCACACCAGTTAGAATGGCTATTACTACAAAGTCAAAAAACAACAGATGCTGGCGAGGCTATGGAGAAGAAGGAACACTTACACACTGTTGGTGGAAATGTAAACTAGTTCAGTCACTATGGAAAACAGTTTAGAAATTTCTCAAAAAAACTTAAAACAGAGCTACTATTTGATTGAGCAATCACATTTCTGGGTAGACATACCCCCCAAAATAGATAATTCTACCAAAAGACACATGCACTCTTATGTCTATCACCTAGCTATTCACAATAGCAAAGACATGAAATCAACCTAGGTGCCCATCAGTGGTGGACTGGATAAAGAAAATGTGGTACATGTATACCATGAAATACTATGCAGCCATAAAAAAAGGATGAAATCATGTCCTTTCAGCAACATGGATGAAGCTGGAGGCCATAATCCTAAGCTAATTAATGCAGGAGCAGAAAACAAAATACTGCATGTTCTCACTTATAAGTGGGAGCTAAACACTGAGCACACATAGACATAAACGTGGGAACAATAGACACTGCAGACTAGTAGAGATGGGAGGGAGGGACGGGGGTATAGGTTGAAAAACTACTTATTGAGTACTATGCTCCCTACCTGGGTGCATTATACCTATATAACAAACCTGCACATGTACCCCCTATATCTAAAATAAAAGCCAACATTAAAAAAATAGAAAGAAATAAATGGGCAGAAACCTGGGGGCAGGGGAGTGAAAGGAAAAGACAGGAGGGAAGATGGGAACAGAAGAGGTGAGGACCAGGAAACATGAAGGGGTCCAAGGAACTTTTGGAAGCAGAATTGGATGACCCTGTGTTTGAGTCAGTTTCTAAGGCTGTGGTATAATTCCTTTCATCTTTCCAAGCCTTCAGTAAGGTCACCTACACACAAAAAAAAATGCCTATGGAAGAGGTTTGTTTGGGGAAAGTTAGCAATTGACTTACTTGGCGAATGCAGTACAAGGTCAAACACAGACTGAAATAAACAGACCTACCGAATCCCTCAGTCTCCTCCTCTGTCCATGTGAGCCCCAGGGCTGGTTTGTTTACTTTAAGTGGGAATTAGGATGGCATTTATCTCTTTGCTGCTTGGGCACCATATTTGGGTGAGACAATACCTAATTGATTAATTTAGTGGAAGGAGGAGCTCAAAACCCAAGGTGACCAACCACAAACATGTAATTTACCCCAAAACTCCTGTGACTCTGGAGGAAGTAACTAGAAGTTCCATAATCTGTAGTTCAAGGGTGCAATAGTTTGAATGTTTTTGTCCCCTCCCAAACTCATGTTGAAACTTCATCCCCAACGGAATAGTGTTGGGAGGTGAGGCCTTTTGGGAGATGTTTAGGCCATGAAAGCTCTGTCTTTGTGGATGGATTAATCCCACCATAAAAAGGGTTTGCACAATATGTCCACATCACATAATGGGACTAGCTTACCACCACTCCCACCATACAAAACAAAGACTGCCAGCACTACAACCAACACCTCCATTCGCCAAGCACCAACTGTGTTGTGTACCCAGCACCATTCCAGGCAATATGCAGATATCCACTACTTTGAGGTAGTTATTCTTACATGAACACATGGGTGCTTAGAGAGCAGACATAACCATATATAGAGATCACTCAACAATTCTCATAAACTTACCTTTTGGGTAGTCTGTTCTTCTGATAACAAAACCTGTTTATGAGTTCTGCCATCTGTAGCCTGAAGTACGGAAAGAACATAGGTTTTGGAGCCTACCTCTGACACTTGCTGTGTTAATTTGGGAAAATTCCTCAACCTCTCTGAGCCTCAGTTTCCATCACGGATCTAACACTTTCTTCCTTGCAAGATTAATATGATACATGTAAGGAACCTAACACAGCTGCTGCCATGTAATCAGCACTCAATAAATCATAGCTACCATTTTAAAAAGGCAGTGGCCAGGAGGTCTTGAGGGAGTTGAGAAAGTGGGTTGGCTCTCTTCCACTCTTCTACCACGTGAGGAAGAGCGTTTGTCCCTCCTGAAGGATGCAGAATTCCAGGCACCATGTTGGAAATGGAGACCAGGTCCTTAGCAGATACCAACCCTACCGGTCCCTTGATTTTGGACTTCTCCGCTTCCAGAACTGTGGGAACTGAATTTCTTTTCTTTACAAATTACCCATTCTCAGGAATTCTGTTATAGCAGCAGAAAATGGACTCAGAGGGTTTGAACAATCTCTTTTACCCCTTAAGGGGCAAAGAGACCCCAGCTAAATCTAGGCCTAGAATTTTATTTTCTCATTTGATCATGTAATAAATAAAAATAATTGTCCTATCTTCCAAAGGAAAAGTCCCAGAGGGTCTTTTATTTCCCTAAGTCCCATACCTAATAATTTAAAAATCCAGAATTTGAATTCAAGTCTTCAGCTGCAATTTTAAAAAATGTTTTGTTTAGAAATTTTTATAGACTTACAGGAAGTTGCAAAAACAATGCAGAGAGGTCCAGTGAACCCTTTACCCAGTTTCCCCAATTTTTGGGAATTCTTCTGCAATTTAATATTCTTCCCTTCACCCACTGAATTTAGGGATGAAGAGCTGAGCTGCAGGGATGAGTTTTGTGCTATAGCAGCCTTTTTAGGTTTACAGATCATCAGGCCCTGGGTCTCTAGCTGAGAATCAGAAAGTAAGAAGACAAAAGAGTTCAACCTAAAGAAGTTCAAGTCCCAGAGCAGTGGATCTCAGCCCTAGTTGCACATAATCATCATCTGGAGAGCTGTTTAAAATATAGGTTCTCATATAATCTATTAGTTCTGGGAGTTAAGCTTCCATGTCTTCTGAAGCTCCTTAGGAGTTTCTAACAGGCAGATAGGGTTGACCTGTGCCATTGGTACTAATAGGCTCCAAAGTGAGGCCACCCTCTATTCAGAGCGTGGTGTCAAGCAACTCTCCTTCCTAGGATCCCATGGCTGACACCAAGATACCTATAAGAGGATCCTGTGAGTGGAGAGGCTCCTGGGGTAACCTGGCAGGGAAATTTGTCTATTGTGTTTACTGAAAGGCATTGTAGTACTGCCACTCAGAGCTGTGCTTCCCTTTCTGAAACAGTCAAGCAGTTCCGGGCACATCAAAGGAGATTATCATTCCTCTGGCACCAGCTTTGTTTTCTGCTGCCTCTAAAAGAAACAGGTCCACTTATCTCCAGAATGCTTTCCCAGAAAGCTCAGTCCCTGCTGGGTGAGGTCACCAGTTCACAATTTGCATCCATCACACCTTGTAGGAAGTGGGGAGAAATTGGCTTGCTTTGTTTTTCAGCACTGGGGAAACAGATTTCTTCTTAAGCTTCACACAATAAATTGTATTAAATCCTTTCAGCAGGGTTTCCATGGCTATGTGAAAGGAAAATCATACAGTAATTGTTTTAAATAATACAGCAAGGCAAGCTGGAGAGTACATCTTAATTTTTGTCATCTGTGCTGTGTTTCTGTTTGTATGAAAATGTTCCCAAGGCAGAGGAAAGGTTTCTGCATTCACTGGGAGTTGCTTGGTGAATGTAATGCAAGGTCAAATACAAAGCAAAATAAACAGACCTACAGAATCCCTCAGGTTCTTCCTGTCCATGTGAGCCCCGGGGCTGGTTTGCTTACTTTATGTGGGAATTAGGATGGCATTTATCTCTTTGCTGCTTGGGCGCTAAAACTGAGCCTTCGACTGTGTAAGCTTGATTCCTGCTTCTCCCTCAGTCCTCCATAAGGAAAGAGAGTTAGATGTCTGCTCTAGACAAAGGTGATGCCTAAGAGGAACACTGAGTATAAATCTGTCCCCCAGCTTCCTGGTACCTGGGGAATTCTGTAGGGTTAGGTCTCCACCAGTGTTAGAGCAGTCATTCGGAAAACATCACACATAAGAGTCAAGGTCCCGTAATCCCAGCACTTTGGGAGGCTGAGGCGGGTGGATCACCTGAGGTCTGGAGTTTGAGACCAGCCTGACCAACCTGGAGAAACCCCATCTCTAGTAAAAATACAAAATTAGCCAGGTGTGGTGGCGCATGCCTGTAATCCCAGCTACTCGGAAGGTTGAAGCAGGTGAATCACTTGAACCCGGGAGGCGGAGGTTGCAGTGAGCCAAGATCGTGCCATTGCACTCCAACCTGGGCAACAAGAGTAAAATTCTGTCTCAAAAAAACAAAAATAAAAAAGAGTCAGGGTCTTCATAATGGACTGTCCAAGATTCTGAGCCCCAACAACCAGGCTGTTGCAAGCTGCCTACTCTCTGAGATTTCATTTCTTCATCAGTAAAATGAGGACGGTGAAACCTATGCACCCAGAGATTCTGACTCTCAAAGCAGGTAAAGGATATAAAGTCCTTATCCTAGTACCTGACAAAGCATCAAGGCTCAATAAACAGTAACAGTGTTTTGTTACCATTATCATTATTAGTATTTGAAGAGACGGCCTCTCTCATAACAAGGTGAACCGGAGAGCTGTTGCCTGCCTGGGTGGTATCCAGATTAAATTCAACAAATACTACAGAGCCCCTTCCAGATGTCACAGAGCTGGCCAGTGTTGGGAAATTGGCTTCCTGCCCTGAAGGAGTTCTCAGTGTAGAATTAGGGTCCTCACCGACTGATGCTGATGAACATTACACTCAGATTGTACTTGACCATGGCTGGCCCATGTTGTACAATTACTCCAGGGAGAAAGCAATTCCTAACTTAGTCCTAGACAATCAGTTGGGTAAGGAAATAGAGAGCTCTACACTGTCACTAACAGAAAATGTCATGTTGAGTCCCAATCCTCTGTAGGCAATTCAGCTTCTAAATAGGGATACAAGTAAATTCCCTCAGCCAAACCCCAAACAGAGTCAGGGCAGACTGCACCCCAGGGCCTAGTCCTTTGACCACAATGATGCTGATGAGAACCTCATGTGGCCAGGAATGGGGAGGTGGAGGAAAGAAAAGACAGGAGTCGAGGAGGCAGAGGCTCACCAAGTAAGTATGAGATCACTTGGCAGACAAACCAATATTGAAAGGAAAAGGACATTGGCTCTAGTCACAGTCTGCCATTTTGAACTCTGGAAGTTTATTTTAGCTTTTTAAAAAAAAAAAAATGTTTTACAGCATGGACAATAAAAAGTAAGAGAACGCGTTAAGAAGATTCGCCCACACAGAAGTCATCTGTGGAGCCAAAACCAAGACATAGTTGAGATGCTTTGCTTTAATCTGTGCCTGTGAGAGACACTTGCTCTCTGCAGGCCCCACGGGAGTTGTGGAACAGTCCCACCAGATTCCAGGGCTGCCTTAGAGCGCGCCAGTCTATGGCCCCTAGAGGCCAGTGTGGCCCTGTCCTTCAGTGTCTCTGGTCTGTGGCTTCTGCCTACAGCTCACTCAGTCAATCCCAAGCCTGTCCCTTTTTCCAGACGCAGCTCATGCCTCACTTGCTTCCCCGTTTAGAACTTTATCCCAAGGTGGAGTAGGTTGATGCCAGAATTGGAGCCCCTCCTCTGCACTCCCATGTTGCCCTCTACTGTGGTACTTACCCCCTGGCCATACTTCCTGTTCACCTGTCTGTCTCCTCTGCTGGTTCATGAGCCCCTCATGATCACAGGGGAGAAATTGTCTTTTATGTGTCGTGCATCCCCAGAGCATAGCACAGGGCCTGGTGCATAGAGGTATGCCATAAATGGTTGTTGAATGAGTGAATGCCTATATAAATAAATGAATGGGTGGCAAAGCTCACTGAACACATCAGTACGGTGATGTGCTGAACATCAAGACATTCCTTTAAACCTCTCGGCTTGGGTCCAGCCTCTTTAAGTTTGCCCTCACCCCATGTGGAATCCTAGCACCCACTCACCCATCCACATGCACACACAGTGGACAGCAGCAGCATCCTAGGCCTCCAGGGGGCTTTAGAGCCCCATCTCCTTCTCTCTAGGCTAGTGCCTCTGGTTTCACTGTAACAAGGACTGGGTCTGCTCAGCTGCTCACTGTGACCTTAATGAGCTAGGCCTGCTCAGCACATGTGGAGGTGGTAAGTGCTGTCTATGGAACCCTAACAGCCCCATTTTAAAAGGCCAAGTGTTTCTATTTCTTTTGAGCCCGGGATTTTTTTCAGAACACTTCCCCCATGAATCAAAATCCCCTATAGTCCATTATAGAAAAATGGACAGCAAATACAAAGATGCTAATGACCTAGCCTTACTCTCAGGTCCTTAGTAAAATGACCAGGTTCTTAAATTAATTCTTCCCACATGGCCACAAGCATCTCATCTACCTTTCAACAAAAACAGATGACTCACACTGATTTACTAACCATAGTAACTACCTACTGACCCACTTTCTCTCTGTCACTGTACTGTTGCTTTTCATACATTCTCTCTTTTAATTCCCATAACAAACCCATTAGGTGGATTCTGTTTTGATTCCCATTTTATAGATGAGGAAAATGAAGCTTAGATATTTTAGGCGACTTGCCCACAATCACATAGTTGATAAACGATGAACTTAAGATTTGAAACCATGACTGTTGACCTCTAATATTTAACCTCATCTGGTTTTCTCTTGTTACATAACAAACCATCATCAAAATTTAATGGCTTAAAACAATTTACTATGATCTCTCATGGTTCTGTGGGTTGACTGGGTCAGGTGGGAAGTTTTCACCTATAGTCTCACGCAGATGCAGTCAGATGGCAGCTGGGGCTGCAGTCATCTGAACGCTGAACTGGGCTGGATGTCCAAGATGACAACTCCTATGGCCACCAGTCAATGTTCACTGAGGACTGGGAGTTCTTCTGGGGTTACTGATTGAGCATCTATATGTAGTTTGTGTGATTTGGGCTTCTCACAGAATTTAGAATCCACAGAATGGTGGGATTCTAAAAAGGAGTATTCTATGAGAAAGCTTTTCAAGAGATCCAGGCAGGAACTGCAAGGCTTCTAATGCCCTACATTCACAAGTCCCAAACTTCACTTCTTGTGTATTCTATTGGTCAAGCAATTTCCCAGGGCCAGCTTGGATTCAAGAGAAGGGAGATAAGACAATAACTCTTAACAGTAAGAGGGTCAAAGAATTTGCAGTCATCTTTGTCACAGTCTGCTCGCTGATTGCATATTATTTTCATTCCTCCCACATGGTAAATACACGTATCTCCTCCTAAGACCCAAAAGTCTCATCCCATTATGGCATCCACTCAAGCTTGAGGTCCAGGATTTTATCACCTAAGTCAGATCTTGATGCAGATGAGCCTCCTTGGGGTGCAGGTCCCTGAGTACAGCTCTTCTCAGTCTGAAGACCTGTGAGATGAAGAGACAAGTTATCTGTCCCACACACATAAATACAGTGGTGATACAGAGATAGGATAACTTCACTAAAGCTTTTATTCAACAGGGAAAGAAATGGGAGGCACATCACAGTCACTGATCCATAGCAATTCTAAACTCCAGCCAGGTGCATGTTGCCAGATCCTTGATTAGTGAGTTCCCAGTCGTGCCTCCCTGGGAATGATTGTAGCTCTTGGCTCCCCACTCCTACTGGGATTTTGATTCTGCTCTCTGAATCATTCTTCCTTTTCCATAAGAAATGGCCATGTTTGCAGCTTAGTAGCCTACTTGTCCTGCTTCCTACCCATAGAAGGCTCTCTACAGTTTGAACTGTCTCTTTCCTATTTAGTTCAGGCTGATGGTGCTTTTGCATGTACAATTCTCTTAAATTTTTTGTAAGTTTCCTAAAGACTCTTTCAGGTTCACTCCATTAGTCAAAATACATACCTACAAATCTCTTCAAGATATGCCACTTTCTGCTTGGGCTAACAGGTGCTATGGAACAATGCCCTTCAGAATCCTTCAAAGTCTGTGAAATAGACTTTCGCCTCTCCGTGTGGCCTGGGCTTCTTACGGTATGTCACCTTCAAGGTTTTTAAAATCTTAGCGAGCGTCTTAGAGCCATATCTCTGAGATGATCATTACCTTATATCATGTCTTACTTTGAGAATTTTTTTTCCAGCTGGAGAGGCTTAGAATGGAAAATAGCTTTCTTTCTAAACCCAGTAAGTCTGGCTTCTTATATTCTAAGTTTTGCTTGAAACTGAATAGTTCATTATGGTAGCAGGGAGTTCACTTCCCTATATTCATACCTTACCATACTTGCCTAAGAGAAACCATTAAGCATGTTTAGCATTCTGCCTGGAAGTCTCCTTAGCCAAATCTGCCATTTCCTAGATATATTTTCTGTTTTTCATGTTACCAAAAGCAACGGTATACCAAATTACCCATCATTACAAAACAAAGGATGCCTTTTTCCAGCTTCCATAACAATGTCCTCATTTTCCCTCTAGTTCTCATTAATAGTTTCCTCAGGGACCTCACAGCTTCTTCCTGATGCTTGGACGTTCCCAAAGCCAACGTCCCACATTTTAAGTTTTCATTATGGCAGCACTCCAGGTACCAAATTCTGTTCTAAGTATCCATCGTTCCATAGAATGCCACCCAAAACATAGTTGTTTAAAACTGCAATTTATTATTTATCATGATTTTATGGGTTGACTTGGTTCAGCTGGATGATTCTTATTTGGGCTTTCTCTTACAGTTGCAGTCAGATGTTAGCTGGGACTGCGCTCAGCTGAAGGCTTGATTGGGATCCGTGTCTATGATGGCACACTCAGATAGCTGGCAGCTGATACTGGCTGTGGGAGGGAAGCTCAGTTGGAGCACCTACTTCGGGCCTCTCCATGTGGCCTGGGCTTCTTACAGTATGCCACCTGGTTCCAAGAGGGACCGCTCTGAGAGGGAACGTTCCAGGAGACCCAGGCAGAAACTACAACACTTCCTATGACCTAACCACAGAAGTCCCAGAACATCATTTTCACTGTATTTTATTAGTCAAGCAAGTCACTATGGCCAGCTTAGATTCAAAAAGGGAGGAATTAAGGAAAGGAGAAGACATAGAGACTTGCCTCTCGTTAAGAATCCATCTCTTAACGAGAAGCAAGTCGGTGTCCTCTCCTTTCATACTATTCTACACAAATTATGGGTCAGCTCTGCATATCTGGTAACTCCTTCCTTTAAATATTGATGCTGATCCTGCTCCCAAGGCCATCTTGTCTCTTACCATAAAAAAAAAAAATGCACATATCCTACAAATATATAGACTTAATCTGATATTCTTCTGAGCTTTATATTTGAAAATATGTTAACTTTTAGTGATCCTCCCACCTCAGCCTCCCAAAGTGCTGGGATTACAGGCATGAGCCACCACGCCCAGCCTTCTCTTCTCCTTAGGACACATGAAAGCTAAAATTGACAATGGCTCTGTCAAACAGCCATCCATGGAGAACCTAGATCAAGAATATTGCCTCTCAATCCCCAGAGCTCTCTCACTCCACTTGATGGGGCCCCATGGGGCCAGGTACTGAGGGGACTCCCCTCTCTGTACCCCACCCATCACTAGCTTCCCCCTGCCCCCTGGGGGGGCCCCTAAACTGGGCACTGGCTCACTCTCACAAATACTTTAAGGGGGAGTGGAAATGGAGGAGGTCATTGCTGTTTTGTTTAACTGGAACTAGAACAGGGATCATGTCCTATTTTAGGACAGAAACGGGAAAGGATATCAGGATCTCACTTCTGCACTGGCCACCACCACTGCCACTCATCACATTGAGTGGATGTCCCTCGAGAGTTTGTATAAATTCAGGTCAGAGCTGCAGCTACACAGCCGTCCAGTGTCATAGAAAAGTAATTCACGGATGACTGCTCTCTCCATTTGGAAGGATGCAGTCTTCATGTACAGTGATGAGAAACTGTTATTTTATAATCTTTTCATTAAAAGCTTGGCTGAAAACCAAAAAAAAAAAAAAAGACTCTCTTTAGACAGTTTCTTCATGAGCAATTAGCTGCCTGAAACAAAGAAGAAAACACCCGGCACGTTATGCACATGTACCCTACAACTTAAAGTATAATAATAATAAATAAATGTAAAAAAAAAAAAAAAAAAAGAAAACACCCGGATCAAACATGTTTATAACCTTCAATTAATTACCACTGCTAAGTGGCAGACCAAAGTGTAAGTCTATGTCCAATTACACACCTTATGGGCCATTGCTTTTGTTCGTGTAATAAGCCGTCAGCCCCCTTTTGCTATCTTCATCCTTCAGAATGGCTATCTGATGTGGGTGAAAGTGAGTGGTCATTCTCCACTTGTGCTTCCTCTACCTCTGTCAACAAGCATGACAGGCGGGAGGAGGCTGTTAGGGAAGAGGAGAGGAGGAATGGAATGCACCAAGGGCCTCTGCAATTTTATAACTATGACAGAGAATATACACGCCCCTGCTCAAATGATCATTTGGCAGTATCTCTCACCTTGCCAAGAGCCAGTATAGCTTGGAGAGAATGGGCACGAGCTCTGGAGTCAGGGAGCTTGTATCTGGTTCCTGGCCCTTCCATTTAAGGTGCAACAATGGACAAGTTATTAAGCTAAGCCTCTTTGTGCCTTATTTCCTCAGTTCTCAATACTCATCCCGTTTCTCCTGTTAGTCGCATGTAATTACCCAATCACTCCCTCCTTCTGAAAACACCCAGAGTGACTGAAGAGTCAGGGAGAGCTGACTTAACACTGGGCAATCAGGTGAGCACGTCTGAGGAGGTGGCATTTAACCTGAGCCTTGAATGACAAGAATAACCCAGCAGACTTGTAACAGTCATGGCAGGTATATTAGTTTCCTGCAGCTGCTGTAACAAATTACCACAAACTGGGCAGCTTAAAACAACAGAAATGTATTCGCCCATAGATTCGGAAGCCAGAAATCTGAAATTAAGGTGACAAGGCTGCCCTCCCTCCAAAGGTTCCAGGGGAGAACCTGTTCCTTGCCTCTTCTGGTGGCTCAGAAGTTTTTTAGCTGTGACCACATCTCTCCAGTCTCTACCTCTGTGGTCACATTGCCTCCTCCTCTTCCCTGTGTGTCCTCTTCCCTGTGTGTCCTCTTCCCTGTGTGTCCTCTTCCCTGTGTGTCCTCTTCCCTGTGTGTCCTCTTCCCTGTGTGTCCTCTTCCCTGTGTGTCCTCTTCTCTGTGTGTCCTCTTCCCTGTGTGTCCTCTTCCCTGTGTGTCCTCTTCCCTGTGTGTCCTCTTCCCTGTGTGTCCTCTTCTCTGTGTGTCCTCTTCCCTGTGTGTCCTCTTCCCTGTGTGTCCTCTTCCCTGTGTGTCCTCTTCCCTGTGTGTCTTCTTCCCTGTGTGTCTTCTTCCCTGTGTGTCCTCTTCCCTGTGTGTCCTCTTCCCTGTGTGTCTTCTTCCCTGTGTGTCTTCTTCCCTGTGTGTCCTCTTCCCTGTGTGTCCTCTTCCCTGTGTGTCCTCTTCCCTGTGTGTCTTCTTCCCTGTGTGTCTTCTTCCCTGTGTGTCTTCTTCCCTGTGTGTCCTCTTCCCTGTGTGTCCTCTTCCCTGTGTGTCTTCTTCCCTGTGTGTCTTCTTCCCTGTGTGTCCTCTTCCCTGTGTGTCCTCTTCCCTGTGTGTCCTCTTCCCTGTGTGTCTTCTTCCCTGTGTGTCTTCTTCCCTGTGTGTCCTCTTCCCTGTGTGTCCTCTTCCCTGTGTGTCCTCTTCCCTGTGTGTCTTCTTCCCTGTGTGTCTTCTTCCCTGTGTGTCTTCTTCCCTGTGTGTCTTCTTCCCTGTGTGTCCTCTTCCCTGTGTGTCTTCTTCCCTGTGTGTCTTCTTCCCTGTGTGTCTTCTTCTCTGTGTGTCCTCTTCCCTGTGTGTCCTCTTCCCTGTGTGTCTTCTTCCCTGTGTGTCCTCTTCCCTGTGTGTCCTCTTCTCTGTGTGTCTTCTTCCCTGTGTGTCCTCTTCCCTGTGTGTCCTCTTCCCTGTGTGTCCTCTTCCCTGTGTGTCTTCTTCCCTGTGTGTCCTCTTCTCTGTGTGTCCTCTTCCCTGTGTGTCCTCTTCCCTGTGTGTCCTCTTCTCTGTGTGTCTTCTTCCCTGTGTGTCTTCTTCCCTGTGTGTCTTCTTCCCTGTGTGTCCTCTTCCCTGTGTGTCCTCTTCTCTGTGTGTCTTCTTCTCTGTGTGTCTTCTTCTCTGTGTGTCTGTCTTACAAGGATGCATGTGATTGCATTTAGAGCCTACCTGAATAATCCAGGATAAGTGCCTCTTGTCAAGATTCTTAGTTGAATCACATATTTTTGCTATGTAGGGTAATATTCACAGGTTCCAGGGATTTGTAGGTGGACATATATTTTGGGGGCCACCATTCAACCCACTGCAGTGTGGTCAAAATATAAAAAGAAAATCAGACTGGATGGGGCCTTTTCAGCCTGGTAAGGGGTACAGTATTACTAGCAACGAGAAGTCATTAGAGATCTCAGGCAGTTTATACTGAGATGTGTGTGTGTGTGTGTGTGTGTGTGTGTGTGTGTGTGTGTGTGTGGTTTTTTTTAATTTTTTCTTTTAGAGGCAGCATCTTGCTCTGTAACCCAGGCTGGAGTGCAGTGGTGCAATCCTAGCTCACTGTAACCTTGAAACCCTGGGTTCAAGCAATCCTCCTGTACCTGAAACTACAAGCACACACCACTGATAGCTAATTTTTACATTTTTAATAGAATCGGTGTCTCTATATGTTGTCCAGGCTGGTCTCAAACTGCCGGCCTCAAGTAATCCTCCTGCCTTGGCATCTCAAAGTCCTGGGATTACGGGTGTGAACCACTGTGCCCAGCCTATACTGAGATATGTCTTATGATGATCACTGATCACTCTTGCTGCTTTGTGAAGAACGGATTTGGAGGGAGAGTAGAAGTAGAAAGACCAGTTCACAGGCCATTGCCAATCTGAAAACTTGAGTATGGGCAGATCTGATATTCTCCATGTAGATTACAGCCAAATAATCCTTCATCAAAGCTTGCAACACAATATTGCTCATAAGAACAATTTTTTTGATAAAGCAACTTCTCATTCTAAATCCTACAAAACAGGTCTATGTCCTGGCCCCACTTTATTTTACCTTTAATCCAAATAATTTACTTCTGCTATTAACTAAAATGAATTCATGCTCTGTTTTCCACAGCATTTGGGGACTTCCTCCATTATACTGATGACATGGTTTTAAGAGTCAGGAACTCAGAGTGGCCTTGAGAAGAAGCTAAAACATTTGGTAACAACAATCAGAAAGAACAATCTCAGGTGAGCCACACAAAAGTGAAAATATTGGCAGCAGGGAGCAAGTGGGTAAGTAATAGACTGAATCCTTCCTGTCTCAGGCTGGTCAGGTGCCATAACAAAGTACTGTAGATTGCGTGACTCATCAAGAACATAAACTTATTTTTTACAGTTTTGGAGGCTGGAGGTCTGAGATAGATCAGGGTGCCAACATGGTTGGGCTCTGGTGACGGCCCTATTCTGGGTTGCAGATGGCCGTCTTCCTTTTGTATTCTCACATGGAGGAAAGACAGCAAGCTAGTTCCCTGGACTCTTCTTATAAGGGCATTAATCTCATTCATGAGGGCTCCATCCTCAAGACTTAATTACCTCCCAGAGGTTCCACCTCCTAATATAATCATATTGGGATTAGGGTTTCAATACATGAATTTTGGAGGAACACAAATAGTCCATTGCACCCCCAGCCATGCCCCGCAGGCCTTTCTTTCATGACATGAAGGTTTCCTTGCAACCAACTCAGTTGATGGGTCCATTAGCTTACGGATGAGTCCAGAAATAGACTTTCTGCAGAGATGAGACTGAGCATTTTTGTGATTAAAAAGAAGCAGTGCTTTTATTAATGTTGCTTTTCAGGCCACAGTTGTCTATTTCATGCATAGAGCAGATATCTCTGAGGTCTTAACCAAATATACATGTTTTGTGTGATAAAACTAGCCATTGAAATAGAACACTGATTCTATTTCAAAAACAGATGTTGGCTCTACCAGCAGTTATCCCTGCAGCCACCCTCTGGTTTTACCTTGCCTCACAGGGAAAGGGAAGAGAGGACCAACCATTTATTGCCACCCACTTTGAGGGGTCTCACTTTGTGGCAGAGACTTCTGATTGTCCTTCAGTGTTCACCCTTCCTCCCTGTGCCCCTTCACCCTCAATTAGTAATAGGATCCTTGATTTTTAACTAGAGTTGCCAGATAAAATATAGGACATCCAGTTAAATTTGAATCCCAAATGAACAATGAAAAAAATGTATGTTTCAAATATTGCATGAGACATACCTATGCTCAAAAAATTATTGTTTATCTAAAATTCTGATGTAACTGGGTGTCCCATATTTAACTGGGTTGTACTGAACAAAGATGACATTTCTCACCTTTCCCTGAGGCTAGGTGAGACCTTGTGACAAAATTCTGGCCAAAGGGATGTAGATAGAAGTGTTCTTAAAAGAAAATAATATGCCCTCTCCCTTTCTTCTTCCTGCCTGCATGCTGCGATGTGAAGGTAATTCGGGAACTCCAGCAGCCATTTTGGACCATGAAGGGATCTTGGGAATGGAAGCCATTCGTGGTACAACAACACGCTAGAAGGAGTCTGGTCCCTGGTCTAGAAGATGAGTGAAAAATAAACTTCTACCTTATTGAAGTCACTGTTATTTTTGTTTTTTTCTGCTACTTGCAGCTGCAGCTAATAGTACCTACTACACGACATCTTCTAATTCTCAGTTAACCTTGAAAGGCACATTATTCACATTTTGGCAAATAGAATCCTGAAGCTGAGAGGAGCACTTGGTCAAGGTGGTCACATAGTAATCACTGAGTCAGATTTTGAAACCCAGTCTATGCGAATGGTATCCTGGGCTCTTATTTTTCTACACTACATTACTTCTCTGGGTAATCCTTTTTATCAAATTCCTAAGGTTTCGTAGTATAATATTAAATTTGCTTCTGCATGTCTGCTATCTAAAGCATTTAGCCTTCTCCCTCACCAAAAGTACAGAACGAGACATTTCTGCTGTCAATGTTATAGGATCTAAAACTCCATCCCTAGATCTGATATTTGAGAGATCTGCACCAAACCACACATTATTTATTTACTCGTTTCCTTTGGGGTTGCTAAAGAAATGTTTCTAGTCTGTATTAGTTCCCTGCAAAAATGTCTTAAGTGAGTTATGATTCAGTATGAAGCGCTCACTTTTATAGAGCATCAGTATGAAAAGGTCTATTTGTCTATAGCTTTTCAAACTTACTGGGTTGTTCGTTGTTCCTTGTAAAAGAGAATTTTCATGCAATAAATTTCACACTGAATTTAATGCCAGAAAAAAAAATTTTTCAATATCTATTCAGGCATAATTCTTTGTTTGTTTGTTTTCATTTTTGTCAAATATCAAGAGAATAAGAGAGCTTAACAGTTACTTTTTTGCTTTGGTTTCTAGGAATCTTGGAGTTAAATCTCATGTTTATTTGTGGTCATTCAATCATTCCAGATACTAAAATATTTATTTCTGATTTTTTTCTTTTTTAAAATCCATTTTTTCTTTTTCTCCAACAGTTTTTTTTCTTGTCTCTACGTTTCCATTTTAAGATACATTTTTATTATAACTGACTATTTCAAATCTGCCTTCATTTATTTCACAAATGCTTATTCATTGCCTCCTTTGCATACCATACTTGCCTGAAAGAAGGTAAGCTGCAAGCTATAAATTCCTAACTGAGCCTTTGCTTATAACTCATGAAAACTATTTTCTTTTGAAATGGCCCTACAAATCTCTACCAAATAACTTCTTCCAGAATTAGATGAAGATCAACAGTAAACCCAATATTTTCCAAAATTTACATTCTTTCCTGTTTAAAAAACCAATATATTAGCCCCATCATTCTAGTCTTCTGACAGAAAGCATGTAGCAGTCACAAATTTCAGGTACCATTAATAGGACCAATCCTAGAGAAAACTGTGGAGGGAGCAGCGTTTTGACAGCGCCATCTCTTGTGCAAGTGGGGCTTTGCTCTGGGTTCCCGAACACTGAGTACTTCTGGGCCCTCTTTTCACCCACTTCTAGCTACCAACCCTCTTCTCAAAGGATGTCACAGGCATTCATTATAGCTTTGTGTGGATGTCACTCTTTTCTCCCCCAGGGGGAATGGCATCTTAGCCCTTATAGCAAATTAGGAAGTGAAGGGCTTCATCCCCATTAGAGGAACTGTATACACTGTTGAATAGGTTTGGAGAAGGGGGAGGGGCTAGGCGCGGTGGCTCAAGCCTGTAATCCCAGCACTTTGGGAGGCTGAGACGGGCAGATCACAAGGTCAAGAGATCGAGACCATCCTGGCCAACATGGTGAAACCCCATCTCTATTAAAAATACAAAAAATTAGCCGGGCGTGATGACAGGCGCCTGTAGTCCCAGCTACTCAGGAGGCTGAGGCAGGAGAATTGCTTGAACCCAGGAGGTGGAGGTTGCAGTGAACCAAGATCATGCCACTGCACTCCAGCCTGGGTGACAGAGTGAGACTCCATCTCAAAGAAAAAACAAACAAAAAAAAGAATGGGGAGGGAGGGTGAAAAGCAAGACTTGAGGGCTTTGGAGACAGTAAGAAGCTGGGGCCTTCCTGGTGTCTCTGAAGTGGCCGTGCAGTCGGCATCCACATGTCTGCTTGTCCTGCCCAGCAAAGCACCTGGCAGGTGCATGTCTCCATGGTGATGCAGCCCATTCTGTCAAATATTACTGAGCTTTCAAAGGGTGGAAAAAACAGCCAAGCAGAAAATTTGAGCCTTTCTGCTAGACCAGGGAGGCAGAATTGGAATTTTTATTTTCTTGCCCCCGCCCCCAACTGTTAGAAATGGTTGACCTCATCATCTAGGATAGCCTGAGCTTTCTGCTCTTTCAAGCTGAAAAGAGAGACCAGCAATGGTCCATATTCCTAAAGAATCTGTTTGGCTCCTCCATGACATTCCCCCCCCTCACACATGGGGTTTCCCCTCTGCCCACAGTCTCTTCTTGGAGGAGGCTCCTGATCCAGTCCCCTCCAGCCTCACAGAGGGAAATCATGTGCAGTGATTCGCAGACGTGATGGCTCACAAACCCCTTTCACGTGCTCCGCCAGGTAGGTTTATGACCTCTGCATGCCTGCTGAGGAAACGAGCTCAGGAAAATTTAGTGGCTTGTATAAGATTTACAAAAAATGAGAAAGCAGAGCTGGGACTAACAGGTCATAGCTCTCACTCCAAGACAAGAGTTATTTTCAGTTCTCTTCAGCGAATGTGTCTGTGGAGAGCCAAGCAGGTTGGCCTCTTCTCAGAAGCCTCCCGCTAGCAGATGCTCGGTCCCCTTTCCTTCACTCCCCCAGTGCTTCGCTCACACCTCTTCCATTCTAGGCGGCTGTGGATGTGACTGTTCCTAGGCTGTGAGTCTGTCAATGGCAGGGACAATGTCTGATTCAACTCCAACTACCACATGCCTACCACCATGAATGTCAAATGAAGGAATGAACTCGGGGCTAGACCCTTACTGCTGTCACGCCAACATAAGAAGAATACTCTAGTCCTTGTGGCACTCTGTACAGAAAAAAAAAAAATCATTTTTTGACACAGTCATCCCCACTGTACCATTGTTGTGTTCCTTGAATAAAGGAGCAGGCTTTAGGTGCTGTGGGGCATTTTAGTGGGAAAGATTTAAGGCCCTGGAATAATATCTGCCTCATCAAGTCCACATCAGAAAATCAAACAAACCAGAATATAGTCTTCTTTTTCTGTTTTTGTCTTAACGGTTTTGGAATTGTGGTCAGTGGAAACAGCATAGTTTGCAGTAAAAATATTCCTGGCTAGCCAAGTGACACATCTGGTTAGTCAAGGACGAGGAAGAGAACAAAGTCTTTCATTTCTCAGCAGCTCAGGAGAAGACATCTGGGTGGGTCTGCCCATGAGAATGTTTGTGAAGTGTCATTTGAGAAACTCTAGCAGAGCGAGGATGGTGAATTTCATAACTAAAATCAGGAATCAGGTCCAGAATAAAGTTTGGACAATTTTATAAAATTGTGAAGTAGATGAGATCCTACATGAAGACAATTATTCTGTCCCTCCCCTGCTCTTCAGGACAAGACTGAAATCATCCTAGAAAATTTACTATCTTTTAAAAAATCTCTAGAATAGGAATTTCTTAAAACTTTCCTGGATGAGCCTTTTAAATACCTCACAATCTTTATGGGAAGAAAAGTTTTCCTTCTTTCTAACCCAAATCCTTCTTGCTGAAATTCAAATCCATTCTTTCTTGTTTGAGGATCAGCCAAGCATTTAATGCCTTGATCAATTTGCGTCAATACATGCAATAAACTTATTGGTTTTTTAAGATGTGTAAAGTACACCTATTAGAACTCTTGGTTGCAAATAAATACCCAACTTACAGTAACTAAAACCATAAAAGAAATTACTTGATCCCCATAAGTGAAAAGTACAGAAGTAAGCTGAGTCTTGGCATATTAATAATGTCAATAAGGGCCTGGTTTATTTCCTATTATCTGCTCTGCTTACCACAGTGTCAGAGTCATCCTGAAACTATTTCCCTCATGGTGGCAAAATAGCTGCAGTAGTTCCGCACCTCACAGGCTTATACCACACCTTCCCTTCTGCTATAGTTTGGATGTTTGTCCCCTCCAAGCCTCATGTTGACATTTGATCCACAATGCTAGAGGTGGGGGCTAATAGGAGGTGTTGCAATCATGGGGGCAGATCCCTCATGAATAGATGAATGCCCTCCCTCAAGGGCGAGTGTGTTCTTACTCTATTCGTTCCCTCAAGAGCTGGTTGTTTAAAAAGGACCCAGCACTTCCCCATATTTTCTCTTATTTCCTCTCTCATTATGAGATCTCTGCACAGGCCAGGTCCCCTTTGCCTTCCGCCATGAGTAGAAGCAGCCTGAGGTCCTCATCATATGCCCATGCCCAATCTTTAACTTTTCAGCCATCAGAATCATGAGCCAAATAAACCTTTTTTTTTTTTTTTTCTGTATAAATTACCTAGCCTCAAATATTCTGTTATCACAACACAAATGAACTAAGACACCTTCTAAGCAACAGGTTCTAAACTTTCCCCAATCAGACTTGCTTGGGGTATGTATCCACATTTGACCCAGGAAATGTAATATACTTGACCGGTTTGATTTAATCAGGGTTCACCCCGGACCTGGTAATAGGGGGTCAGCTTTCCAGCAGCACTTGGGCTTAGTGGGAAAGAAGACGAAAAGGAATTGAAATCTTGGTACTGTTGCAAAGGGGATGGGTAAGATGGACAATTGAATACTTGGTAGTTGTGCAAACAGAAATGCACCTAAGGTTGAAAAGCATGGTATGATTTGTTTTGCATGTAAGACATCTCCCCAGACCTGTGGCTTGTCCACTTAGAGATGGGTTTTATAATCCTCATATGTCAGTGTTTCCCACCCTTCCCTGATGATGAGAATCACTTGGAGCATTTGTTAAAGCCATAGCTTCTTAGGTTCCTCCCGTGGAGCTTCTATTCGATGGGTCTCGGAGAGGGCCTGGGAAATTTTTAATTCGAAACATTCTCTAGGTGATGCTTATGAGACCAGTCCCATCCACAACCAATTCCAGTGCGTGCTCCTTCTACTCCTAAAAGCAGGGCAGGTACACTGTGGCTGCAAAGATCTTCGGGGTGAGGAGGGTATGCTCTAATCATGGCAGTTCAGTCTAAACAAGATTTTAGGAAGGTCTTTTCAGACTTGGTCATTGTGAGTATTGGTCATGAGTCTGTAAGTGGTGAAGAAAATAGTTGCTAATCCTTATTGAGTACTTAATCTGTGAAGGATGCTGAGCTGAGTGCTTTGCATGAATTATCTTCTGTAACTGATGCATTTCTTTCTCTGGAGGATTTTTAGCTAAAGCAGGGACTCTCAACCTTCTAAATCATTCTTATTAAGCATTGACACCCTTATCATGTATAAAAATCAAGATCTCCCATAATAACCATTTTATTTTAATATCCATTATTCAGAAAATATATAATATCAAGAAGTGACTTTTGTCAAAGTTTTCTTTTTTTGAAATTATGGAAACCAGCATGAGCTACCATGATCAATTTTTAACGTATTGGAAAGACTTCTAGGATACTCAGAGGCAATGCTGGGAGGTAAAAGCCAGAGCCGGAGAGCAGTCAGGGTCTGACTGTGCATTGCCTCAGTTTCTATTTCATGTACTCGCAACACTCTTTCCCCCCTGCATCCCTGCTTCCCATGCTGAAATTGGGGTGAAGAGGAGGTGGTACCATCCCGCAGTTCCTGGTTACATATTATCACAGGGCCACTCACCTGCACCAAAAAGCTATCTTTGAATTCCAATTTCAAGTTTCTAAAAGGGAGAAACTTGAAGTTGGCTGAGCTTAGGCAAGGTGTCTGCCCTGGATCCAATTCACTGAGACTGGGGAGAAGGGGCTCATGTGGCACAAACACGGGCCGGAAACCAGGGGCCAGTTTCTATTGGGGGAAGGAGCTTAGTTCTTACAGAAAAGAAGTCTTTGAAAGTTGAAGAGAAGCCTCCCACAAAGCTGTTGATACAACGACCGTGAATCAATAGCTCTTGGATTTTTATTTTATTCATCCCAGAAGCATCTGGAAACATTTGAAAAATTGTGGTGCTGGATGTGCTTGTGGCTTCCTAGACCTACTGCAGTAACCCTTCAGCCCTCCCAGGGTCCAAGGCCAGCACATGGGAGGCAGTGTGTTAGAGGAACAGGAATAAACCAGGTGATTGTTAGGAGTCCTTGGCCTCTCTGGTTACATCCTTGGAAAGGAATGGGGGACAGAATGCTTCACCTGCTAGAAGTGATTGCATGAAGAACAACAGATTTCCTCCCGGGCCTCCCCCAGGGCCCTCCCTCCCTGGCCTCAGAGCAGGCCCAGCCACTGAGCCTGCCTAGCTGGTAGTAACATTTCAGTCTTCGCTGGCAGCTGACTGCCCACTTCCTGGCAGCTCCAAACTGCAGGAGACTAATAAAACAAGCCCTAACGAATGGATGGCACTGCAGTAACAGTGAACACTCAGATTTATTCTTGTTGATAATTTCAGTGGAGTAGGCCATAGGGACTCTCAGCAGTATAACTAGGAGATAAAATTCTGATGAATGAAGTAATACCTTGTTGCTTAAGGAATAGTGCATAATTAAGAGGACTGTTGACCCTAATTGAAATGATGTTGCCAAGGTAAGTCAAATAGCACTTCTGGACCAGAGAGGGAGTTTTCTGCCCAGGGCAGACTCTTCTACAAGCAGAGCAGCTAACTTTGATTCTGGTAACGTTAAGAAATGAGCTTTGTTAAGGGGGCTTTTAAACCTGGATACGGAGCTAGATCTGACGAGTGCCAAGTGCCAGATTCTACCTTATATAAGCCTCCTGGCTAAGAGGAAGGGACCAAGATAGAATCCAGGTGCCTGCCCATCCCAGGCCTCCACTCAGGGTCTGCAGTTGCTCTTCTGAGGGTCCGGGTGAACAGGGCCAGGTGGAGACTTTCAGAGAAAGTTTGCATAAAAAAATATAACCTGCCCACAATACATAATTTAAAATATAGTAGCAAACCTCAAAATTAATTCAAGGAATGCTAAGACGTACTGATTTTTTTCCACCATGAGGACTTTGATGTGTTTTTTAGAAATATCTAATTCTTTCTTTTAAAGGTCTGGGGCACATCTTAAGCATATTTCAGGGCTCCTCTTGGGTAAACGGTGATGAGTCAGAGAAAGAGGCAGGACCAATAACCAACACGCCTGAGTTCCAACGCTGGTTCTGCATCTCAAGCAGCTCTGGGACCCTGGGCAAGTCACTTAACCTTCCTGGCTCTCAGAAAAGTCATTCAGAAAATGGTGGTTCCTCAATAGGCAGCGGAAAGAATCAAATGAAATGTCAAAGTCCTTTGTAAACTTAGAAACACTGTATAAATATAAAAGGAGGGCCCTGTCACTGGAGCGTTCATTATGCAAGCACCTGAAATACGGTATGGCACAAGATGGTGAAAGGTTTCATATCTCAAAAATACTCACAGATCTGTCCCTACTCCAGACCTCCTTACAATTAACACAAGCACTCATTCTTGCCAGAAGCACAGGTCTGTTCCTTCCCGATGGTCTGATACCCACAATATCTGACCTTATTTGCAAATGCTGTGCAAATATATGGCAAAATGAAATTGCAAATATGGTAATAAATGGAGGGATTTCATGAGGTCAGTGAAAGTGATGTTGGAGGCTGCGTTAATTCAGGCAGCTAAGCCACTGACCAAGAAGTATGGGCAGAGGTAGCCAATTCCCAAATAATGAAAGAAAAATAGTAAGGTTAGTGATGCTTCAAAATAAGATTTTAATATCAAAGACTTAAAAGAAGCTCTTGCAGAAAATAATAAAAATTCAAAATACTTGAATTTTATAAAAAATTTTCTTTTGGGGATTGTGCTACAAAAGTTAAATGTGAAGAATTTGGTATAGACAATCATAGTTTTGTTGGAAAATTTTCACATATAAAGTTTATTGTATTCATTCTTTAAGAATTAGCTGATAGTTGATATTACAACTTAAATTTTGTTCAACATAAAATAAGCTTATTTTATAGCTTTTAGTTTTATTTTCTAGGCAAAATCATAAACAAAACATTTGTTGTGCTTTTTTGTTTGTTTATTTTTTGCTTTTGGGTTTTGTTGTTGTTGTTTTTGCTATTTCCCACAATCTTTTTGGTCAGTGTTTTAGGTGGAGTCACTTTCAAGTGACTTTTATTTCTTATGACATGAACTAGTCTCAGATAATAAGGAACCTTTATAGTTATTTAAGTATTATTGCTGATTTTATTATTTCCCAGTACTCTTCAGTGGAAATGGTGTTGACAGTCTCCTTAAGCCCAAGAGAGGGAAAGGAATGAACTCCCAAGCCTTTTGGAAATGCGAAGGTCCAAGAGCTGCTCTTTCAGAGAGAAAGCCAACATGGCTTGGAAACCATACAGTGAAAAATGAGCCTAATTTTCTAGAAATGTCTGACGTTGGCATGCCAGGCCAGTGCAGGGTGTTCTGGGAGAGGAGCGTGGCAGAGACTGGACTGCCAGGGCCTCTGTACCCCACCGACCACAGGCTGGACTAGGCCGCTCCGACTTGCCAGGCACAACGCACATCCCCATCCTCTCCAATGGCTCCATTTCTCCCTCCCCAAAACTGAGGGGGATCAAACCTTAATCAAAAGAGTTGAAGTTTCAGGATGCCCTTGATAGAACCTTCACAGAGAACACAGACACTGTTGTCATTGCCCTTAGAAACAATAGGGCCCACCTTACCAGCAGGTTGCTCGAGGAATTCAACATGCCAAAGTCCTTTGTACTCTGTCCCTCCAGGACCTGGGCCACCATCCAGAGAAAATGTGCGGCTGGAAGATAAGATTGCAGGGGGCTGCTAGGCAGACCTGGGTTCAAATCATAATTTTGCCACCTTACTTGTTGTGCAACCTCAGGTAAGTTACCCAAACTGTCTAAGCTTGTTTTCCCTTTTATAAAATGGAAAAGGGTTCACTATAGGTCTACCTCATGGAGCTTGGGGTGTGTCCTAGGTCCGATACCTCAGAAGAAGATCCTGAGATGAGGATTCAAATGCATGGGGTTTATTTAGGACATGCTCCCACTAAGGGAGTCAGGGAAGTGGGCAGGGAACAAGTGAAACCAAGCACAATACAGCTTCCCAGCCTGATGCCACGGGGCACTCTGGAGGATGTTATTCCTCAGAGTTTGTCCTGACTTATGTGAGTGAGCTGGGCTTCCAAACTCCTGCACTGGTCACTTATTGGCCGAGGGCTAGGTGCACCCAGATACTCTGGCTGTCTGCACGGTGGGCAAAGAGGCCCAAGAAGCGCTCAGGCAGAATCACAGGTGTGAACCATTAGGAGCATTATTATGGTAAAAAAGACCCAAGGATCTGGGCAGAGCAGAAATAGTGTCTGCTACAGCACTGGTTAAATGACATAATGGTAAACCACCCAGCACAGTGCCTAGTGAGGAGGAGGCATGGCACGTGAGCCATGCCAGCTCTTATTGCTGCTGGAATTATTAACAATATGATCGGCATCCTTCTAGGCCCTCTGCATCAGGGAATCTGTACTATGGGCCGCAGCCAGGGAATTAGCATTGAAAGCCTCCACGTGGGTAGATCGCACACTCTAATGGACAGCAAAGAAGGGGCACTAACATTTATTGAACACTTACTGTTCAAATGTCAGGCACTGTGCTGAGCACTTTACAAAAGCTGTCTTACCTAATCCTTATAACAGCCCCATAAGATGGAATTATTTTTATTTTTATAGCTAAAGAAACTCATCCAGAAAATCAAAATAAATTGCCCATTGTCACACAGCTAAAAAGCAATAGAGCCAGGATTCAAATGCAGTTATGTCTAGGTTCTAAAGCAAGAGTCCTTCCACATAAGCTTCAGAGGCTGCCCCTAAAAGATGATATGGCACAGCCTGCTGTTCCCTGCCCAGCATATTCTGAACAGCAATGTGCCTAGCTCCAATAACACACACATCAGCTTCCCTTGCAATTAAGGATGGCCAATAAAAGAAAGTAAAGTCATCTGGTGGGGCTCCTTTAAATAAAATGGATTCCATCAGGAGGCATTCTTTTTGTTCTTCCCCATCCTTCTCCTGCTTAGAAGACAGATGTGATGGCTGGTGCACCAAAAGCCATCATGGGCCATGGAAGCTACAGACCTATGGATGAGCTCTGAATTTATCTAAGACTTATTTATATGAAAGAAAACACACCTTTATATTACTTAAGCTGCTGTTATTTCCGGTTTCTGTTTCTAGCAGCTGGACCTAATCCTAACAGACACAGATCACATGATATTTATGATCTCCTTTAAGGACTTTACTATCTTGAATCAAAGTAAATTACCCACTTGCCCCAGGCCCGCTGTCCTGGAAACATGTTGATGTATCTCCATGCTACAAAATTGAACCCATAAAGTCCCAACATGTTGCTTTGTAAACATCAACAGATAATAACAATAATAAACTGTGAGTGGTCTGGGGTTTCAGAATTTCCAGGGCAGGTATGATTTCTTACCTTTTGAAACTGAAGAAACTTGGACATATGCTGAGAGACAAAGCCCTGATCTGACAGTGTTCTCTGAGACCCTGGAATTACTACCACTGGCACTTTGACATACATGCCTCCCACACATTCCTCATAGGAGCTGCGCCTGGCTTCTCACCTGGGAAGCAATGGCATTTTGCTCTGTATCTTGCAGCCCTTTAAGTGTCCCACTATTCAGTGACTTTTCTAACTGCAGTCCCAGGAAACAGTGCATGACTGAAAGCCTGACAAGGTCTTCAATCTATTTCCTGCCATTTTCAGGAATAGTTGATGAGAAGCTTCAGTTGATAGCAGAATCTGCCAGTCTGGAGCACAGCAGAGGACTTACCTAACCAGGGATGGTTTGTCAAAGCAAATTTCACATGCAACTGATTCCATCACCCTGGGACACTGGCAGAATAAATAATCACCATACACATTTTGTTAGCTACGCCTCGTTAGAGATGGATTTTAGGAAGTGGCATCCTGAAGGCTGCTTATCTGTCAGTGCTCCTTTAAGCATGGTAAGCTTTCCAGATTGGCTTTTCTAGAAAATTAGACTGTTGCCATGGCCAGGTGCCACCTGTCAGGGTTACTGGCATTGTGGGAGCCAAAGGGAGGGATATGAAGGCCTGAGTTCACCTTCAGAAAAAGTGCTGGCAGAAAGCTGGGAAGACATTTCCTTGCAGAGTGAAAGCTTGATCAGAACTCTTGCCAAGAAGGCTCTTGACTTGAGCATCAAAGAATTCCAGCTTCAAGTCACTGTGTATTTCTACACCTTTCTCCCACGTCTCTCTTACCACACTTATTCTATCTTGAGTTGGATCCCACTGAATGGAATGTTGGATGGACTATGCCTATGATTCTGCCCTGTTTTCCATGTTTCTATGATTACAAGGGATGTGGCCTGGGCACCATGGATGTTCCAATTGTATGTGATGTTCCAATTGCACTGAATTTGTGTACCTATTGTGAACCAGGTGCTGTATTTTGTCTGGGAAATAGAGGGCTCAGTGACCAGTCCCTGTCCTTGAGTGGTGGGACCCTAAGGACAACGGGGCCCCTAACAACATCCATTCACACAAAGGTCCCAGGGTGTGGTTTAGGGATCTTATTTTTAACCTAATTTGGCACCTAGCATATCACGAAGCCACAATCTGCATTCTTAATTTTAAAGCCTATATCTCTTTTATCTGTGTACTCCTTAGCATTTTTTCTGCTCTAATTCTGATATCTTATGCAGTCTTGTTTCCTAGGCCACACAAGCCTCAAGAAAAATAAAGCTCTGGGATAATTAATAAGTTGCTGGCTTTGGACTCCACCCAATTTTGTTAACAGGTTAACTACCCCTTACCTCACATTCATGTTACATACCCCACATCTACTTTGTGTCACACGAAAACCTCTGTAGGCCCTAAACCACTCCTATATCATGTCAACCATATTTAAATACGCCCACAGCCTTCATTTAAAGACACATAGGCAGATGGAGAGAGTCACAGAGTTCTATACATAGTTATCTATATTATATATTATTCTACATTGTTTTGCTATAAATTTTTGAAAGGATGTTCAATTTTTATACATTTGAGTTTGTTAAGAATAAATTATTTTATTTTTATGATCCAAACATTTCATATTTACCTATAGTATATGAGACCTATACGTAATCCATTATTACATGAATGGCCTAATGTTACATTTTGAAAACACCTAATTATTCATTTATTAATTTTGGCTTTGAAATTTTCTTTATGTATTAATAGTTAATAAATATTTTTACAATACCTGAAAGGTTTATAGGTGTCTGATATGTTCACCTACAAATAAACAACTCTGTTCTTCTCCCTCTACTCCCAGCACTACCTCAGCCAGTCCCAAATTCCCTTTGTAATGGATCCCAAAAACTTCCTGCTCCCATATCCTTGCAACTAGCTAGACATTGCTACTGGGTTCCTATTTCTGTTGCACTGGGTTCCATGGTTACCTGAGATGACCACACCTCCCAGTGAGCTCTTTATTCTCTTAAGGAGTAAGGCTCCCTCTTAAGGAGTTTCTATCGGGTTTCCTAACCATTAGGCCACAAGATTACTCTTGTGGCTTCTCCATGTGCCATTTTACCCCTTGCCATAGAACATGTGTCTCAAAAGGGATGCCAGAACCTGACTCTCCCCTACATTGGGGTTAATTCCTGACTCCCTCATGCAGCCTTCACCTCCTCATCTTGCATCATAAGTCAAGCCCGGCATCTCGTGGTCTGACTCTAAATACCAATGCACTTATTCTCCAAAGAGTCTGGAATCTTACAAATCTGTCTTGGCATCCCAGAGTGACCCCATACTCACCTTCTGATAACACTTTACACCCTCCAAAGAATCTTTATGCAAGATAAAAGACCTTCGACTCAGAAAGATGTTCTCTCCTAAGGATATTTTGACTCCTAAGAATAATACCATTAAAACCAAAATTATGTCATCATGGACACATTTTTGTACTGAAAGGATTTTCTGGAGAAAACTCCATTAAATCCATTTGACTCCTTGATCAACCTTCTTAAAATAGCCTAGTTAAATCCTCTTTAATGTTTCCCATTTTCATTCAAATTTTATTTCACAGAAGTTATTTGATTGGGATTTTAATTTTTTCCTATGTCAACTTTATATAAAGCTTTGACCCATTACTCAATTGGTTTGTTTATATCAAATATTATGGTTGTAACTTTTGCCCTTGAAAACTTACTATATAGACATTGTTATACAAAGTTCAATATTCCCGAGTCAGACTGCACAGATTAGATTTTAACCACTAAAGGCTTTAAATTCTGTTGATCATTTCTACCAGTGATATTCATTATGAACCATATAAAAAAGCTGAGAATGGTGTCTCTTTCCCAGCAAAGCCACACACTCATGTCCTTAGTCAGATCTTCCAGAGCGGGCCTTTCCTTTATGGCTGGATGGCAGTACAGTGAGTGAATAAGGCATGAGCTCTGGAGTTGAACTGTCTGGGTTAAACGGGGCAAATATTTAATTTCTCAGTTTTCCCATTTGTGAACTGGGGTCATTATTAGTACCTAAACCACAAGGTTCTTGTGAGGATTAAAGCAGAATTCACACGAAGTGCTTCACATAGTACACTGCATGGAGACACAATGTAAGATGTGATAGCTCTTATTACTCCAACCACCTTAAAAATTCTCTGTTATCTATTACTACAGTTAACAAACCAGCCCAAAACCTGATGGCTTAAAATAACAGCAATTTATCACTCAGTAATATTTAATTGTATGGGTACAACACATTTTGCTTATCCATTCATCAGTTAATGGACATTTAGATTGTTTTTACCTTTTGGCTATAGTGAATAGTGCTTCTATGACCATTGCATACACATATTTGAGTGCAAAAAAAAATGTAGTAGTGATATATGCTACAACATGGATGAACATTGAAGACATTATGCTAAGTGAAGGAAGCCAGTCACAAAAGTGTCTCCATAGAGACAGGAAGCAGATGGGTGGTTGCCAGGAGTTAGAGGGGGCGGGGAATGAGAAGTGACTGCTTAATGGGTACAGGGTTTGCTTCTGGAGTGATGAAAATGTTTTAGAACTAGAAAGAGGTGGTGGTTGCACAACATTATAAAGATACTAAATGCCATGAATTGTATACCTTAAAATCATGAATTTTCTGTTATGATGTATTTCATCTCAATTTTTAAAATCATCATAACAGCAATTTATTATTTCTCGTGACTCTGTAGCATAGCTGGGAGGCTCTGCTGGCTTCACCTAGGCTCCATTCAGCAGGACGGTTGACAGGGAGGGCGGGTTCTCTCTTTCACCTGGTCTCTCATCCAAAAGGAGGCCAGTTGGAGCTTCAAGCAAATCTCCATGAGCAACCACTTACCAAGTCTCTGCTTGGGTCACATTAGCTGATGTCACATTGACCAAAACAGGACACATAGCTAAGCCCAGAGTCAATGTGGGAGAAGACTACACAAGGGCATGATATCAGGAAGTATGATTCACTGGGGGCCATTATTGTGATAATCTCTATAAGCATCATTCTAATCATCTACCCCAACTTGACTTGGTCTGAAATGACTCTTACATCCTAACACAGAAAAGAAAGCTTGGGCTGCATGGCTTTAGAAGAGTAAGATGCAAGTCTCAAATGTATTCAGAATCCTCAGAATGAAAGGAAACTCAGCTTCTTTCAGCATTCCTTTTTTTCCAGAGATCCCCCTGTATTTAAGTTCAATGTTTTTGATCAGAGACCTCTTGTTATGATCAATTTAATGTGAAACAGCTGAATGAAGGGCAGTGGCGATGCAACACGATGACCATCTTCACAGTGTCCAACTGTAAGTGCTCCGGAGTCACCACCCTGACATTCCTGGGGAGTCAGTCCTATCAGAAAGGGCTGGTGGCAGCTCTATTGGGAGGGGCTTCCACAGCCAGGGCTGCCTGGTAGACAGAGTACCTACAATGCCCTTAAAGATAACTGTTGTTTATGAAAGACAGCCGCACCCACTACCTTACTTTAAACCTGCGAGTTGGTACTATCATGGTCCCCATTTTGCAGATGAAAAACGTGGTAGGACAGGAGATGCACTCCCCAAATGCACTTTCTGGAGGGAAGGACTTGCCTCCAGCTGTCAGCTCCTTCAGGGTATGCTTGCTGTAGAGAGCTGCTTTGCCCAAGGGCATCTCTTTCCTTTCCGGGTAGCCCAAGTGCAATAGCTAACAGTGGCAGGGGTACAAAGACCCATGACAGGACACCTCTGTGGGCTGCATATTCTCCGGAGCTCCCAATAGACTCTGCCCCATTCTAGCCCCTCCCCCTACAGTTCACACATGTTGATCCATAACAAACACTTGCCACTTGCCAGTAAGTGAATCTGGGCAAGTTGCTTTGTCTTCCTGTATAAAGGGTGTGGTGGAGGCTGTCCTGCCCACTTCACAAAGTGTCAACAAGATGTAGAAATGGTGGTGAGATTAACGCAAAATATGCTGACCGCAATATCTGCTCTTTGATCCACCAACATGTCAATATCCTTTCTTGGATTCTTGGATACGCTCACCCCTGGTTTCTTCAAATGGTGATAGCTATTCACTGTGATGATAGCATTACCGTGCACCAGTCACTGTGGTGACAGTATTACCGTGCGCCCGTCACCGTGGTGGTGACAGTATTACCGTGCGCCCGTCACCGTGGTGGTGACAGTATTACCGTGCGCCAGTCACCGTGGTGGTGACAGTATTACCGTGCGCCAGTCACCGTGGTGGTGACAGTATTACCAGTCGCCGTGGTGGTGATAGTATTACCGTGCGCCAGTCGCCGTGGTGGTGATAGTATTACCGTGCGCTAGTCACTGTGGTGATAGTATTACCGTGCGCTAGTCACCGTGGCGGTGACAGTATTACCGTGCGCTAGTCACCGTGGCGGTGACAGTATTACCGTGCGCTAGTCACCGTGGCGGTGACAGTATTACCGTGCGCTAGTCACCGTGGCGGTGACAGTATTACCGTGCGCTAGTCACCGTGGCGGTGACAGTATTACCGTGCGCTAGTCACCGTGGCGGTGATAGTATTACCGTGCGCTAGTCACCGTGGCGGTGATAGTATTACCGTGCGCTAGTCACTGTGGTGATAGTATTACCGTGCGCTAGTCACTGTGGTGATAGTATTACTCATAAAAATGCTATGAAATAGCCACTATTGGTGGTAGATTTGTTATTTTTCTATTCCACTGTTTTTAGAGACATTTAGATCTGGTGAAATCTGTTAAGCAATTCTAGAAGTTTGGGTTTGCAATACTGGGAGTAGGACATGGGGAGAGCTGAATTGCACTGTGCATAGAGGGAGAAGAATTTGGCATGCTGAGAAATCTAGGAGGACAGGAGTAAAGAAAGATGAGGTGAAAGAACCGTGAATGAGATAATAAGCTGCTTGTTCAGTATCTCCAGATTGTCTATAAGGTATATTAAGCTTGCAAAGTGCTTGCTATGAGTGGGTTTTGTGGAAACCGAGGCAGGAGCTGAGTTTTGAGTATGGGCTGATGGAGGCAAAACAGGCCACAGCACCGATTGATAGCCGGGACAGAGGACTCCACATGGGCATAAGCCCTATTTCTGGAGAAGGATTTGGGTTTCCCTAAACTATGGCCTGTAAGTCTGAGTCCGAGGCATTGCTTTCAAAATCACACAATATTTTGTGTGGCACAAGAGGTCCTGAGCCTTTGTCTGGGGTAGGTATGATTATGGCTGTATTAAAGATCAAGAAACTGGCCCTCAGAAAGGTCAAGCTATTTACCCAAAGTCATCAGCGGTCAGTGCTGGGGCCAAGATTCAAACCCGTATCTGTCTTGTTACAAAGCTGGTGTTCCCATGGCTACCCCAAAACCATCATTTTCGTTTCTCTGCCACCACCACCACTCTGCCCCAAGCCCATCATACTCTGCCATTCTCACACAGCCAAGCATGGTTTTCCTGCCAGGTCCCAGCACAGACCAAAAGGTGGAGCCACCAGCCCGCAAGAGACCGTCACTGGGGTACGGAGACAGGAAGGCCAAGAAGGCAAGTGCCACGGCACCTCCTGTGGCTTCACCATTCACCTCCACTTCTAGCCAGCCTCTTGCCCTCCCCACCTACAGCCACATGCCTCTCCCACGCAAGCAGGCAGGAAATCCCCCGGGAAAAGAGGCAGGTGGAAAGGGTGGCACCGTCTTTCACAGGCAAAGGGAGCTCATGGTGGGCACCCGGGATGCACTGCAGCAGGAACCCTTTAACAATGGAACCAAGAGCAAGGGCTCCATGGTGGGCCAGACTCCCAAACAGAAGACGGACAGCCCAGGCGCTGCCAAGACCACACGCCACAAGAGGGACCACTCTCCACCACTTCCTCTCAAATAAACAGCAGCGCAGCACTGCCCAGGGCCAGGGCCACAGCACAAGGGCTGCCAAAGTTTCCATTAGGAAGCCCCCCTTTTCTGTGCTGAAAATACAGCTTTCGGAGTTTAGTCTGGGTTGAGACCCCTGCATCATCTTGGGAGCCGGTTTCAAACTGACTTTTCCTTCATTTAGATTCTCCAGGGATAAAGAACTTCCTCACTACCCACTCCCCCAGCACACACCCTTCGCCAAATAACCAAACAAAACTCCTAGTTGTTTAAAGTGGTTTTACTTTTTGTTTTGGATTTTTTTTTTTCTTTTTCTTTTCCTGCTATGGAAATCAGAGAACAAATCGCTCCTCTAGGTAGGGCTGGAGACTGGAGTTCTCCATTGTTTACAGGTGAAGGGGCCTATAGGAGTTTCCTGTAATGCTGCTTGTTGGTTCTCCAGCTAACTCCCAGCAGTAGGAGGAGGAGGAAAAGGAGGGGAGGAGGAGGAGGGGGAGAGGGAGACTCCCCTGTTGAAGGTGTCGGCCCAAAGTCCTGGGCTGCCCCGGCTGGCCTCACATTCTCTTTGAGCATCACTTCTTCACCCTGTCCTCCCACAGCTGGCTGGAATACAGAGCTAGGCTTGACCACAGACGAGGGAAACTGAGGCACTCAAAGGGCTGAGATAACTGTGCACAGTCCCCTGGGCTCTGCCTTGGCACAGGAAAAGTCTCCCTTTTCTGGGGGGTCTCTGTTTCCTTCTGCTCTTCACCTCATCCTCAGAGCAAAGCTTTCCCTCTTCCTTTCTCCCTTTGCCCCAAGGCTGGGCACCCACTCTGGACTCCTTTGATTGCTAAAGGAGGAAACTGTCTTTTCTGCTTGGACCCAGGCTCCCCACTTGGACTTGGGGATGGAATCATCTGGACACCCACTTCTCCCAACCTGATTAACCCATTTATGTCCTGCCATGACGGCTTTCCTTTTCTGTTATCCCACATCAAAGTCTGGACACCCCAAGCCCCTACATTTTGAGCAATGCATCTAAAATTCTCTTAATTCCCTTGTACCCATCTCCTCTGTCACCACAGTCCAGCCCAACCCAGAGGGATGTGCACCGAACCACCACCACAAGCACAGTCCATGTCTTTCTCTGACTCATGTTCTTGGAATGCGTTTGTGTGGAGCATTTCTCACTAACAATCTTTTCCCCGGTGTTACACATTCATTCTAGTTCTGTCCTGCTCTGTCCAGAGGTGAACCCTGCCATCTCTCTGAGCCTCGGACACTTTACCTATACGGCCAGTCTTACATCCATCCCTCATATGGCACCGTCCAGGGCTGGAAGACACCCCTGCACCTGTGTGTCCCTCTGCCACCCACGTTCACGAGGCATATCCTGTGATGGGTTATCCCCAGGGGAACAGAGCCATTATGCAGAGAGTGAAAAACTCCCAAGCCTCCCTCAAATATGAACCCTTGGTTCCCAAGAAAATCCTATCCCTGATTCTCAAGGTGCCAGCCTGTATCACTGGACCCTGTGCGTCTGCCCCTGAGGAAGCCCCTTCATCTGTCAGTAGTGGCCGTTAGCCTCACTTTTTGGACTTCGCAGCCTCACATGCCCACAGACAGCAACCACTATCTGGATTATCTGTAGCCAAGAGGCACATCAGAAATACAGAGGGAAAATACCAAAACCTTAAGAAAAGTATAATAGTAATTAAACAAGGTTTGATGCCTTGAGAGTTGAAAGCATATGTATGTCACACTAAAGCAGCAACCAAATTTCTATCATATAAAGACTGTGCTACTGTGTAGAAAGGCAGTGTAGGGAGTTGCTGATGCTCGATGCCTGACCCTGGCCCGGATCCTCATAAATCAGTGTTTTTGATTCCTGTCCCTCCCACTTCCTTATTAACAAGGATGACCCGGGAATGGAGTGCTTCTTCAGTGGGCATCTATTGTTTTGGCCTGCCCAGCATCCATCCCCCATTCCTCTGGTATTAGCACCATGATTTATTTTCATTTGGAAAAAAAATCACCCCTTTCCTATTGTCCGTTCTTGTAGCTCGGGTGGGGCTGACCCCTTTCCTGGCTCCAGGGCTGGGCAGTGACCCAGTTCTTAGCAATTGACTCAAGTGTTTATAATGACCTAATAAGCTAAGAGTCAATCTCAGGATTTATTTTTTTTTTTTCCTTTGGTACTGGCAAGGAAGAAATACTTTCATGCTTTATTAGGGTTACTGAAAGGGTAAGCTTTGCAGGCCTAGAGCATCGAGAAGCCATCTTGCCACAGGGAGGAAAGTGTCTGCCCCTGGATCAAGTCATATCTGAAACCCAGACTGCCCCTGGACTTTTCAGTTCTATACATAATTTGAGCCTTGTTTTTTTTTATAACTTCCATCTAACTCCAAACTTTTATTCCTCTTTTACAGATTAAAAAAAAAATCACTTAGAGAAGGTAAGTAACCTTCCAGGTTCCAGGTACCTTCCAGGTACGCTAGCTAGTAGCTCTCAGAGTTTTGATATGAACACAGTCCAACCCTTTTTTTTTTTTTTTTTTTTTTGAGATGGAGTCTCACTCTGTCGCCCCGGCTGGAGTGCAGTGGTGCAATCTCGGCTCATTGCACCCTCCGCCTCCTGGGTTCAAGCAATTCTCCTGACTCAGCCTCCTGAGTAGCTGGGATTACAGGCACCTGCCACTACACCCAGCTAAATATTTTTGTATTTTCAGTACAGACGGGGTTTCACCGTGTTAGCCAGGCTGGTCTCAAACTTCTGACCTCATGATTTGCCCACCTCGGTCTCCCAGAATGCTGGGATTACAGGTGTGAACCACCACACCCGGCCTGATTCCAAGTCTTAGTTGTCATACTCTACAACCTTCCATTATATTCCTTCCCTTCACTCTATGCTCCAGACCTAACTCTAGTAAACATTTAACAGACAACCATTCTGGAACATGTGGTGTTGCCATCAGGTACCCAAAGCCAGTGACTCCAGCCAGGCTTACTTGTACCACCGTCCATATCCACTGCGCTTTCTTGGTTCCAACTGGAGTTTCAGTTTGGGTTGTGAAGGCCAGGGCTTTCAAACACAGACTTCAAGCCAGCTACAAGGTAAGCATGTTCTGCAAACTGCATTTTACCATTTTTCTTTAGCCAAGAAATTCACATCATTTTCCACCAATTGCATGTTGACCCAGAAGCTACTGGAGCACTCAGACAATAAGAACTACCCATGGATGACTGTTTGGCAGAACTGTCTCTTTCAAAGCTGGCTTGGGGCACCATGGTTCCAGCTCAACTAGGGCTGAGGAGCATTTAAAATTACTGAACAAGGTGAGGTGAGACTTCAAAACCCTTACATCCAACTCCAATTAGAACAATCCCATGAAAAGAGAGCCTGAGAAATGCGCGGGCCATACCATGTTGGGAATGACTCTCCCTGTTTTCCCCTAGCCCGCAACTAAGAAGAGGCTGAGATAAATAAGATAAGCTTTTCTGGAAGGATAATATAACAAAAGTCCAACAACAAAAAGAATGGCCCCCCAAATGGTGATCTTTAGCAAAGTTACTGGGCTATGGGGAAAGTTCTCCATCTGGAGGTCTAGAGCAATCATTATTTGGGGGATTTTGGGTTTCAAATGATAACTACTCCTAGCCAAATTGTTATAGAATCAACACACAATCATCAGCAAAGTACGGGCTTATGTTTAATCTGCTCACAGGATTACTCTAGAAACTGGGGCCAGATTGAGAAAACTGTCTTTAATCAGAGGCCAAACTAAAGTTTTGGCTGCTGCTGTAGCATTTTGCATTATTCAGATGCCTCAAATGTAACTGTTGAAATAAATGTTCATGCTTAATTGGAATGCAAGGTGACACCACTTGATTTTCATGCTGCTTAGATCCACAGGAAATCCATCAAAAAAGTCAACCATATATGGTAAAGCTACCAGGGCTGATACTTAAATTCATAGCTGGTTCACATCTCTTGCCAAAGCACCAAATACTTTTTCTAGGAGGCCAACAATATAGATTTAACACCTAAAAATAATTTCCTTGACCAAAAGTAGCCTCTAAATCATTGAGAAATATTAATGTATGTATTTTATTTGGAAAGAAATAACAGAAAATATAAAATTAATCCCATTGATTAAAAAGAATTTAAAGTGCCTCCACTGAATCATGAGTAGGACAAAGAAACTCCCAAAATCTTCCAAGAATTTGCTGTATTGCCCTATGACCACTTGGTCATATGCTGGCTTTTGTTAAATTTTTGTTTCATGTTTTCATTGAACTGTTCATATATATACACACACACATATATATACATATCTATATTTTAATCTATCTATCTTTACTCTTCCTATTTAGATGAAACAGAAAGCGCAAGCCTGTATTCTACAGGTCCTTTGACCCTATGGTGCCTAACTCATGCCTGAGATCACAGAAGGTACTAAACACAAGCAAGCTGTCTGAATCGATGAAAAAATGTTGACTATTCTCCCTTCTCCAAGGTATTCTAGCAATGGTGGTCATGGAGTCTGATGAGTCCCTGGCCTTAGAATTGTGTGGCGAGTGCCTATCTAACAGCGATGCTCCTTCTTCCTTGCAGTTCCCAGGGAAATAGTCCTGGTCAGCCCAAGCCAGTCATGGCAGTAACAGTTTCCTTTGCCAGCAATTTGTCTAAGGGTGAAGACTCATTTCTGCCCAAAAAGATAGAAAGTCCATTGGGAGGCTTCAGGAAATATTTTCCTCCCCAGTAAAAGAGACGGGGTTCTAGGGGAAAAGTCCTTGTTTGCTTCCTTTCCTAACTTTCCTGTTTTAAACACTGTATTTGTGGATATGATGCCTGGAACAGAAGCAGTCATCTCAGGTCCATGGGACAGATTTGAAGACAAAAAGTCTTTGCCAAATCCAAAGATGCTGGAGGGGAAGGACCAGAAGGATGGAAAGAATCTGGGAGCTTGATAAGTTAGCAGCTAAAACTAAGCATAGGATCACCTACCTCCAGATTCCTTACTACAAAAATAGCGTCTGTCCTTATTTCTGGGCCTAAGTGAGGGTTTCTGTTACTTGCAACTGAAAGCATTCTAACTGATTCATATCACCCATGTTAAAAACAGGAGTAATTGTGTCTCCCCTCTTCTAGGAGGGCGTTGTATCTCATCTCTTCTAGGTACGTTATAATTGAGAGAACAGAGGTTCAGGAGCCAAACAGATGCCAGTCAGACAGAGTTCTGGCTGAGTAACCCTGAGCAAGTTTCTTAATTTTCAAAGCTTCAGTGTAATTAACTATAAAATGTAGGTAACAATGAAGACTTCATAAGCTTGCTATCGTAAAAAAATAAAATAATGACTGTATATAAGTCACTTACGCATGCAGTAGGTGCTCAATGTTAACTCCTTACTTTTTTACTTTCCATATAATCCCTGTGTGGAGTAGAAGGGTCAAATTGTGTGAAGGGGAAAGCACACTCCCATGGTAGTATCAAGAAACCTTGATTTGATTTTTCATCATCTTTCTTATTCCAAGACAAGACAAATGATAGGGATTGCTGTCCATGTGGGAGGCTGGAGCTCAAAGAACAGCTTCTAATCAGCAGGCCTGCCTGCGTGGCCTGTATACAGACAAATCCCTCATTTAGGAGCTGTTCTTGCCTTTTGTTGAGCCTGATGCTATCTTTGACTCAGCCTGATCAAACCATCTGCTTAATACCTCTATTCAGAAAGGCCCCCACGTGCTGGGCTTCTTTGAGCCAGGAGGGTCTCTATTTCCCACAACCTGCCCACAGCTAGAAGCCTTTAAAATGTGGACCCAACTACCTCAGTGGGCAGTGATCCCTGAGTGAGTGTGCATCTGCCCTGGCAGCTTCAGGATGGTGTGGGCCTGAGGACAAGCAGCAGGCAGTCAAAGCTGGCTTGCTGGCCACTCTCATGGCCTTTCTGGACACACACCTAGATATGGCCCCCACACACATGTGTGACACACTTTCCTCCCTGGTGATTAGGCACAGTGATCGTCAACCCCTGGAGAGCTGAGAACCTATCTATAGTCACACACTGTCCTTCCTCCTTCCTGAAGGCATGAGGACGATGTTAGCCTAACTCACAAACTCATACTGTAAACCCCCACCACAGAGGCAGTGCAGAATAATGGTTAAGAGCCTCTACCCATAGCTCCAGGAATTACAACTTATGTAACCTTGGCAAGTCACCTAAACCCTCTTGGGCTCTTTTATCTCATCTGGAAAATGAGTATGAAAATAGATTTGTTGTGATAATGTGTATAATGTGCTTAGCACTGTCCTTAGCATGTGGTACCCAATCAATAAAATGGACTCTCCCAGGCCACTTGTATATTAGGAAGGGATCATCTCCTCCTGCCGAAGGACAATCCTAAGGCATGGCCCACCCAACCTGCCATCTTAATTGGCTATGGCTCATAAGATCAACATTTACACTAGTCCAAAATATTTGTCAGATATTTCCTATGTGTGGGCATTTGGGATCCAGCAGCAAGGATCTTTGAGAGGTTACAGTCTAAGGAAAGAAACAAACTCAGAGACAAAATCATAGTCATGAATTGTAAATCCCATCAAGAAAAAGAGGGAGCTGTGAGAAGGAGTACAAAGTGAGCAGCAGGAGTGGGAGTATCATTTTACTGAAAGTCAGATAAGACCTCCTGCTGAGAGAATGGCATGTAACTTGTAGGGACTCAGTGTCCCTCACATAAATGCTAGAAGGAAAATATATTGTCCTCGGGCCAGAGGTGGCACTAGTAGCAAGACAGGTTCTCAAAGCACAAGATGAAGAGATCTCCTGGTATGGTGGGGCCCCACCAACCTTGCTTCCTTAGGGACAATATGCCCTGAAATTATAACCACCTCCAGAATGTGCCTGGGCTCAAATGCCTCACCTTGCACCCTTGTCCCCCTCTAAGTGCCCTGAATTGTCTCATAAATCATCTAGTCCCACAGCACTTGGCAAAGTAGCACTGGGGTTTGATGACCGTATTTTCCACGTAGTCTTGGAATTCAGGCTACTTAGTATTGAAGCTCAAAATAATTTTCCGCTAGATTTACTCACACTGTTCCACTCTGCAGGTTAAACTCCTGTCCAGGTTGCTTTTCAGTGAAACCACTTTTAGAGATTGTTTTTGTTCCACCCCAATTTTCTGGAGTCATTTAAATTCAAGGGACCTCTTAGAAGATCGCAGATTATATATACATACCTACGTATAAAGACAGAGAAAGATCCCTGTGAAAGTCATTGTCCAGAATCACATTGGCTTTGCTTTTCCTTGTTTTCAATTACAGACTCATGTGCTGTGGAACATTACTAAAGCACAGTGTGCATGGCACATTTCCAACATTTTTCATTTGCTTTCCTGCTGTCTTCCATTTCCCTACTTGATTTCCAATGTGAGAGTGATGTGGTGCCACTGTGTTTTTTGCCCAAAGCTTTGTGCAGGTAATAGCTTCCCTCCCCCATCTCTTTAAATCCATTTCTATTAGGTTCATGCTTCTCCTTCACTTGAAGTTATTCCCAATCTCTGCTCCTGGGCTCTTCTAACCTCTTTGTAGTTGGTCACTGATGCCTTCATCAATTTCTAAGAACCATTCATTTGCATTCATTCAGTGCTTAATGAGCACCTACTATGTGCAGGCCACTGGGCTGTGGGAATACAAAAATGATTACCACCTACTGTTTGTTATTCTTCTGTGATCTAAGGATCACATAGTCTCTGGTGGGAGCAGGCAGGTAAACAGGTAAGTACAAGTCGCTACATTAGTTACCGCAGATTGAAGAGTGGACAGAATATTGTGGAAATAAAGAAAAGGGAAGGATTAATTCAGCCTTGAAAGATTAAAAATAACATCACAGAACAAGCATATCTGAGCTGTATGTGAAAGGGCTTTCTTGCTGAGCAAACAGCTTGTGTAAATATGAGTGTTCAGAGAATGAGATATGGTTCATACTGGCTAGAGCACAGTACAGGGTGGCAAGGGGAGATAGTTAGAGACAAAGATGAGAGGAGTTTGGTAAAGGTTGGTTAGGGCCAAAATACAGGTCAACTGAACAGTTGACTGTAACTGACTATAAATATTAAATAAATGAAAATCCACACGCTTGTAGTGACAGTAAAGAAATCATGCCCTTTTTGAGACCACTGGAGGTTATTATTATACCAACTTCCGATGCTGAAAATTGGTGATTAAAGGGAAGGAATTAAGTCTTTACACTGCCTTTTTAGGAGAAAATGTAGTTCCTTGCCAGACGATGAGGGAAAGACCTCCCTTATACCAGAATACCAGCTAAAGCACGTAGTAAGAATGACAGGATTATAAAATCACCATTTTGCAACTGACAGTGAAATATCTGACGTGGGCAAAAACCATCAATGGCTGCTAAAACCTTGGGATGAAAAGTTTTAGGAAACATAATATTCTCCCAGTAACAGAGAACCATCTAGAAATTACCTGCTAACTGGAAAGGGAAAATGCATCTTTACAAAAGAGAGACATGGTGATCACCATCTTAACCAAAAGATCAAACTAATGGTACAAACGTGGGACAGCCTCTCACTGTGCACCTTCTGATGTGACACATATGAAGTACACAGCTTCATTAGGTAGTATCTTAGGTAGTTTCAACGGCATCTTTAGTTTAAAAAAAGAAAAAAAGGAGATAGAGGAAAAAGTTAAAACCAAGAAGCAGCAATTGGACAAATCTAGAGTATGGGGCATCCTACAAGACAACTGCCCTAACTTCTTCAGAAAGTCAATGTCACGAGTGGGAAAATTTTAAAAGGTGGGGGGGGATTATCTTGATTTTAAAAAGACTAAAGAGATGTAACGGTCAAATGGAATGCCTGAATATTATTAAATCCTGATTGTGAAACTAACACGATAAGATAACCTTGGGAACAATAGAGACATTTAAAGATATTTAAATATGGACTGGATACTAGATGGTATTTGGGAACCAATTTCTAGTCTTATAATGATCTTGTGATTATGTGGGAAAGTATCTTTTTTTTTTTTTTTTTTGAGACAGAGTCCCACTCTGTCACCCAGGCTGGAGTGCAGTGGCACGATCTCAGCCCACTGCAACCTCTGCCTCTCAGGTTCAAGTGATTCTCCTGCCTCAGCCTCCCAAGTAGCTGGGATTACAGGCGTCTGCCACCATGCCCAGCTAGTATCCTTATTTTTAATGAGATGCACGCTGAGTATTTAGGGATGAAGCATCATGCAACTAATTCAAATGGTCCAGCAAAATATATATACACACACATAAATAGACAAACTAAATATGTCTGAAAGTTCACAATAACTGAACTTAAGTTGTAGGTATACAGGTGGTCATTGTACTTTTCTGAATATTTGAAAGTTTTCATAATAAGGAAGTTTGAAAGAAACAAAAGGAAAGGGCACATAATGGAGGGCTTGTTATGAGCTCCTTGGGATTCTGGATCCTACTGCTGAAGGTTTCAACCAGTGGTTGATATGATCAAATTTACATTTTAGAAAGCTTATTGATGTATTGCATTTACTCAACCAGTATTTATTGATCACCCATATCAAATGTTGAGTGAACCCTGAGGTAAGTGCTGTGGGAGATACGAAAACCAAAAAGGCATCATCTGGCAGAAAAGCATTTACCATGTAATAGAGGAAATGAGACACAAAACACTAAGCACAAAGTATAGCTTTCTTGTCACAAGGGGTAACTGGGAGACCTGGGGGGAAAAGGCAGATGCACGGCGCCTCCAGGTGTTATCTGGTATTCAACGTCCACAAAATTATCTCAGAAAGCATAAAACTACAAGTGACTGAAAATCACCTGTCAGCTCTAGCCCCTTGAACTTTCCTTATTTCTAGATGGCAGAACTCTAACCCCATGAGAGATACTGGAAAATGCAAGTTTTCCTTGAGGTAGGGTGTAGGAATGTGACCCATTTCTGACCCAAGGGACCTGACTTAGGTCTCCTGAAATCTACCAGGGACTACTGACAAAGATCTTCTTTCCTGATAAAAACAGACATGTAAGAAGGCCCCCTCCTCCTCCTCCTTTCTTCCCACCTCTGAGTGCAGTTGGGTGAGGTTGCGATGCTTGCAGCTGGAGAATCGTGAGGGGAAAGCCAAGGGAAAGAAAGAAAAGATGGCAGACTCAGATCCCTAATATCATTAAGCCTCTGAAGCCTACAACCTGACAACCTCCCGTTACCAGACTTCTTCTTAAAGAAGCAAAATTTCCCCCTTTCCAACTCATTTATATGCAGTTGTTGATATATACGGCCCAAAACCGCACTCAGTCCTCATCAGCAAGCATACTATGTCTACAGCCAATCCTAACCTTTGAACAATGCAGTTGAAGGAAGACTCACCCACCGAGTCAAGTCGGTCCTGCCCCTAGTTATGACCACACGCACGCTGTAGTTAGGGATGGTAAAGAAGTTTCACATTCATATGCCAACTCAGATTAATTGGCAACAACTGGATAATCTGCTGTGCAGAAAGTTAAATACAGGTTCTGTGGAAAGTGTCTAGATTCATAGTGTCAGACATCTGCCCTGGGCCACATGCTTACCGTCCCATGGATGGATGGAATTTGGAATCAGAAGACCCAAGTTTATAAGTCCTGGCTCTACTACTTTTGTGATTTTGGTCATTTAACCTCTTTGAGCCTTCTTATGGGATAGTTGTTATAATCAAGATAATATAAGTAAATGTGCTTTATTAACCATGAAGTGTCACACAGATGGTAGTTACTTTGTCTTAGATTTGTCAAACCTCAGCTGAGGACCAGGTTGACAGGACGGAGGGAGAGAAGGAATTCAAGGCTCGAGCCCTGGATGACCAGTAGCTGAACACCTGACAGGAGGGTCTAAGTCCAGAGTTTCAGGTGAAAGTGAATGAGCAGTAGTGAGTTGTGATCCTGAACAGTGAAATATAGTTGGAGAAGATTCCAAAAGCAGAAGTGAAGACGCTAAGGGCAAATAAAGATAGAAACCATGGACTGGATAGCCTACACTCCACTTTTTTATTGTCCCAACACCTGACGGATATGACCCTACTCATCAGTTACAGTGGCTCCCCGTGACTAAGGACTTCTCTGAATCTTCAGAGGGGCAAGCAAATTTGCCAAATTTCCCACCCTAGGTGGTTCTAACATGCCTCCCTAGGGCAGTGTGTCTCTTTCCTCTGTTGCAAACCACTATAGTAGACTAGAATAAAGAAGCCCAAAGTGCAAGAATAGACAGTCCAAAGCTGGTAGAGATCTTTGGTAAGCTCAGGGCGGCAGGACCATTTTATTTTTCTCTCCCCGCTCACCTATGGCCTAGCACAAACCTACCACATTTCAAAAAAAGCCCAGGAGGTAACAGTTAAAAAATCAGAAGAGGCCTTTTTATAATAAAAGTCAACGCTAAAAGGGGTCCAAGGGTTCTTAAGATAACTAGAATGACCCAAGAGGCCCTCCCTCTCCAGGTTATGGAAGGCCTGAGTCCCTTGTGAAGTCTTACCTAAAGGCCAAAGGTGAGGGAGGCTTCCTTTAGCCCCCTCTTCAACCCACATGGACCTAAAGCATTCACCAGCCCCATGCAGGAAAATGGAAAAAAGGAGATTGACTATCAATCTCTTGACGGTGAAAAGGTGAAAGCTAAGAAGAGATTGAAACCTATGGTGGGTGGGTGGCGGGGTGGGGTGCAGGTGGGGGAAGAAAAATTCAAAGTTGTGTTTGTCCACAGCTATATTTCCAATGTCTACACCAAGGATTAGTTCATATAAGAGGCAATGAATGAATGAGCTGATGGAGAAGTAGTAAATCCCAGATTGAATGGGTTGTCCAAGGAACTGAAGAGAGGTGTTTGAAAGAGGGCCTGGACAACAGAGGCTCTGCACCCACAGGGAAGCAAGTGCGTAAACGGAATTGAACTGGGCAGACAGCCCCTCCCAATTCATAATCAAAGCAGACTGAGTGAATCCTGAGAGGAAGATCAGGCCTAGAGAGGCTGCTCTCCATCCCTTCTGCATTCCACATATCAGAAAAACTCCAGGGGTTTAAATTTTGTTTAACATGAAAAATTAGGAGATTCTACATAAAGATACTATTGATAAACTGAAGATTATTCCTACTTGAGTCAAGTGCTATGTGTGTGCATTCTTGAACCAGACTGCCTGAATTTAAAGCCTGGCTCATTCATTACCAGCATGATCCTGAACAATTTACTCAACCTCTTTTTACTCCATTTCCTCAACCCATTAAGAGATAATTAAGAGATAATTAAGAGATAATTATCACTTGTCATAAAGACTCAATATATTAATCCTTGTATAACACCTGCAATGGTGCCTGGCACATGATATGCCTCAATACAATTAACTACCATAACATGAGGCACGTATGTGTCAAAAGAATACAAGTTAAGATGTTGTTAGGGGTTAAATTGCCCCTGCCCTCACACCAAATTCGTATGTTGAAATTGTAATCCCCAATACTTCATAATGTAGCTGAATTTAGAGACAGGGTCTTTAAAGGGTAAAGTTAAATGAGGTCATTAGAGGGGCCCCAGTTCAAGATGACTAGTATCCTTATAAGATACTAGGACACGGACACACACACACACACACACACACCCCCATGTGAAGACAGAGAAGAAAGCTATATATAAGCTGAGTGAGGTCCTCAGAAGAAATCAACCCTGCTGATACCCTGATCTTGAATTTCTAGCCTCCAGAACTGAGAAAATAAATTTCTGTTGTTTAAGCTACTCAGTCTGTGGTACTTTGTTATGGCAGCCCCAGAAAACTGATACAGATTTTCTTATGAAACAAATGTGGCCCACTTTAAAAATTACCAAATTCAAATGCCCTGAGGCATCTGAATATAAACGGTGCTTTAAATTCATTCATTCATTCAACACTGGAGCACCTACTATGCCCTGAACACTGCATGTTTATTTATTAAAACCCTTCATCATATAAGCCCATTTTATTTTCTTGTAACAACCCACTTCTAATTTTGTCCATTTTCTGCTGGGCAGCTTAGTGTGCCACTTGGTTGTCTGCCACTGCTTCTCCTGATTAATGGGAAATGATCCTTGTTATGGATCTGAAATGAACAGCATCAGAGGATGTAGTTCTCAACTCTGGCTAAACACTAGAATCACCTGGGAAGTTATAAAAATATCCACACCCAGACCTACCCTTACCCCGTTCTGATTTAGTTGCTCTTTGTGTGGAGCTCTGGCAGTGTTTCTGTAAGCTTCCCAGACAATTCTAGTGTGCAACAAAAGTTGAGCACCATTACTCAAGTTTAAAAGGGCCTTCAAGGTCACCCCCCCTTTCAATTCAAAGTGCAGTTCACAAATCACCAGCACTGTCATCATCTGGAAGCTCCTTAGAAATGCAGAATCTCAGGTTCCACCCCAAACTACTATATCGGAATATATATTTTAACAGGACTCCCCACACAATTCAGATGCACCCTAAAATTTAAGAAGCAACGTATTCCTACTAGAATCTAGATGATTCACAGAATCTAGATTATTCTAATGGGAGTTCACTGCTTCTGAATCGACTAGAACGCATGTTAAAAACTAAGCTACCTGGCTTCCTCTCAGAATCATAGAATCTCAATCTTTGGGAAAAAGGCCTAGAAATCAAAATTTTATGTGTTTTTGTGTAGCTAGCCACACAAGGGTCTGCGGCTTGGGAATCACTTACCTAGGGCAATGTATATACCCTTTCAACTGCCCAGCCTCTGTTTAACAACTTTCCAATTCTTTTTTGAAAATCAGAAATATAACAGAGATACAGGTTTTTATTTTTCCACCACGCATGCAAACTTACAACTATTTATACTGTTTAGGAACACAGAAATAATTGCGTTATTAACAGGGTGTCAAATTACCAAGTACAACAACCAGTTACTAATTATTTTGGGGGAGGTTATTTTCACAGAACACAGCAACAATTTCTAAATTATTCTTCCAAAACCAGAGTTATGAGACCAGTACAAGCTGGTAACAATGCTAACGGTCACACAAGTTTCCATGTTACACAGAAAAAAAAGATTGACATTCTGCTGAAGGGTCTCAAGTACCTTATCATATCAGAATTTTTGAAAGAGTTTTACAACAGAACAGTCTCTCTCTTGTTTTGTGGATACAAAGGGAAAGGAAGCATCCCTCTCATTTCTTTTTGAGACTCCTTGTTAATTCTTAAAACACATTTCTAAGGCCCATCTCTGGAACTTCGTTAGTTAACATTAGAAGCGAAAAGCAGACCTGATGTGATTATGATAGTGCACCCCATCACTATCACCATCAAAAGAGACTACCAATCTCCCAAAGTAGTCACGGTTGCATTGGCTTAGTGTCTTGGATTTTCAATAAACAATACAGATGAAAAAGAGGCAGATACAGATGAAACCAGGTTGACCATAACTGATAAATGATGCAGCTAGGTGATGGACACATGGGGTCCAAGGACCATCCTCTCCACTTCTATGCATGTCTGAAAATGTCCGTAACAAAGAGAAAAAAAAATTAACAACAACAAAAAAAAAAAGCAGACTTGCACAGCTCTATCTTCCCATTAGACTAAAATGGGGAAAGTGGTAAGACTTTAAAGGTAAGATGTACAGCATATAGCACTCTTCTGCATGTACAAAGCCACACCTAGAACAAAAAAGAAAGTAACCAAAGTAACATCATTCTGTTCCTGGTTTGTCTCTGTGGCTTATAAAATCTACTGATGATAAGATTGGACAACACCTTGGAAACACCCTCAACTAGGCATCCTATTTGTCCATAACCTCTTCAACTCTCCTTTTCCAAGCTAAGGAGGTCCCTCCCATACTCTATCACTGACAGACAGGCATGCTCCCCCTGCAGCTTTTCAAGCCATTTCTGTCTGATTTGCCAGGCCCACACCGTACCAGTATCATGCCTACTCGATGGTTTTGCTCCAAATCCCCAGCCTAGCACACCCTTGCTACAACTTTAAGTCAAGGTCTCTCCTGAGGAACTTAGAATGAGGTCTCCCTAACAAAAGAGAAGGTAGGGAAGAACGGGCGTAGATACAGTCCTTCTTCCCCACCCTCAGGGATAAGAGAGGGAAAGGCCCAGCTCCGCTTTTAAACCCACTGGAAATAATCTGGAGATCCAAAACAGATTCTGCCCATCCCCATCCCCATCCCCCAGGAGAAGCTTGAGATACTCCATAATGGAGACTAAAACCCACTCCCGGGGCTATTTGAGGTAGAAGCAAAGAGAGCAAAGGCCTGCTGAAAGTGGGAAAGCTGGGGGTTGAGGTCCAGATGGCCAGAGGCTACCACAAAGGAGGAAACAGCAGGAGGCACTTGAGTCTTAGGGAGTATTAAAACAAAGTCAAAACAAGAGTAAACACTAGTCTATGATATGGCTGCCTTGGGGTTTATCACTCGAGCAGACGCTAGGCATGAAACAGTTTTTCAACTTCAGAACTGTAGAGCAAGCCCGGGAGACAGGTTCAGGGTCTGCCAGCAGATCCATTTGGCCTTCTGGTTTCCTCAACTCTCTTTCAATCTAGTATATGTGCGCAGTGCCAAGTTCTCAGATATCTCCCTAGCTGTATGTAGAAAAATGTGGTTTTTCAGTTGTTCTCTCTGTGGTACTATTTAAACAAAATAAAAAGGAATAAGGAAAAAAGTAAGGGGAAGGTGCAAGGAGAGGAAAGCAGGCTACCAAGAAAGGGAGGGAGGAAAGAATAATGAGGGAGGAAATGAGGGATGGAGGAAGGCAGGCAAGTGAAGTAAGAAGTGTGAGTGACCTGAAGTCAAGCAAGCAGAGGCCCACAAATCAGAAATACCTCTTCCCCAGAACCCCTACTATAGCACTCTGCTCATGTCTTAGAAGGGAATAAGGGAAGTTGACAGCGGTATCTGGATTCTATATAGGCCCAGTCCTCACCCTCACCTGCAGCCACAGCATAATGACGGTGAACACATGTCCACACATACCAGCCCGCCCATCAGTCTGGCAGCCAGTAGGGTTCCTGGAAAGCTGGGGAGGGTAGGTGTGTGTCTCATGCACTGGTAGGGGGCCTCAGTCCACAGGCAGTTCTTGAGGTCCTTGTTGACCAGGAAGCCAACTGGGGCTGACAGCAACCCAGACAAAACTTAATGGCTTGATAGTGACACGGCATGGGAAGATCCTGATGAGATTAAAGTTCACCAGTAGAAGGGCCCAGAAGCAAGAAGAGACACATGATGGTACAGAATACATGGCATACTGCTTCTTGCCCTTAACTTCATGCATGCCCAGCAGTTAAGTGCCATTCTGCAGAACATCAAGCAGGATGGGTCTCACGGACCACAGGCCAAAGCCAGAAATAAAGTAGGTGACATCTTAGCTGGTGACCCCAGACCCACAGAACAGTAAGTTCTAGGTGATGACTAATACCATGTGCACTGGCTTCATTCTGCAGTGGCAATGGAAACGCTTGCATAGATGACATGCACGGCCAGCATGAACACGAAGCCCAGCAAGTCACCGGCCCTGAAGGAGCAGAGCTTGAGGATGCACTGGTGGTCCTGGAGGATGACTCATGAGTGTCCATGTTAAAGACAAGTAGGAAAGGCCAGAGCCAAGAACAAGGTCCAGGCAATGTAGATAAAAGGCAGCACACATCTAAAGTACGCGTGCTTAACATATGAACAGTCCAGGTGCGATCACATAACATGTGACACTAACGTAGAAAAGCAAGAGGCTATGGGAGGCAAAAGAACATGATCATAAACGCCATATTCTTGTAACTAAAGTCCAAAGGGTCTATAGTACACAGAGACCAACATGAAGAGAAGGCAGAGCGCCAAATATGTAGTCAACCAGGAACAGCCCAGCAGGAGGTAGCAGGGACACTTGTGCAGGATCAGTTGGACTGGCTCACCCCAGGCTGAGTAGTCTCCACTGGCTGCTTTCCTGGACCTTGCCTGCCTTCTTTTTCCTTTCCTTTCTCTACACGAGCCCCTTCACTCAAAAGGTAGAACTGCAGGGGATTGGGCCACAATTCTTCGTTGATTATCTCCACAATCTTGTCAGACTCAATGGAGCTGTGGTTTGAAAACCAACCAAAGAAGCTACGGTTGTTTTCTGGGTTTCCCTGGCTTACGGACTGGAGATCATGCCCTGGGAGCCACTGGATTGGAGTAGAACGAGACACCACCTGGCCAGAAGGACCACAGCCATATTCCTTGATGAGCACCTTATTTTGGAAATATGGGTTGCGATCGAAGTAGAACTTGATTTTGTAGCCCAATCTGGCAAGGCCGAGCTCTTCCACTTCCAAGCTGTTTAAGTAGCTCAGTACCTCTTTCTCTTGGCTGTTCAGAAACGATGCTAGCTGGGGGTGGTTCTGAAATGCTTGCCCCCAGAAGCCCGGGATATTTTGGATGAGGTGGTTCCTGCGCTCCAAGTGCTGCAGTCGCAACTGCCCAAACTTCCTGGAGAGCCGAAGGTAGGCCCTGTCCGCCTGGGCGTTCATGTTCTCCAGCTTCAGCTGCACGTTCTCCAGCGTATCCATGCTGCCTTCCGTCGCTGGGGGCCCCGACCCTGCATCCCTCTCTTCCTTCTTTTCCTCCCCAGCTGAGACCGAGGTATTCTCCCCTGCCGACCCTTTCTTCTGCCTGCCACCAGCTATGACCTGAGGCCCCCTCCCCGCGGTGCTACAGGTTTCTGGGGCCTTCTTCCCGGCAGGGCCACGCCGGTTTCCAACGCGGGGGGCATTTTTCGGCCTTCCCACGGTTCCCGCTGTTCCCACGAAGACAGTGTCTGCGGCCAGGCGCTCCGAGAGAGATGCGGCCTTTCCCGGGCCGGGCCTGGCCGCGGCCTGCCCGCGGTCCCCCGCAGCTCGGGCCCGCAGCGCGAGGCCACAGTCCAGGGGGAGCCGGCAGGCGGCCTCCTCCCCCAGCCGGAGGAGCTGCGCGGACGCAGCGGTTTCCAGGCCACCCCACCCCGCGCCAGCCTGCACCTGTGCCGCCTGGGTGTCTTCCCCGAGACTCTGGTACTGTGAAGGGTCCGGGTCGCGCGGGGCGTCGTCCGGAGCAGGGCGGACTCGGGCTTTGGCGCGGCCTTTGCCCCGGTTTTTCGCGCGGGAGGACTTTCGACCCCGACTTCGGCCGCTCATGGTGGTGGCAGAGGCGGCTTCAAAGCCACGCTGTGACCCTGCGGCTCCTAACGCCAGCTCACGGTCGGAGCGGGTCTCTCCACGGCAACTGCCGACGTCACGACCGTACAACTGTACCGTCGCGAGAGGACGGGATGCGCCCCGTGATTGGCGCCGCCGCTGCGGCTGCGCAGGAGACGACCCCCGCGGGCGCTCCCACCCCCATCTCGCGCGGACTCGCTTTCGGTCTTAGCGAGTTTCTCTGATACGCGTCCGGGGGATGCTGCCCTTTCATTTCTTCCCCGCGGTCTCATCGTGCCCTCAGGGTCTCGCTGAACAAGGCAACGCTAAGAGCCATCACCACCTGTCCCCCATCACCTGTTTTCTAAACTAAACATCTTCAGCTCCTCCAGTTATCTCTTGTGACATCTGTCATGAAGAAAGTGCTCAGGCCTGTGTGTCTCTCTTTGAACACCTTTGCTGAGGGATTTGCTCTGGTACCTTAACTCCAGAGAACGTAAAGGTGGATGCTCTAATGCCGGGCGTCAAAGCGATTTGGTAGGTAGTGGGATGGTAGTAGAAATTACAAAAATAATAGCAACTAGTATTTTGTATCATTTGTGCCAGGCACTTTACTAGGTGCTTTAAATGCATTATCTCAATTTACAAAGGAGGTGTTGGTATCATTCCCATTTTCCAGATAAGAAAACTGCAGCTCAGAGACACCCAGGCGCATTCCCCAGGTTACACAGTAAGGGATGGAAGCACAATTCAAACTCAAGCCCATGGGACTCTGTATCCTATGCTTTATACTAGGAAATGGCAAGTCCTTCCAGATTTGTTCCACTGTCAGTTACTGGGCTGGATCTTAAGAAGTCAGCCTTGCTCCTTAACAGACAGGCTTCCATGGACCACCTGACCACCTCTTCTGCCTGGGAACATCACCCAAGTCCCCCAGCTGCCTCAGTTTACAGAACTGAGGTATAGGTACCTATCACTAGGTATAGGATCAGGAGTGAAGACCTGTATTAGAGCTCCTGTCATTGGAGTAAGACAAGAATGTGGTCAGAGGTGAAATTATTATTCAGGGAGCAGATCGAGGTTCAGAAGCAGAGCCTCCACGTGGCACTGCAGAAGCCCTAGGAACTTCTTACACTGTGCATGGAAACAGCCAGACAACCTCCCTCATAGTCCCGGAGGCAGCTCTGGACCACGCTCTTACTAGCGAGGTAATAGGACCATGAATAGTGAGGGGACGCATGGCTAATGTAAAAATATAAAGAAAAACCTTTTGAGGTGGTCTTTTCAGGCTCAAAGGGAACAAAAAGGCCCTTGTAACCAGCTGGTGGAGAGATAAGCCAAAAAGCCCCTGGGACTTCATTACTCAAAGTGTGGTTGTGGACCAGCAGCCTGATATAACCTGAAAGCTTGTTAAAGATGCAGAATCTCAGGTCTTTCCCCGGACCTACTAAGTCAGAATTTGAATTTAACAAGATCCTGGGTTATTTGTATATACCCCTAAGTTTAAGGAGACAATTTAAAGAGGAATTATTTTTATACAGATGGCCCTATTTTAATCCAGCCTAATACAAGTGATCTCTCATTTTCTCAAAAGCTCCAGAATAGCCTGCAAGGCGCTGTATGATCTGGCAAGTCCCCTACCTGCCACTACATGAGTTACCTCTCTGACCTCATCTTCTCTCTCCTCTCTCCCACCTCTAGCTACAGCGGCCTTGCTGTTCTTAAACTCACTAGGTAAACTCCGGCCTCAGAGCCTTCGCACGGGCTCTTCCTTCTGCCTTAAATGCTCTTTCCTAATGTGGTCGGTGGCCTTGGCCTGCTGCCTTCACACTTTGCTTAAATGTCACCTTCTCAATGACCATCCTATTTAGAATTGCCACCCTCCCCATCCCTTTTACCCTTCTCTACTTTTTCTTTATTCCAACACACTATACCAATTATTTATTATGCTTCTTAACTCTCTCTTCTCTCTAGAATGTCAGCTCCATAAGGGAAGAGATTTTTGTTTTGTTCACTGATGTATCCTCGGTGCCTGCAACAGTGTCTGACATATGAAGAGCACTTAATAAATACCTGTTGAAAGAAAGAACCAATCAGCAGAGTTATCAAAAATGGATTTGTCAATGATTGTCTGAAGTTTAGAATAGCTCCCGTTTTCCCACAGAAGCAATGCTATGGATGCTGTAGTCTCAGATGAACTCATGGAAACCTACTAAACTCATAATTTAGCCAAAAAATAATATTTTGTTACAGAGCACCATTCGGGGACAGTCTGTAAGTAAAAATTTAGAGTGATAAATTTAAAAATTAAGTTGGGAGAATTAATATTTGACTTAAAAGGGATTAATTAGTTTAAGGATTATCTTAAATTCTTATTGAAAGCCTTTTCATAATAATTTCTTCCCAAGGCCTTCTGTAATCACCCCAGACCACAATAAGCAGCCTTGTCCTTGATCTCACAGAGCACTTGTTAACTGTAGTATTCATTTGGCAGTGGGGCACACCCTGTTTTGTACCAGTTATTTTATAAAATTACTTTTAAAGCTGGATAATCACAGCCTGAAACTCTCCATAAATCTCAGAAAAAAATTAAAAAATCAGCTGATGCATTTGCCATCCCTCTGTAGACTTGACATTGATGGGTTGGCCCACTTCTTAGAACACTCACAGATCACCCCATCTCTGTTGTCAAGAGTCTTAATCCAGCGTCAGCATCTGCGTCATGTGGCAGTCACCAATGGCTAAACCACTGCAGGATTAACACAGGGCTGGGCCATTGCAATGTGTTTATTATACAATCTGCCTTGAACCTTTTTTCATCATGTCAAAGAGATAAGCATCAGATGAAGGGAAATAAATGTGAGACCGACACTTTTTATAAAAATGCCCCTCTGCTCTAAGTCACCAGTTCCCCATGGCTTTTGTATTTGAAAGTTTCGTCTGTGCTGCTGAACTGGACTGTGTGTTTTCTTCTTGGGTATTAATATTTAACTATGTGGAACTGTAGTTTGTGTTCCTAATTGGATAGTAAACTATGTAAGTGTGGAGACCGTGTCTCTTTTTACTTTTATCTCTCAGAGCACCTAGCATGGGGCCTTGCACATACCAGTAATTATAATGAAAGTTTACATTTATTTCATACTTTATATAGTGCTATGCCTTAACTCATTTAATCTCTGCAGTCACCCCATAGGGCAGGTGCAATTATTGTTCTCGTCTTGGAGAGGAAGTTACTGCCACACAAAATGGTTCAGTAACTTGCCCAAGGTCACACAGCTAATAAATGTTTTTTGCCAAAGCGATCTGACTTCAGCACCATGCTCTTAATTAATAATACATGACGTAAAATTATGGCTTAATAGATTAAAACTCTCTCTCTAGTGGGTAAAAATACCTTTTAATGTTAAAAAATTATGTATATTAAATATATATACACACACATATGTAGATATACATATACACATAATACATACATCAATTGGTTATGAGTCATTTATTTATGGGGTATACAATATACCTGGCATAGCAATACTCAACATAAATTTAGTTTCAACAGCCCATGATGAGAACGAAGCATCTCTATTTGCACTGCATTTATCATAAGCATCCTGTTAATATTATGAAAGAAATGCAAGTTTACTGTCACGAACTCAGAGATCCGGGAGTGTTGTGAACTTCTTCCAATATCTGCAGGCTTAAGTTCATGGTAATATAAGCATTTAGTTGATTATTTCTAGTGTAATATTTCTTTATTAGCAAATATTTATTAGAAATTTGTGAAATATTTTTCAAACATTTATGTGTATTATGTCTATATGTATGTATATGCATATGTGTTTGTGTGTATGTAATTCAAAGTATTAGAACAAAGAGTCTTCACTTTTGTTCTCTGCATATTGTGCTTTCTCCATTCCTTTTGATATCTGTTTTCTTTGAATCATAGAAATTTACAAGCTGGGAAAAAGACATTCGTCATCCAGCCTATTCCCCAGCGAAGGGAAAAACATTCCCCATCATTTCTCTTGTAGAGCTTTAGGATCCAGACTTGACATTTTTAGCCACAGGACTTTTCTATTCTTCCCCAAGGAGATAGTTTAAGTCTATTAGATAGCAGTGAGTATTGCTTACTGTGTGGGATTTTGCCAACCAACCCTCCCAGGTCACTAAAGGGCATGGAAAAGAAGGCAGTGTCCTAAGAAATATTTTCATAGTCAAGGAGGGAGGGAGAGAAAAATCTGCCTCTTATGATAAATTTCAAGACTATTTGAGCTTAACGTCTTGAGAAATTTGCCTAGCTTCTTCCCAGTTCCTCGCCAAAGAGCAAAATTTTATGGTAGACCACCTAAGTTATTTCAGTTCATATCCTGTATGTAGCTATAAAATATTTTAAAATATTTCCTGATGTATTCTTTCTTCTTAGCATTTCGTTTTTATCCTGCAACATCTTAACCATTAAAAAAGATCTTAGGTTAAGGCTTTTGTTCTAGAAAAGGGAAAAAAGACAAAGAACCCAGCAAGCAGAATTTCAGCAAGTCAGATTCTTCACTTTGAATTTCAAAATTGGCTCTTGACAGGGTAAGACACGATAGCATGGAAAGAGAAAAATATATATTTGATATATATTTGAAGAGCTAAATGTGCGCATGCACACACACACACACTGCCTCTACTGTCGCTGTGTGTGAGTGTGTGTGTGTGTGTGTGTGTGTGTGTGTGTGTGTGTATTTAGCTCTCCAAAGATAAGTAAGTCCTGGAGCACTAACAGCATAGAGTTTATAACATTAACCATAGAAGAGGAAAAACGTGATGATATACAAGCCATTTCTCTGCTACACAAAGAAGAGATAAGAACCTTTTCGGGTCTGGAGTCAAGGAACTTGGAAAAGATTCAGAGAGTGAATAGTTGGTGTAGAGTCTTGAGAAATGCTTCTCACAGTGACCACAGTGACCGCCACATGGGTCAATACCCTTGGAGCATCAGTAAAGACCACCTTCTCTGGACAAGACAGAGGTATGAGAATAGGGAGAATTAGTTCCCAGCTTGACAATTGAAACTCAGACAAGAAAGGGCTTTTCTCAGAGGGCTCCACACCATCAAAGGGCAGCCAAGGCAGTATAAAAGTATGTACAGGGTAACAAAGTTCTGAAATGGCCTCTCTCATCCTCTAAGCACCCCACTCCCAATCTTTTGCAGTACCAGAATGAAGTGGAAGGGCAGCCATATGTTCCTCAGGCTTGCTAAGAGAGGTCCAGAGGTTGGCTAAGAGCAGATGGAGTTCAACTGGGTCTTGCAAGGTAGGTACAGAAGTTGCAGAGTAAAAGTCTTGGTCATCAGATACCATGGTGATGTGCCACATCAACAGACACAATAAAAGTAGAGGCAGATCCCAAAGATTAGGCAAGACCAGCTAAGCTTCAGCAGAGGTCAGCAAAGACAGAAGATGAGATGCACACCAGAAACCTTTTCACCAGTTATGAGATGGATAACCCTTGGCCCCTAAGAAGATGGAGAAAAGAAATGGGGAACACCCTAAATGAGTATATATTTGCCTCAAAGAAACTAGAATTTCAAGTAGTAAGTTACCAAGTTACCTGAATTGCCATGGTTAAATTCATCTGGATGTTATAAATTGTGATAACTATAAAAAATTATATTCACTACAATAGTATTTTCTGGACCAGACCCAGTATCTGATGGATGTAACCATATAACACTAAAGCTAAAGAAACTCAAGAAACAAGTGACTTTAAAACTCCCTAGAAAATAAGTCATATTAATAATTTTAGAGAATAGCAAAATGTATTAAAAGAAGACTTCATAGAATATGATTGCAAAAAATCAAGAAATCCATGATACTCGAAATATGAGCATTTTTTACTACAGTTAAGAGTAACTTCAAAAGCAAAACTGAGTGCTCTCCAAGAAAGTCTTTCTTTCATTGCTTATGAGTTAAATTTAGAACTGTGGGTACACTCCATTTATTGCAGTTACTACTTTTAGTACATAATTTAGTAATTTATCATACACTTACATTCTTCTCCAATTGGGTTACATATGCAAGCCTTTTACCTCCAACCAGACCAGAAGCTTCAGGTTGCAGAAACTGAACTTGCTTTATATGTAAGCTGCACAGTGCCTTCTTCCTGAATTACTCCAAAGCCATTCCTGCACCAAACAAACCTCATCAATTTCCAAACCAAAAACAAGTTGTTCCCAGTCAACACCACCACGTGTTTTCTAGTGCAGAAAACAGCAGGGATGCAAGGTCTTTCTCTTCCCTACCATCTCTTTTTATGCCACTCAATAATGCTGATACCATATTTGTTTATATCTTTACTGTTATACATACATACAGATACACTCTTACCCCTCTTTTTTTCTCCAAATACAACACATCAATTACTAGTGTAGAAATATACTAAAGAAAAAAGTGAAGTTGCAAATTTTTCACTTGGAAGATTAATTGAGGGGTAAAGATCCCGACAGGACCTGAATACGCCAGATGTCGTTGAGAAACAGCAAGATGGAAAACACAAACTGGAATCATACCCACCTCATGTACTCTAAGGTCCTGGATGGTTTTGAGAGTGATGAAGGCAAACTGCTTCAGAGAATGGCCAGGACCTGCATGGAGTTAGGGTCCTGGGGTAAGGTCGGGGAGTTAGATAACCTGCGACATCCCAGACACCAGCCAAGCAGCTTCGGTGGCGAGAGAAACCAATTAGAAGACCCTCCCCCGACTTTATCAAACAAGTCATCGTTTCCATGGAGCTAGGAGTTTGTACCTAGGACATAAGAGAAATGAACAAAGATAAAATAAAGTTGAATTTAAAATGAATGGGCAAGCATTGTGTTCAATCATATGTGTAATCAATTAGTGTCCATACATATGGGGTTTCATGGTTCCAATTTATTTTACCTGGGCTAATTTAATTGAAGATACCCCTTGGTTTCTGGAATGCCCACTTTAGTTATTTATTCTGTATTTGTATAACACTTGGTAGCAATAAGACATTTTTAAAAGCACTTAAAAATGAATATTCAAGAAGAAGGACAAAGGAAAATTAAGGGCTGGGAAATCCAGAAAAGAACAAAACAAAGTAAAGTGCCAAATGCATTCAATTCTATTGTGTTTGATATACTTGCTAAAAGCAGGCCACAGATTGGACTTTGACCTTTTATCCAGCAGTGCAAAGACAGAAATCAGATGTGGTATAACATTTATAATGTTTGTAATATTAAGAAAGAAAGGAAAAGACAGATTCTCAGGGAAAACACATTTATTTACAATGCTTAACCCAGAGAGGAATGTCAAGATTGAAAGTCCCAGTAGAATCCTGACACTGCATCCAGCACCGTGGGCCCGTCCTGTGGCACTTGCCTTAGGCTGGTGAGCAGGACCGAGAGCCACTTCATAAAAGCAGTTCCATGGTGGTTTAGGTCCAAAACTAAAATGACTCAATCCAAGGAAATAGTTTGTATAATTTAGAGGAGACAGTGGACATATATCTCAAAGTCAGCCTCTGCAAACACTGCCTTCTTCGATTGACATTACTCTCCCTGACAAGTGCCTGGAGCCTGGGTATTGTCTGTGGTAGACAACATCACATGAGGAATGAACTGTGCTGAATTTCAGTCTGTTTCCTGCACCAAATGGGTACAGAGTTCTCCTGAGAGCCATGCCGTCCGTTGCTTTTACAAATGTTTTCCCACTTCAAGTCCTCCCCATCTCACATTCAGACTAAGCTAGGTCTCAGTGGAGTAGAACGTTTTTCCTCTCAGAGTGACTCTGCCCCTTGGTTTCTCCATAATGTCAGAGGTGGTTGTTCAGGTCAGGGTTCAGGTACAGGGTCATGCAGGTGGTGGAATAAATAAAGTGACCCCCCAGTGCAGTCCTCGGGAAGTCACGGGGGGTGGGAGGGAGTGCGGGTTATGCCTCATCTTAGGCTGACAGTTGCCACTCAACTCCAACTGATTGTTGCCATGAAGAACTCTGCATTTTTATGTGAAATTTCTTACTTTTTAAAATCCCATGAGAGCCAAATGAAACAATTCTGCTTGTGGGCTCCACGGTGCAACGCCTGTTCCATTCTCACATTCTTTAAAAACTAAGTTTTTCAGTGAAAACATGAACAAATGTCTGGAAATTATTTGAATTCCCCTAAAGAACAGAGATTTTTGTTCCTGTCACTCCAGAGAAGCTTTTGAAAATAAATAGCGGTAATATGATTCAAGGTAGGACTCCGCCTTGTGTTGTTAAAGCAAGGAAGGAATTGATGGCAACTGAAAGACAGCTTTTACAAGTAAGGGATATTTTTGTCAAGCAAGATTTTTATTCGTTTTCATTTTAAACATCAAAGATGATGATTGTGTGGGGTTTTTTATTTTTATTTTTTCCTTTTTTTTTTTTTTTTTTTTTTGAGATGAGGTTTTGTTCTGTTGCCCAGGCTGGAGTGCAGTGGCATGATGTCAGTTCACTGCAACCTCTGCCTCCCAGGTTCAAGCGATTCTCCTGCCTCAGCCTCCCAAGTAGCTGGGATTACAGGTGCCCCCCCACCACGCCCTGCTAATTTTTTGTGTGTGTGTTTTCAGTAGACATAGAGTTTCACTATGTTGGCCAGGCTGGTCTTGAACTCCTGACCTCAAGTGATCCACCTGCCTTGGCCTCTCAGAGTGCTGGGATTACAGGCGTGAGCCACCGTGTCTGGCCTTATTTTTTACTTTTATAGAGACAGAGTCTTGCTTTGTTGCCCAGGCTGGTCTCTAACTCCCAGGTTCAAGCAATCCTCCTGCCTCATCCTCCCAAACTGCAGAGATTGCAGAAATGAGCCCATGCTTACCCGTGATTATGCTACCTCTGTTTTCTTTTTCTTGCTTGCTTTTTTTTTTTTTTTTTTTTTTTTTGTGAGATGGGGTCTTGCTGTCGCCCAGGCTGGAGTGTGATGGCACGATCTTGGCTCACTGCGACCTCTGCTTCCCAAGTTCAAGCGATCTTTGTGTCTCAGCCTCCTGAGTAACTGGGATTACATGCGCCCACCAACATGCCCAGCTAATTTTTTGTATTTTTTTGTAGAGAGAGGGTTTCACCATGTTGGCCAGGCTGGTCTTAAACACCTGACCTCAGGTAATCCGCCTGCCTTGGCCTCCCAAAGTGCTGGGATTACAGGCGTGAGCCACCACACCTGGCCTGTTTTCTTAAATATGTAGTTTAGACTCCCCAAACATGTTCTTCTCCGTACAATACAAAGGCTTTTCAAGACCAACTCAGACACATTCTTGCTGCTTGCGGCCCTCAGCAGTGGGATCTGCAGATCTTTACTGAGCAACTAACACACTCCTGATGGGAACGGCAGACTGAGTGACTAACTCTGCCTCTTTGGATGATTTTTTCCCCCATCTTAATCAATACCTACATAACTGATCAGGTGAACCAGATGGCCCTTCCGCTTCACAGATTAAGACAATTAGGACACCAGACAGGTGTTCAAGCTGACATTTTTCATAACTAAGACAAGAAAAACCTAACACTTTATCTTCCTCGGAAAAAGGCAAGCTCCAGCTGGTCTTGGACATGAATCAGTACTAATTCATACGCTATCTAGCTAAAAATTGGTACAACCATATTTAGACAAAATACGATATAAAAGGGAATTATGTGTCAGTAAGTTTGTAAGAGCTCCCACCACAGAATCTGGATAGAAATATCATAGTAAAAACCTAATAGAATACTGAGAACACTGTGTGTACCAACATTTTGCAGACACTCTAAGAGAAAGAGGCTGATTGTGAAAAGTAACTAGACTCCCTTCTCTAGGACCAAATCTCAGAGAGACGAAGAGCTCTGAGACCGGGGGAGCCACACAGCTATGAGCTCTGAAATGACTGGGGGGAACAAAAAGACCTAGAAACACAAGGCGAGGTGTAAGGAAAGATTAAAGATCTATTTCTGGAACCTAGACTTACAGAGGGTACTCCTCCCATGCCACATGCTATTTCAATAGGAAAGAATATGCAAAACAAGTCGCAGTTTGAACAGGGAATGGTCATTTTATTCAGAACCAAAGAATATTTACCGTTCTGTAGCTAAACATAGGACTTGTATTTCAAGAGGCCAGGGGATTTATGCTTCCCTCTGTGACATGTTCTCTTAACTCCAAGCCCCGGTGTTCCATTGCAAGAGTAGTAGAGGGACTCGGCTGTAGTGGAGGGACCCCACTGTAGCAGGGATCATCCTAGAAATGACACTGAACACCAAGCAGGCTGCTGCAGAAGATTTATAAACATGAGAGCGACTCCGAAATACCTGGGCACCCTACCCGCCACACAGAGGAGAACTGAAAAATAACAGAAGTGCCTCTGGGAAGGAGATAGCAAATATTCCTCCTGTGTCTTGCCTTCCATCACTCATACCAATTAAAAAGTAAAACAAACATAGCCAATGACAACAATCACTTCTCCCAGTTTATAATCAAAAGAGATTTCAGCAACCAAGAATGTTGCAAAAAAAAAATTATTACCATAGGCCTTGCATATTTCTATAGTAAATAAACTCATTCATCATCAAGAGAGTTTATATGATATTCTCTTGATGATGAAAGGATTCACTTATGAGAAGAGAATTCTGGAAAAAGTCATGTTAAGAATCCTGCAGGTGGAGAATAGCTAATGGATTCAGGGCTCAATACCTAGGTAACGTGTTGATCTGTGCAGCAAACCACTATGGCACACAAAGATTACCTATGTAACAAACCTGCACATCTGGCACATGTACCCCTGAACTTAAAATAAAAGTTGGAAATTTTAAAAAATTAAAACTTAAAAAAAAAAATCCTGCAAGCATAATTCAGTCTGGCCTTCTGGCCTTGATTTTACTATTCAATAGTAACTGGAAAATATTATGCATGACAAACCACCCCCAAAATTACACACAATTAACAAAGTAAAATGTCATTTTAAAATTAAGATAGAAAATTTGTTGATTTTTTGAGATGATATTTGCTGAATGGGATAGGTGGGACCATGTGGGATGGAGGAGGGGGTTAGCAGGAAAGAGTGGCCACAGGCAGGGTGCTAATTTATGAGTCAGTGTGCATGAGGATCTAAAGAAATCTAATCCAGGTTTTTATAATTTTTGAACTCAGAAAAACGCAGCTACCTGCTGACAAGAAGCAACAATGCTGAAATAAGAGAAAAGGGAATTGGGGCCTGAATTTGTTTCCTATTGCTGGTTTAACAAATCACTACAAATTTTGTGGCTTACAACAACATAAACTTATTATTTTACAGTTCTGGAGGTAAGAAGTCCAAAATGGTCACACTGGACTAAAATCAAGTTGTCGGCAGCTCTGTTCCTGATGGAAGCTCTAGAGGAGAATCTGTTCCCTTGGCTCCTCTCTCTTCTAGAGGCTGTCCGCCTTCCTTGGCTCTTCCAGCCAGCAGTTACTTCGCTCCTACTTCTGCTTCCATCATCACAATTCCTTCTCTCACTCAGACCCTCCTGCCTCCCATTTTCACTAATAAGGACCCTCATGATAACACTGGGCCCACTCTTGTAACCCAGTATCATCTCACCATCACAAGAAACTTAACTCACATCTGGAAAGTTCCTTTCTCTATATAAGGTAACACATTGACAGGTTTCTGGGGATTCGGATTTGGGGATGTTTGGAGGTCATTATTCTGCCTAATACAAGGCCATAAACTATTGAGTTTCATTTCTAACAGAGAAGTGTCAGAAGAAAATGAATGATCAATTGTCATGTTTTATAATTGTTCATCTCCCTCTCATACACCCCCAAACCTTTTTATTCCTGTGCCCTATCTCTATTTTATATTAGAAATGGCTAGAATTTGTTGGGTGTTTGTAAGTGTCAGCTACTGTGCTAGGCAACTTACTTGTATTTTCATATTTAATTGTCTCAACAATCCAATGAGGTAAGTGCCATCCTCATCCCCGTGTTGTGAATGGGAAAACTGAGGCTTACAGAAGGTAAGTCATTTGTCTGAGATTTTACAGCTGAAATTCAAACCTAGGTCTGTTTGAATTGAGCTAGGGCTCATAAACAATAAGAAAAAAAAAACAGAATATATTGAGGCTTACAACAAACAAAGGTCTCTTCTTGCTCGTGCTCCATATTGGACACTACGTGTTCATCTGGGGCCTGCTGCAGCCTGCGCATCATGATCATTCTGAGACTCTGACTGAAGAGGCAGCCCCTGCCTGGGAGATTGTCCTTCTCAGATGCTGCTCTTCGTTAGCAGTGGGGAAAGACAGGGATGGAGTGGGACTTCTTGGAGGCTTTTAGGGTGTTAATTTGGAAGTGATGTGCCCCATTTCTGTTCACATCTCATTGGCCAAAACAAACTCAGTGACCAAGCCTGATATCCATGTAGCTGGGATGAATCATTCTGTCACCATGCAGGGCAGCAAATATTTGGAAATGATAATACACTCTGCTATGACTCTTAGCTCTGTGCTCACTGAGATGAGAGGAAAAACAATAAACTATTATTATCACAGAGAGTCAAGATGACTTTGGACTTTCCTTAGTGGCACAGCACTCACCTCCAGGCCAGATGGACTCCTGGGTCTATGTAGAAGAGGCCACCTGTATAAAGGGAGATTCTGAGAACCTGAAATTTTCCTTCATCCAGATACCCAAAGTGTCTGACACTCCTCCAGTAGAGATAAAGTTGTGCTGCCTGAGGATAGCTGTGTGCTACTAGCAGTTATGACGTGTTCTTCAAGGAGGCTTTCTCCCAGCTGGTAGGACTCTTGTTATGGAGCTCCCTCAAAGCAGCAGATGAGAAAGAGTAAGGGCATTCTAAGGTCCTCTTTAGTCTGAAGGCTTTGTAGAATTCTAATCCAGATGAAGAACACTCTTGTCTGAGGACAGTTCTTAGGACTCAAAGATTGGGAATGATGATTACATCTTGTCCAGTGTTTCTGAAACTGTGATTCAAAGAGCCCTTGGTGTGCTATAAACGTGTCTCAGAAATAGCAAGAGAGATACACATAACCACTACACGCCCTTATGCCCTGGGGACTTGACATACACAGAAGCTAGGGCTAGGATAAGAAAGGGGGCTTTCAGTCCATCAGCAAACAAATGGATAAAGAAAATGTGGTATATGTACACAATGAAATATTATTCAGTCTTGGAAAAAGAGACCCTGCCATTTGCCACAACATGGATGGACTTGGAGGATATTATGCTTGCTAAGTGAAATTAGTCAGACATAGAAAAATAAATATTGCATGATTTTACATATTGTGGAATCTATTTTTTTAAAAGCTCTAAGACACAGAGAAAATGAAACAGTAGTTATCATAGGTGGGAGTGGGGAGAGGAAATGGGGTAATGTAGGTCAACGGATACAATATGGCAAACACGTAGGATGAACAAGTATACAGATCTGATGTACAACATGAGGACTGAAATTAATAAAATTGTATTGTATTAGGGATTTTTGTTAAACGAGTAGATTTTAGCTGCTCTTATTGCCAAAAAAGTAACATGTGAGAGGATAGACATTAATCTGCTTCACTATTGTAACCATTTTACTATCTACACGTATCTCGTATCATCATGTTGCAAACCTCAAATATACACAATAAAATTTATTTTTTAAAAAACAAGAAATGGAGCTTTCAGGACTGAGATTTAAAGTAGATTAACAGAGAGAAGTATTCCTTTTGTTATAAAAACACAAGACTGTCTGCTAAGAGTGGCTCCATCTTGGGGTCTAGAAGATCTGTCTGTCAAGTAGATACCTGTGGTTCTAATGGCTCTGCATGGCCCACCCATAGAGGATGGAGCTGAATGACCATCTGGCAGTGTATTAGTCTGTCCTCCCACTGCTAATAAAGACACACCCCAGACTGGGTAATTTATAAAGAAAAAGCGGTTTAATGTACTCACAGTTCCATGTGGCTGGGGAGGTCTCACAATCATGGCAGAAAGTGAAGGAGGAACAAAGGCTTATCTTACATGGTGGCAGGCAAGAGACCATGTGCAGGGGAACTACCCTTTATAAAAACATCAGATCTCGTGAGACTTATTCGCTATCATGAGAACAGCATGGGGGAAAAACCACCCCCATAATACAATTACCTCCCACTGGGTCCCTCCCATGGCACATGGGGATTATGGGAGCTACAATTCAAGATGAGATTTGGGTGGGGACACAGCCAAACCCTATCAGGCAGGAAGCAAAGAAGAAGAGGGTGATCATAAAGGGCAGGGGGATGGCGGGGATGGGGAGGCAGGGTGGTGAAGGAAGCTCAAGGCCTGGTTCCAGGGGAGAAACGAGGAAGAGAGAGGGTCAAAAGGGGAGGTTTGTTCTCTGTGACTCCGAGAAGGGCTCTGTGGGTGAGCTCCGTGCAGAAGGTTGCATGGAGGAAACTCACACCTCTGATGCCCCTACCTCCTTTTGAATTCCTTGGGATGGACGTGTGAGCTGAAATGGCCACCAACAAGGCTAGTTAAAAACACTTACTATATTTTCTTTCTGTCACAAAAGCATTGAGTGCACAAACATAAAAGGCTTCCACTTAAGATTTTTTTGAATGTTTAAAAACAAAAGCGTGAAATGCCACAATTTAATCCAGTGTGCTTATCTCATGGAAAAGGAAATGGGAGCCCAGATTAAAAGACTAATCTAAGGTCAGGAAAAAAATGGGTAGAAAGTTGAAGCCACAACCAAGACTTGGGGCTCCCAGTCCAGTGCTCCCTCCCCTACAGTCATATATCCCTCAGCTCCTGGGTTCCCGTTGTTGGTGCCCACAGCCTACTAAGTGACAGGTGGCAACCCTTTGCTTTCCCTGGGTAACTTGTGCAGGCAGGATGAGTTATTTATTTGGATTCTGCAGCAGCACCACTCGGCTTTGAAAGCAACCAAACCCTCATCTCCCAGAGTTACTGGGCTCATCTGTACCCATAAGAGCCACAGCACAGGAGAATGTGACCTCCTGGCTTCACCTGGGTTCCCATTGTCTCATCACATCTGTTCTCTTGGCCTCCTCTTATGGACCTTTGAAAGGCCTCTCCTGCTTGCCAGTTTGGGGCAGCCTGTTAGCTGGCTACCAGTTGGATTTTTCACAAGTTTGCCACGTTGCAGTGACAGGACTGTGTTGAGGCCCAGATGCCTCAGCATAAATAAATAACACATCTGGGATGTGGACGGGGTCCAACTGCATATTATAGAAGAAGCTGGGTGGAAACAGAGCCAAAGGATACACATCTGGAAACAGTTAAGTTAGGAGTAAGCAGGGAGTAGGATGTAGTAGAAAAAGAGAGAAGAAAGGTTGGGGGGAAAGATCAAACTAGGAATTACTGTTGTCCGGAAGGATCTGAATTAAAATTGCTAAGAAACAGAACCATGGTTTATATAACAGCTGAATTAAGAGCATTCCTATAAAAATGATAGTTTATAATAATTGACCTCAATGCAGAGAGGCTGAGCAGGACCAAGCAGCTGGAATCCTGGACGTCTGATTGCTTGGGATGTAGCTAGAAGGGATGGTTCCCCCCTAGCTATTTGAATCTATAAATGGCTTCACGGTGAGCAGGGTGAAGGAGTTCAGCCCTGTGTGGATGAGAATCCTAGGCCTCCCTGCCCAGGATCACCCAGCACTTGGGAGGCTTAATGAGTTCCCAGGTTCCTGGGCAGCCTCCGCTTAACATGCCTGTTGTGAATATACAGAGCATTAAAGAGGAGGCCTGGGAGGAGGGGGATGTGCAGTGACACCACTTCCTCCCAGCCAGAGACCCAAGCAGATGATTCACCTAGATGAATCAGGAATGGCTGCAGAGGGAACTGCTCATACCCATGCCCCCAGCAAGCAACTGAAAGCTACAGTGACATCACCACACAGAGGACAGAAGTCTAAGTAAAGAGGAAATTAGGACAAAAAGAAGAGAGAAAAAAATATCCTTTTCTTTCCCTCTCAATGGAATTCAAGTGTATGGATTACCTTCTTAATGGATGGCCTGATTTAATCTCCTGGCATAAAAATATTCCAAATTAAGCCGTCATTAAGAGAAGCCAGAATGCAGGCTTTCCAAGCAAAACACAGCAGCACAGGGCATTTCTTCCAGCCCCCTTTCACTGAGTCTGCATTTCGTGACAGGTAATACAGGCTGGCTCGTAAGAGAGGCTCCAACTGACTTGGGACTGAACTTTGATGGTGGTAAAATGTAAGCTTATCATTGTTTAAATAAAAGCAGATGACTCAACAAAATGGACCTACCACCATGGCAACTTTTACACTGAGATTCCAGGTTTTCTACTTGTGCAGGGAATCTAAAAGAATAAATGGCTTTCTTTGGGTCTTGGTTAGAAACAGTTTCCAATTGGTGGTGATTGTACTTTAAAGAACCCTCAAAATGATCAAACCATAACACTAGTCTCAAACACTAATCCTTAGTTTGTAGGTTCTCAGCATTCTAGTGGAGGGGAGAAACCAGTCAATCTTCCCAATGTCATATGCCTTGTGACTCTGAAATCTTTTAATAAAACGTAATTAGGGAATATGATTAGAACTTGGTATGATTCAGTTTTAGATCTGTGCATAATTTTAAAAGCTTTGTTCATTCAGGAAATATTGACTGAGTCTTCTAAGAGCCTGGCATTATGCTGGAAGCTGATGGGTACACTGCTGAATGAGACAGAGCCCCTGCTCTCAAGGAGCTTGTAATCTGGCCACCAGAGTTTCTGCAACCATCGTAACGGTGAAAACACAGCTGTTAATTCTGTTCAAGTTAATTTTCTGGAGCACCAGTGAATTCGAGGGCAAAAGAAGGCTGCATAGATCTGCAAATATTCCATCCTCAAAATAAAAATAGAACTATATTTAGAAAATCTTAATTTTGTGGCATTTCAAGAGCACAGAAACTACATAAAGAGAGATAAGCCAAAATTATTTCTGTAGCCTGGTTATTAATTTGCACCTTAAAATCTGCTGCAGGAGACTCCAACCAAAGTGATATTTTGTGGAAGAATTGGGGAGGTTGAAAATAATGGTTGAATATAATGTCTTCTAAAAGTATCTCCATATTCAAAATCCACACAATTCAAGAGCAATTCTGACCAAGGTGAGATAGTTTAGGTGCTGTTTACCAGCTAAAATGGCATTGTCATGTGGCTAGAGCATAAACACCATTTATAATAGATCCTGCCTGTCTGTTTTAATTTATATGACTTGGGGCTCAATTGTTTGGTAAGTTTGGGGGTAAGCTGGATTTTTCTGTTTGTTCCTCCAGATCCATCTCTACTCTGCCCTGTATTGCCAGGAAGTCCATCTATATGGACTGCATCAACAGGTTCTTTAGCCTTCTGGCTTCCAGGCACATTTCACCAATGGCTGGCACTTGTAAGAAATCAGGGAGATGGAGGAGAGAGGTCAGTCTATCTAAGCCCAGGGCTCCCTCTCTGCCAAGTCACTGTGGGTCAGTTGCATCTTCTCCCAAAGTCCCCAGCTTCTGTCAGGTGGCCCTCTTCACAACCACTCTCCCAGGGGCTCATTAATGACTCATTTCCCTTGTCCTTTCAGAACCAAAGGGGGTACAAGTACTATTCCCTGTAGTTTCCCTACATCCTCCTCACACCTTTATAAGCAGTCATTTTGTCCAATTAAAGTGTGCCATCCATTTCCTGCTGGAGCCATGAAAGATACAGGGGATTTCACATTATTTTAAGTTTTGGACCTAAAAGAAGGCTTTATTATTATTTTCATATTACAGGGTTTCAAATTTGCATAGTGAAATTTGCATGAAAAAGCATTAATTTCAACAGATCCCCATGCCCATCTCTATCAGTAACAGTAGAAAATTGTTTACAAGAACCTGCCTTAGATTTTCCTTTCTGGCTTAAACTATTCTCATTTATGACTTTGGGCTTTCCTTTTCCACTTTACTTAATTTAGCTTAAACAGTAGATGTAAGGTTGTCCAATAACGATTCCTTCCACCATGGCTTCATTCATTCCTTAGCAAAAGGACAGAGTTTACAGTGGACACATTAAGGCAATCATCCCTCTGCCTTTCTAGTCATTGGAAATCCATTCTCAGGCAACGGCAAGCTCTGAAATATTTAGAACAAGCATGTGACATCTCTCCTTCCACTGCAGCACAGGGTTTAATTTTTGTTTTGCTTGATTTCATCATTGCAGCCCTTCTTGCTGGGTCACTGATTCAGCAGTAGATGGTTTGGCTTCCACTACAGCTCAGCGAAGCCAAGGCACATCGTTTGGCCATGGGGCAAATGGGTGTCTGTTACCAAAAGCTGTGGTACATCTGCAGATTTATGGGCACAGCCCATCATTTCAGCATTTCCCACCTCCATATGGAACTCCCCATCCATCCATTCATTCTTATTCATTGGTGCTATTTCCACTTCATCATTTGCAAGGAAATGCATTCTGGAAGCATGGTGGGAACAGGCAGGCAGTAACTCCCTGAGATTCACGTCCAGGGAATATAGGTTTAAATGAAAAGGCAGGGATGGACAGTGACCCACCTTCGGATGGGCAGATGATCAGCATACTGGCTGACAGCATTGACTTTAGAATCAAATCTGAATCTTCTGCCTTATGTTAGCTGTGTAACATGGGCCAGTTGCTTAACCTTCTTCTCTATTAATACCTACCTCAATGGCTGTTGTGGAAAGTAAATGAAGTAATAGCATAAAGCTCTTAGCACAGTGGGTAACACAGTGGGCCCTCAATAAATGGTATCTAGTCTCTAACAGTGAGTCTCTTGGTGGCTTCCCTCCCTCTTAATTCCTTCAGATTCAGCACACCTTCTACCTTCCATTGCATGGTTGCAACACGTAGGAACAGACAGAATTTTCCTCTTTTGTTGTTTAGATTTGCTAATCACTTTTGGTTACATTTTCCTGTCTCAAACAGACCTCAGTTCTACAAACCCACTGTTATGAAAAAGGGCAGTGTCATAGGCACATAAGGTTTTTCCCTTTTAATCTCCTTTTAAAGTCATTGTTTTTGGGGTGAAGGGTTAGGCTGAGCCGTACTTCTCTGATGCCTTTCTGAATCATGAAAGCCCAGAAAAACACCATTTAGCCCATAAAACGACCTAGCAGTTAATCCTTCCAATTTTCCTATCTGCTTACAACTCCTCTATTGGAATTGTTTTTGTTTTCTACTCCTTCCTCTCCTATATCTATGAAATTCAAATTTAATTCCTCAGGTGAATAGATATCACTGAAGAATTTTAAGCAAAGAGCATTTAGACTTAGATCCTCAAAAGATCATTCTGGGGGTGTATAAAGAGTAGAGAGGGAGGGCTCATCTATCTCAGTGCTGATGGAACATTAACATGCATCCAGTCACTGTAAAAATGCAAATCCTCATTTGCAGTAGGCTTGTGGGAGAGCCTGGAATGCTGCACTTCTAATCAATGCTGCTGGTCCATGGGGTGCACTTGCGTTCCAAGGAAGCCAAACCATCGACTAATACAAGCTCTGATAGTCCATGTTCTGATTTAGGACAGTTGCCCATATCCTGTCCTGTACAACTCCTAGTATAGTGTTCAATATAGTTAACATGCTTAATAATTGCTTTCTGACAATGCTGATGTCAACTGCTGACAATCAAAAAATGGAGAGAAATTAAATTATTGAAAACGTGCCCAGAAGATTTTAAATGCTTGGTTTTTGTTTGCGGGTAGAGAATAACAACCCTAAGTTTATCTACCTTGGTTTGGGTTTTGCTACACAATTTAACAATTTCAGATGAATTTTTCAGTTCAATAAAATAATGGGTCAATTAAAAATAAAAATCTGTCACTGTGGTTCTCTGGTAGCACTGACAGGTTAACCTAATGCCCCTTGTAGAGAAGGACCGAGTGTCCAAATGCCTAAAGTCCTTTTCTCAGTCAACTCTTCTTCCTCTCCCTGGTCTGATGTGGAAACAAAGTCACTGGGGCTGCATCACCTGTTCTCTGTCACTCACACTTCTCTAAGTCACTCAAATCACAAACGGTTTGCTTGTTCAGGCACAGAGTGACTGATCCACCTCAGGGACTCTCATTTTCCCAGATCAGAGGTTCTCAAAGTGAGGTCCTGCACCAGCAACATTAGCATTACCTGGGGACTTGGGAGAAATGCAAATTCTCTGCCTGAACTTCAGCCCTATTGGATCAGTGATTCCAGGATGGGCCCAGCAATTTTTTTTTTTTTTTTTTTTTTTTTTGAGACGGGGTCTCGCTTTGCCGCCCAGGCTGGAGTGCAGTGGCGCGATCTCGGCTCACTGCAAGCTCCACCTCCCGGGTTCACGCCATTCTCCCGCCTCAGCCTCCCGAGTAGCTGGGACTACAGGCGCCCGCCACCACGCCCGGCTAGTTTTTTGTATTTTTAGTAGAGACAGGGTTTCACTGTGTGAGCCAGGATGGGATGGTCTCGATCTCCTGACCTCGTGATCCGCCCGCCTCGGCCTCCCAAAGTGCTGGGATTACAGGCGTGAGCCACCGCGCCAGGCCAGCCCTCTGTGTTTTAACAAGCCCTCCTGCTGATCAAGTTAGAGAACTATTGCCCTCAACTTGGGTTTCCTGATGGAGGAATTTCAGCTAAGCAACCCTCCTGATAATTTTTCCCCACCATAAAGAGAAGATCTATGTCTAATTGCTGAGTGTGCAAGGAGAAATTAGACGTTCTAAGTTTGGCACCTCCTGGTATCTCTGATTCTGATCTTCCTTTCTCCAGGGAGGATCCACTCTGCTTGCTTCCAGTCATAGTGGAGGTGGTCTGCCCCAGTAGGGGAGGCCTGTGTCTGTCCAACTGTACCTGAGACAGGGTGTAGAAGTTTAATTCTAAGAAAAGTGTCAGGAGACCCACTGTGGATAATGTTCACTTCTCCAGGGAACATTATCCATGATAAAGCTGATATGTGATCTCCATCTGTTTGTTTCCTGTGTGTTATTTCTCAGAGGATCCCAAATTTGGAAGGTGAAAAAGGATGCTCTTTATCAAATCTCTAAAACCCCAACGTATTGTTGTCTGAATAAAAAAACCCGGGAGAAATAATAACAGTTAACATGGTTTGCTATATGCCTATTTTCTAAGCCTTCTCCATGTAGTGATTCAATGTGTCCCCACAATTCTCTGAGAAACACCCTGTTATTATCATGACTTTTTACAGATGAGGAAACTTTAGCAGGGAAAGATTTAAAAACTTGTCTGAGGTTTTGTAGTCTGGACCTGTGAGAACTGTGACTTAACCCCAGAGAGTCTGGTCCCAGGGTCTTCCCTGCTATATTGATGAGGATTGCTACTTTGGTTGACAAGAATTGCTGCTTGGGTAGAAAATAATTCACTTACTGAAGCCAAGAAGTCTTGATTCAAGACTGGAAGCTTTGGGGTTTTTGACTTAGTCCATTCAGGCTGCTATAATAAGATACCATAAACTGGGTGGCTTATAAACAACAGAAATTTATTTCTCACAGTTCTAGAGATGGGAAGTCCTAGATCAAGGTGCTGACAGATTCAGTGTCTGGTGAGAGCTCGGTGTATTGTTCACAGATAGCCATCTTCTTGCTGCATCTTTACATCATGAAGAATGAGAGAGCTCTCTGGGGCCTATTTTACAAGGGCACTAATCCCATTCATGATGGCTCCACCTTCTAATACTGTCACCTTGGGATCAGGATTTCAACCAATGAATTTGGAGGGTCACAAACATTCAGACCATAGCAGCTTTGTAAGTGTTCAAGTAAAAAGAGAACGTGCAAGTTTTTTAACTTGGAAGTTAACAGCAGCCTTTGCTGTAGCTAGGGGACTGCCTCATGTAAGTATATTCACTTTCTATTGCTGCATAAAAAATTAACACAAACTTAGTGGCTTAAAACAGCAAACGTTTATTATCTCACCCTTCCCGTGGTTCAGAAGTCCTGTCATAGCTATACTTGGTCTTTTGTTCAAGGCCTCACAGAACCACAATCAAAGCATTGGCCAGGGCTATGGTCTCATCAGAGGCTTAGAGTCCTCTTCCATGCTCACATGGTTGCTGGCAATATTCAGTTCCTTGTAGGCATAGGACTGAGGCCCATGCTCCTAGAGGCTGCCCGTTTCTATAGGCAGTACATAGCAGGGCTGTTTGCTTTTCCTAGACTAACAGGAGACTCTTGCTTTTAAAGCTTTCACTTGATTAAGTCAAGCCCATCCAGGATCATCTCCTTTTTGCTTAGTTCAAAGTCAACTGAGCGAGAACCCAGTCACAGATATGACATGACATCTCATTCACAGGTCCCTCCCACACTTCAGGGAGGGACCTGTATACTAGGGGGCAGGAATTTGGGGGCCAGAATCTTAGAATTCTGCCTACCACAATAAATAATGACTGTGATGTCCTTTGAGGTTGTCCTTGATGTGACCTTGTGAGAGCACTTCACACCTGAGCAGGCATGGCTGCAGCAAGAATTTGATTTTACGGAAAATAGAAACTTTTGGATTTAAGTAATCCTAAAATCAGCAGAGCTATAGTATACAAGATTTTTGGACACTAGGGTATGAAACAATTGCTTTCTGCTTGTGTTATGTTTCCTAGACATTTCTAGATGCAAGGCGTTTAAACTACAAAGGCAGCTACGTTATTCCTGGATGCAGAGCACAAACGTTCATTTTATGCCAGTCATTCGTAGACAGTGCTAAGTCAGCTACGCAGCACGCAGTTCTCCCTCTGTTGTTTAGAACTGTGTTCAGGCACAAGCGGAGGAAAATGTGGAAATAGGTGGCAGATCTACAGACTCAAATCACCCACAAGCTTCAGTCTCCAATTCATTCTGAACTTGCTAACTACATACACTCTGGCCCTCACTTTACATTCCAGGGTCCCTGACTTTGGTGACATTCCAAAAGGGTGATAGATTTCACCAACAAATGTATCAATAGGAGCAGGCAATCAATTTATAGAGAATATTCCAATTCTTTTGGTTTAAATAAAGAAAAATAGACCACAGAAAAAATACCCTCAAAAAGCTCAGTGAAATTAGTACAAACTCAAAAGTGAAGAGAGCAATTTAGGCGGTATGATCCTGAACGAGTTTCTGAAAGCAGATCTGTTCGGAAATTCAGGGAGGAACTGGAATGATTGTCCAAATATGCTTCTGTCTCACTATCTAAACAAGGGCAGAGAGAAAATTAAAGACAAATAAAAGCAGATGGGCTGAGTAAGCCAGGGGAAGAGAAAAAAATTCCTTAGAAGAAAGATTGGACTTTTAAAGACAAGATAAATGGGTATAGAGGGGATAAAGAGGCACACCCAGCTCTAACTGCTCATAAAGAGAAGATTAAGAAGAACAGCCACGAATCTAACACAGCCAGCTGCAACAACCCCTCCTCTGCCCTCACCCTCAAGGCATCTCCAGTTCTGGACCCCATGGGGAGGCATGCTCTTGCAGCTATAGGAAGAGAGTTCATCATGAGAGCAATTGCAGAAATCACACACGGGAGACTGCACTGCTCTGCCAGGTGATCACAGAAGTTTTAGACAGATTGAAGAGGGAAAGATCCAACTAAAATATTCAAAAGAATTACTGGGTGAGTTTCAAGGTAGAACCATTATTATAAGTAAAGGTGAAGTATTGTCTCTGATCTAAAGGAAGATACCAAGAAATCCATGAAATTTGGACAAAGAAAACCCCAATGAAGATGAGACCTTCTGAAAGGAAGCAAAGCAGGAAGAAAACAGTTGCAGGCCTCAGCTTACATATTGGTCTGATGGGACTATACCTCCTAGGCTGGAGTATCCCATATATGGAAGTGAAGGTGGAAAACTCGTGTTTGAACAATGAATGCTGGGAAGATCCAGAAATCTTTGACTCCTTAGCTCTCAGCATGAAGAACCCCAAAGACAAAAATCTAGAGGGGTAAAAAAAGACAAACACAATCCTAAAATTTCAAAGTTATGGCCAGGGAATGGTGGCTCAAGCCTGTAATCCCAGCACTTTGGGAGGCCAAAGCAGGAGGATTACTCGAGCTTAGGAGTCTGAGACCAGCATGGGCAACATAGTGAGACCCTGTCTCTAAAAGGAAAAAAAAAAAAATAGCTGGGTGTGGTGGTGCATATCTGTAGTCCCAGCTAACTGGGAGGCTGAGGTGAGAGGATCGTTTTAGTCTGGGAGGTCGAGGTTATAATGCGCTGTGATTGCACCACTGCACTCCAGCCTGGGCTACAGAGCAAGACTCTGCCTAAAAAAAGTAAAATAAAATAACATTTTAAAGATTTGGTTTGCTTTACAGGAGAAAAATAAGACCCTGAATTAGGCTTGGTGACTAGAGCTGCCACTGTTGTGAATTTCTTTCTTCCTTTTTTTTGAGTCGGAGTTTTGCTCTCGTTGTCCAGGCTGGAGTACAGTGGTGCGATCTTGGCTCACCGCAAACTCTGCCTCCTAGGTTCAAGTAATTCTCCTGCCTCAGCCTCCTGAGTAGCTGGGATTACAGGCATGCACCACCACGCCCAGCTAATTTTTGTATTTTTAGTAGAGATGGGGTTTTTCCATGTTGGTTAGGCTGGTCTTGAACTCCCAACCTCAGGTGATCCGCCCCCCTTGGCCTCCCAAAGTGATGGGATTACAGGCGTGAGCCATCGCACACCCGGCTGTGAATTTCTAAACTTGGCAAGAAAGCAGGAACATATCAACATTCAGTCCCTAATGAAGAAAATGGTTTCCACGTGTGTTTTCCACACCCACCTCCAATATGGTTAACCAGTGCCATAAGTCACCTCTTTATGGAAGATGTCTCCCAGCTGAGTTTAAATTAAAAGGTTATAGGCTATGGACAAGTACCTTAGGTAGAATGGTTGGCATTTTGATAAAGATGAAACTGAAAATTCCTCTTTCTCATTACTACGGTCTCCATGGCATTAAATCTAGACTTATGGGGATATAGTTTGGCCAGATATACCTGCTCTAGTATAGGGGTCCCCAACCCCATGGTGCTGGCCTGTGAGTAACCTGGCTGCAGAGCAGAGGTGAGTGGCATGATGGTTTGGTGAGTATTACTGACTGAGCTCCGCCTCCTGTCAGATCAGTGGTGGCATTAGATTGTCATAGGAGTGTGAACTCTATTGTGAACTGTGCATGTGAGGGATCTAGGTTGCGCACTCCTTATGATAATCTAATGCTTGATCTAAGGTGAACAGTTTCCCTTGAAACCATTCCCCACCACCACCATCCGTGGAAAAATTGTCTTCCATGAAACCAGTCCCTGGTGCCAAAAAGGTTGGGGACCGCTGCACTAGAAGACGATAATTTGCTTATAGTCTTCTAGGAAGTGGTAATTTGTTCTAGAAGAAAGTAATTGATAATTTTGGGTATCCTATTAATTATTTGGACTTATTAAAGTAAGAGACTTTGTGCTGAATTAATTCACTTCAAAGGCACCAAAGGAAACACACATTTTCCACTCAAAGGAACTGTACACTCAGGCCCTGAGAATCCTCCTGGTCCAGCCTGAGCCAAACATGCCTGAGAATGGTTCCAACCATCAGACCAAAGATGCCCCAGCAAACTTACAAATCACATCCTTGATGCCTTTCTCACCCCAGCTGTCTTCCAGCATCTCCTTCTCCTGCCCCTGACTCCCATCTCCCCAACTGCCATGCCCCGCTCCCTCCCTCTTGTTCCCTCTCTGACAATTAGCCTTCTAGATCCATGCTGTCTTCTATGATAGCCACTCTTGAAATGCAGCTCTTCAAAATTCAAATGTGCTGTAAGATTAAAATACATGCTGGATTTTGAGGACTTGGTATGAAAAGAAATAAAATATCTCATTAATAGTTTTTGTAGTAATTAGCTGCTTAAATGATAATTTTGGGGGCTAAACATAACATACTAAAATTAATTTTATTTATTTCTTTTACCATTGTTTCTCTTTTATTAAGTTGGTGCAAAAATAATTGCAGTTTTTGCTGCTGAAAGTAATGCCAAAGGCTGCAATAACTTTTGTACCAACATAATACCTTTTCTAAGTTAAAAAATTTAAAATTACCTATGTGGTTCACATTTCCTTCCTTCCTTCCTTTCCTTTTTTTTTTTTTTTATTCTTTTTTTTTTGGACACAGTTTTATTCTGTTGCCCAAGCTAGAGTGCAGTGGCACTATCTCAGCTCACTGCAACCTCCGCTTCCTGGGTTCAAGTGATGCTCATACATCACTCTCCTAAGTAACTGGGATTACAGGCGTGTGCCACCATGCCGAGCTAATTTTTGTATTTTTGTTAGAGATAGGGTTTCGCCATGTTGGCTAGGCTGGTCTCAAACTCCTGACCTCAAGTGATCCACCCATCTCAGCCTCCAAGTGCTGGGATTACAAGCGTGAGCCACCACACCCGGATGTTCACACTATATTTCTATTATGAGTCTGGTGCCCCAGGCCCCAGCCATCTCACTCCATCCTCCCCTACTCCTGGTGTGCTGAGGCACCCAAACCAACCTAACTTTCCTTCTTCTGTATGAGCATAAAAGTTTGGTGTTCTTAGTTGGAGAATTATTTAATAAATGAACCATCACACCATGATCGTAATGGTTGGCTATGCTTACTTTTGTCTCTCCACTTGTACTTTTGAACACCTACCATGTTTATGGATTGTACTTGCTGTCAAGGGGGCACACCAAGGAAGACAGGACAGCCCCTGCCATCCAGCAGCTAATAAGCTGGCAGGGTGTCCTCACTTAATTAGAGTAATCCAAAACACTGACATATCCTCCCATAAAGGAATGAATCAAACAGGAATTCTAGGCACCATGGAGGAATTAGGAAATCTGTTTGTATTATGGGTTATAAAGAAAGTTTCATGGAGCCCTTCAATTCATACCACGTGTGTCTACATGCTTCCAGCCCACTGCATTGTCAAGCAGTTGTAGGCTTTTGGTTTTTCGGGGGTTTGGGTCCCTGACAAGAATTGTGGGATATCTCTTTCTCTGGTGCAGACAGAGAAGAAAAGTAAGTGACTTGAGCCAAGTTAGAGAAATAAAACAAAATGTCAATATATCTTCTATTCTGTCTCATCCATATGAAGACACAGGTGTCTGGGAGCTGTGCCTTGATGGGTTCACCCTACAACATTTTCTTCCCATTTCTGCTCAGAGCAAAACCAATTAAACAAGAGCCCCACTCAGAGAGGAAATATGTTCTGAGAGAATGGTTATTTTGTCTCTTTTCTCCTTTCATTGAGGAAGGTAATCGCACCAGTTCAAGAAGCCAAGGATAATTTCGTTCATAAATTGTATACTTTGACCTCATGGTTTTTAGCACAAATTAAAGATGGGATTTAGTTTCAATTCTCTTTCTTTTGAATTGGATTATTTTAAAAGAGGAATGTTTTCCCTGAAGTATTTAGTATTTGCAACCCAAACATTTTCTGCTCATGGCTGTCTACAGGGCTGCCTTTTGGATATAAATGTTCCTAATAGATCACAGTTTGAGGCTTAAAACATCCATGTTTATCCCAAAATGTTTATTTCCTTTCTCCTTCTGCAGACACTGTAGTCAATTTCTTTTCCAACCCTTTTCATCTCAAAGAAAACAAGCTTCATCATTCGAAAGTATATCTCATGCCATAAAACCAGGTCAATATTAAGAGAAGAGTGTAATCACATAGATCAGTATCAGACACCAAATGCAGGATTTAGAGTGGAGAAAGATGAGATTGTAATGACCACAGTAATTAATTGCAAAGAATGGAGAAAATAGAGCCCAAGCTTAACTGTGGAGATCTTATTTATTGGGACCTCAGTCCCTGTGCCCTGGGACTGAGATCCCTCCAGGCAAGAGAAAGAAAGCACTCTACTCTGTCTACCTTCAGCGGCCATAGTTAAGTCTGAGTGCCAGGTTCTGGTTATAATCAATCACTGATTTATTTACCATGCTGTACAGACATTCCAGCCCTGAATGCACCCACACGTCCTCAAGTCACCTGTTTTACAAGGTTCATGATCTTTGTGCCTATATGCCTCCCCTCACACCAGCACCATGCTTATCTCTTTCCCTGATCATCCATGCCTGCCAACCTGTATGTCCTCCCTTCTACCTACTCAAGAAGAACCTCCTCCGAAACGCCTTCTTTTTTTTACTTTCTCCTCCCTTTTGCTTCTAAAGTTTGAGTATTTCCAGAGTCAGGCTTCTCATCTCAGTCTCTGCAGTATGTATCCAATCGCAAGAGTTCAACAGCATCTCTGGATCTTTTGTCTCTCCTAATAAGGCCCCTTTGTAGCACTTGGTTTCAATCCTACTTATCTAACTCTTCCTGGAAACCCTCAATTTGTCCCTCAGGATTCCTAAACAATATGTTCAAGTTGAATTTATCACCCCCATGTCTCCTGAACTATCATATGCTTACCAGCAATGTCTCCCACTTTGAACCACTTCAACCTGCCCTTCCTTGTTAATTTTCTGTCTCAGTGAGAGAACTGCTATCCCCCTAGATACCCAAACAGAAATCCTAGAGTTGGCTCTTCCACCTCCCTATGTCTTCCCCGCGATATTCAATAGGACTTCAAGTCCTGTGTATTCTGCCTCCTGAATATCTCCCAAACCTGCATCCTCTGCATCCCCTTCACCACCACCCTTGTCTGTTCATATCGGGATTCTCCTACCTATGCTCTCTGTTTTTATCCCAGACCCCCTGCTCTGTCCTCTCTATGGCCACCAGAGTCGTGTCTAAAAAGTGCAAATCCAAGAGAAGCCTTCGATGACTACAGATTATTTTAGGATAAACTCTAAAGTTCTTCTAAGCACACAAGGTCCTGCATTTCTCTCAAGCCCCACCTCTTGCTATAACCACGCTGAAGTACTTGTGGTTCCCAAAGGTGCTCCTCTCTCCAGGCTCGGTGCCTATGTACCTGTCTTCCAGGAAGGTCCTTTATCCATATCTTTGTCTGGCTAAGTCTTACGTACTGTTCAAGCCTCAGCTCAGAACTTCCTTCAGGGAGACTTCTGTATCAGTTTGGATGTTTTCAGCTCAGCTAACAAAATATCCAACTAGATATTTAATAGTATAACGAAGAGGTTTATTATCTCCCCAGAAAGATATGCAGCAGCATTTTCACAGCTGGTTAATTTAGCAGCTAGAGGATGTCTGAACTCTGGGCTGCCTTTTTTTGGTCTTGGTTTTCCCCGTATGGACTCAAAATACATACCTTAACTCTAAACATCAGATCCACACAAAGCCATGCTCAAAACAAGAAAAGAAGTGAGGAATTCCCCTTAGACACCTCTCCTTTTTATCAGAGAGAAAAACTTTCCCAGCAGACTTTGAGTCTGGTTCCCTTAAGATCTGGGTCTCCCGTTTACCATATTCAGACCACTGACAAAGGGAGAAGAGTTGTTGTGGCTTATCTGTGACTGCGGGAAGAAAGGTACCTTCTTTGAGTACACTCTGCCTCATATAGAATAAAATTAGTGTTCTTTTGGCAAAGACAGAGGCAGAGACAGTGATTGTGGGGGGAGGCTACCAACAGTTTTGGCCACGGCTTCTTCACCCAGTGTCCCTTGCTCATGGCTCCCTTACCAGAGTGAGTTAGATGCTTTTCAAGTACTCTGTTATTGTGCTTTCCAAAGTATAGTTTAGTTATTGATTTACTTATCTACTTCCTTACACTAACCTCTGCAAAGGTGGGTACTGTTTTACACATCACCATTCCTTGGAAGACCTAAGGCTTGAGACCTAGCTAAGGCCTAAGGCCTAGTGTGTAACAGGTGCTCAATAAAAATCAATCCATAAAAAGCATTGATTGAATGATTGTATTGCTGAACTAATTAATTAGTAAATTGTCCAGGACACTTTCCACATAGTCTGGAATTGTAGTGCATTAATGCTAGTAATTTGACCCAATTGATATATGGCCACTTTGTGCTATTTGCTCCATGCAATTTCTATTGTCTTACTGCTTTTGTGACTCAGTCCTGTGATTTGTTACCCACTGCAGCAGCAACCAAAGGACCATGTTCTTTTTTAAACAGACTCAATGTTTTCTGGTCCTGCAAATGACCATCCCGGGGTTATTGAGACATCTTTTTTTTTTTCTCTTGGTCCATCAGTGCTCTGCCAAGCCAGCCTGGATCAACATCATCTACCATCCTTCCATCTTTAGGGTAGAACTTCAAAGGCAGGGTTTCTTTTCCTGGGTCAAGTTGACCTGTAACTTCCATCTTCCTCATACTAACTCTCAGTTTGTATAACTGTATAAGCTCTGCAAAGTGGTTACAAGCTTCTCATCCAGTCAGTGCCTTAACAAATATTTATTGAGGGAATTACTGAATGGATCATTTGACTGACTTGTGTGTAATCTGCAAAAACAGGCATAAGCAGACAAGAGTTCTCATTTAAAAGGTATGTGCCTCAGCTAAAACACCTTTCAAAATAACCAAACCAGCAGCTTTTATCAATGTTGGCATTCTGTCCTCAAACTAATTATCTGCTTATATAACTGACCTTATTAAGGGCTGTTGTCCCCTTCTTAAGTTATCTTTGGACATCAAAATCAAACCCAAATACAATTTATGATCTTGCCAGTTTGAAAGACTGCCATTTTGATGTGACCAGAATTCCCTATTGAATTCAGAAATCCAATGCAAATCCTTGTTGGAAAAAGAGGAATGTAAATTGAATCAATAAATGAATAATAAATAGAACAGTCGATGATTAACTTAGTCATGAAAATAAAAATAGAAGTGTCAACTGAAGCACCCTCTGCTAATTTTCTATTACAAGATAAACATTAGCTGGTTAATTAAAAATTTGTTTTTGACATTTATACAGAAGATGTCTCCTTAGCAAACCAAAGCACTCCAGAGTACTGTCATGGCAATATCCTGTGTGACAGTGAGGACTATCCCATGGCAGAAATCACAGCCAGGATCCTCGAGGATCCCCTCAGCACAGGAGAAACGTCAAATAGAATGTTCTATTAGAAATTAAGGTCCGTGAAAACAAAGTAATAGAATCCTGCCCCAGACAGCCAGATAGGAATACCTCTTGGTGCAGCTCCCCCAAGCAGGACTTGTCAGAGGATCAGTGGAGATGGAAGTGGCAGCCTGGTCATCAGGATTGGCGAACCCTGGTGGCACAGAAGCACAGCTACAACTCAGCAATCAGGAAACACGACTCATTTGGCCCAAGATGTAAACCAATCCACGAAACAAGGGAACAGAACTGCCAGCAAGCATTGCCCATCGCTACAAACCAAAGGCCAATCTTGGCTCACCCAGTCATAAACTCCTAGAGGACAGAAACAGCTAGATGATGATATTATTTGTAAATAATAAGGCTTGAGCTGACTCTGAAATGCACGTTCATAAAATTGTTGAGTGAAGATGAGCTTTAGAACATAGTTAATCCAAATTCCTCTTCTAACTGAAGAAGAAATCAAGTTTTAAAGAGGGAAAGGGACACGACCAATCTCATGTGGACCTCTCTGAGGTCCAGTTAAGACTGGACCCCTGGGCCCCTGACTCCTACCCAGGGCTCTTCCCACTTTATGCCATAAAGTCCCTACCACATTGCCCTGCCTGCAGCTGGCTTTCAATACAACTTGATGAATAAATCATGTCAATCTTCATTATGTATGAGCATGGTCAGATCCCGGTTATATGGGGCCTATAATTCAGGGGGATGGCCTTCTTTAAGAAAAAGGATGCAGACTGAACGCAGTGGCTCATGCCTATAATTCCAGCACTCTGGGAGGCTGAGGTGGGCGGATCACTTCAGGTCAGGAGTTCAAGACCAGCCTGGCCAACATGGTGAATCCCCGTCTCTACTACAAATACAAAAATTAGCCAGGCATGGTAACACCTGTAGTTCCATCTACCTGGGAGGATGAGGTTGGAGAATCGCTTGAACCTGGGAGACAGAAGTTGCAGCAAGCCAAGATCATGCCACTGTACTCTAGCCTGGGTGGCAGAGCGAGACCTTGTCTCAAAATAAAGTATATAAATAAATAAAATAAAAGTAGGTAGAAAAGTGAATATTTATTTAGACTGTGAGAAGAAAGCATAACAAATTAGAAATATAACAAAGTTGACTATTAAGTATCACAAAATCCAGAAACATAATATATCTATTGAATAACTGCTGATATGCCTCTACAATGCTTCCTTCCTTCAGTTCTTGGCTTCACTCTTCATATCAGAACAACTGTATAATCTTTTCTAGAGTGAAAACAGAGAGTTCAGTTTTCTAGCAAAAATAAAAGGTTATTTTGTATTATTAATCGCACAGAAAAGTTACTTTCTACTTCACAATTTGTCATTGATGATCTTACATAAATTTTTGGGGTGGTTATCAAATTTGGGGAAACTTGTATCTGGTTGCTTTTTTAATGAGCTGTAGGATTTCAGAGCATTTCTTGGGCAATTTTAGGTGTTTTTAGAATTCATGACACACATTCACCAGAGAAAATGTAATTTAAAAGTCCACTATATTATAATGTGCTACCTAATTTGTACAACAAATTACTCTTATGGTACACAATGATTCAAAGATGAGTGCGTGTAGGAGTTTCGTTCAGTAGAACATTTGTTTTTCAGGCTGTTTCTTGCATGCTGTTTCATCTGGAACCACCAGATTTCATCAGGGCAAGATATATTAGATTCACAAAATTATAATGTGATATGCATGCAAAAACATGCAACTTTATATTTTGAATGGAGTCACTGCTTAAAGTACTGTCACAGGTTTGTATCCTACAGATACAAGAATTCAGATAAATTATATCTTATGAGACTCCCATTATAATAGGAAAAACTATAAGATGTATGATCAGTGTACACACTACATTACTAAAGTTTATTTATTTATTTACTTATTGAAGAAACAGTGTCTTGCTGTGTCTCCCAGACTGGAGTGCAGTGGCACAATCATAGCTCACTGCAGCCTCAAATTTCTGGGCTCAAGCAATCCTCCCACCTCGGCCTCCCAAGTAGCTGGGACTACAGGCATGCACCACCCTTGGTTGCTAATTTTTAAAAATATATATTTTTTTTGTAGAAATGGGGTCTCACTATGTTGCCCAGGCTGGTCTAATACCCCGGCCTCAAGCCATCCTCCCACCTCGGCCTCTCAAAGTGCTGGGATTAAAGATGTGAGCCACAGTGCCTGGCCTAAAGTACATTTCTAACAGAAGAGAACTTCATTTTGACTACGAGTTGATGAGCACCCAATTTTCTAATTATAATTTTACACATCTGGTGATTAAAAGAAATTTTCACAGGTTAGTGCGAATATACTTCAAACCTTGTTTGTCCCCCACTATTTTGGGACTGGGCACTGAAGGATACGAGCACACTATGGTCATACTGTGGTATTGTCTCCAGCCTCGCACTGTTGTGTCACTTCACCCAGGGAGTCAGTACAGTGAGTGGGAGAAGGATTTCAGAAAGTCATCTGCACCAGGAGAGCCAGCAGTCATGGAACAATACATGCAAGTAACTGCAAACTATGTAAATATCTCCCACTAAGTTAAATTGTCTCTCCAGCTTTACATTCCCTTGGCAGGATCCCAGAAAGTTCCTGGTCATGATAGTCACCTGACCCAAGAGAAAGATAGTGCTCTGAACTGATCATCGTTAAAATACCACTTTGCAAATTTTACAAAAATGTATCATCAAGTGGACATACAGCTGGAAACCCGCCCAAGTCCTTGGAATGGGCCTCCTCAGTGAGGGGCCCTGCAGCTTTTGCTTCATGAGGTTTGTGGTCCTTCTGTTCCTATGTAATGGCCTTTCTATGACTCCTGAGCAAAGACAGGAAGACAATCAGCAGTATCATATTTAAATGTGAAGGACTGAGCATACAGACTGCTGGAACATGTGTTCCTTTTGTAGGGCTGCCATTACAAAGTACCATGAACTAACTGACTTAAGGCAACGACAATGGGTTGCCTCATAGCTCTGAAGGCTAGAAGTCTGAAATCAAGGTGTTGGCAGAGCCACGTTCTCTCTGAAGGCTCTAGGGAAGCATGCTTCCTTGCCTCTTCCACCTTCTGGTGGTTCCTAACAATCCCTGGCATTCCTTGTCTTGTACATGCAATTCCTTGGCTCCAGTTTCTGCCTCCATCGTTACATGGTCCTGTCTGAGTGAGTCTGTGTCCCTTCTCCTCTTCCCATAAGGACACTAGTAATACTAGCTTGGGGGCCCACTCTAATCCAATATGACCTCATCTTAACTAATTACATCTACAAAAACTCTATTTTCAAATAAGGTGACATTCTGAGATATTGGAGTTAGGATTTCAACATATCTTTTTTGAGTGACACAATTCATCTGATAACAGAAAGGAAACAATGTTGTCTTCACTATGCATTGGTCATCTGTATGATCCTAAGCAGCTCAAATTTGTCATTCAACAAACATCAGTTAGCACTAAGTGTGTGCTGGGGATACGGAGAAGAGTATGATCAGGCAGCCACTCTTAGAGAGCTCCCAGCCTGGGAGAGAGACAAGGAAACTAGCAATGCAATGCAGAGTGGTGGTTGCTAAATTGGAGGCATGTGCATACAGTGAGACAGGCCCACTAAGAACAGAGCCTGCGAGCATGAGGGTTTGAGGGGCTCTGCAAAACGTGGTCTATTTGAACAGAGTCTTTAAGAATGACTAGATGTTCACCAAATAGACAATGGAAGGCAGAAAATTCCAGATGGGAGTAATAATGCATGAAAAGGCTTGGATTAATGGAAAATTATGCATTTGAGGAGATTTTGTGTTATTTTGTGTGATTGGAAGTGAAGTGGCATTTGACATGGCAGATTAGGCCAGAAAAATAGGGGGACTCAGGTGACGAAGAGCTTATAAACCATGATAAGAAGTCTGGTCGTTATCTAATAAGGGGGATGGGTACCAAAAGGAAAATAACTTGACTGGGTTTGCATTTCAGAAAGATTGCTGTGGCATCAGCGTGAAAGGTGGATGAGATGGAAAAGGAGAGCAAAATGGTCTCTCTCTCTGACACCCTCATAGGGCTAGGCAGGTTCACACAGGTTGTCTTCTTTAACCTCTTCAACGACCCTTTCAGATACACTTGAAAGCTGTGAGAACTGGGGCACGGAGTAGGGGAAAATACCCACAGTTCATAATCAGCCAGCTATTGGCTACTCAGTCGATTAGCTCAAGGCATGGCAGTAGTCCATGGAAGAGGCCATCGGAGCCTGACCTAAGGCAAGAAGCAGCATGATAAGGAGGAGAGGATGGACGCAAAGAATGCTCAGACTAAATTCCCATCCATGGAGGTATGGAGGGCAAGAGAGATGGCCTCATTGGGCCTGTTTCTTCATCTGTCATGTGGGGAAAACAGGCCTCATTAATATTCCCACAGCCTCAGGTCGAGTGATGACCACTATGACAGAACACCTTGAGGGGATGAAACGCACAGGGTCGCCTGAGCATTGCCACGGAAAAGAGCTTTGTTTTTGTCACTTTGGCCTCTTTTTCTGGAGTCTTCACACTGTAATAAAGCTAAAATCATCCCAGGGATCAGCCAGGGAAAAGGAAAATTTCAGGATTTCGGGGAGGGAGAATAAGGGCAGGAATTGATCTAGTGCCTCAGACACAAGAAAGTGTGTGGAGGATGTGTGTGTGTGTGTGTTTGTGCACACGCGTGCGACAGAGAGAGAGAGACAGCATATGTGTGTGTGTGTGTGTGTGTGTGTGTGTGTGTGTGTGTGTGTGTGTGTATCCACATGTGAGCCAGGGTAGAGCCAAGGCTTCTTTTTTCTCTTGGTTTTTCTTGTGTTTTTATTTTTCCCTGCCTTTCTTTCTATTTCTTTTCTTGTCTTTTCCTTGTCTTCATTTTCTTTTCCATGCTTCTCTTTTCCTTTCTTGGATCTATTCCTTTCTGGGGTATCTCTAAAAGACTCGAACCCCTTGCAAAAAACAAACACAATTATTCCATGAAATCTCTTATTTGGTTGACATATTGCTCTTCAAATTTATCCCACTACCTTAAAAATAACTACAATGCTTGCTTTAACTTTTGTAGTCTTATCTCTGCCACTTTAATGTGATTTAGCTTATATAAGGGCAAGATGACAGAGGTGGTGGTTTTTTTTTTTTTTTTGTTTTCTTTTGTTGTTAAATTCTTCCCTACTTCTATTTCCCAGCTCTCTCTATATATGGAGTTTAAGTGTAGTGGTGGTTGATTCTGAGTTCCTTGTTAAATCTAATCCAGTATAAATATTAACCTGCTTAATATTTAGACATTTATAGATTCACTCAACTTATGTTTGGTACTTTATTTTTTGTTTGTTTTGTTTTCACAGAGACAGAGTCTCTCTCTGCCACCCACTTTGGAGGGCAGTGGTGTAATCACAACTCACTGCAGCCTCGAACTCCTGGGCTCAAGCGATCCTCCCAACTCAGCCTCATGAGTAGCTGAGACTACAGGTGTGCCCACTCATGCTTGGCTAATTGTTAAATTTTTTTGTAGAGATGAAGTCTTGCTATGTTACCCAGGCTGGTTTTGAACTCCTAGCTTCGAGCAATCCTCCCACCTCAGCTTCCCAAAGTGCTGGGATTAGAGGTGTGATCCCATGCCCCATGTTTGGTATTTTAAAGTAAAAACAAATGTGACGGAGGACTAAAGAAATTGTTAGCATAAATTTATCTTTATGAGATCATTTGTATTACTTGTGAGTATCTTCCCAGACACCAGAGCTTGAGCATGAAAAGTCAGGCTCCTCAGGCCTCATAAGGCAGAGAAGCCCTCAGGGAATGCAGTGGGTCTTCCCCTGATCCCACCTCCAGAAATGCCATGTAGGTGAATTGCTTAACATATATACTATATTAATTTTATATTCTCATAGGCACACCATTGCTTGCATCAGATTAACTCTATTAAAAGGTTTATTAAATTGTGATAATAAATTAACTTCACAAATCCTCAGCCATTTACATTTGTTGCTTATCGATACATTTACTCACACATGTTAAGGATTGAGGAACTTTATGTTCCACCCTACTTTTTCATTCATGCATGCATCCATCAGTCGTTCTTCATTTTACAAATGTGTATTAAGAAACTACTATGTGCTATGCTAAGTTATGAGGATAAAACCATACCATAAAATGATTAAAAATGTGAATATAGTGAGAAATTCATTGAGATGCTTATGCCCTATATAAAAGTGTTATGTATGACTGTTTTCTCTTTGATGTGCAAAGATTATCCCTACAGTCTGCCATCAGCAGGACTTCTATCTTAGCTGGTCATAGCATGGGGTGCCCTAAACCATCCCTTGCATACCCCAGGCCCTTTGTGATCCTAGATATGTGCAATGGTTGTATTCTGAGACTCCATTTACTCATACACTCCAGACCTGGGTCTCCACATACAGAGGTGCTGAAGATTCTCAACTCATTTAAAAGTTAGGGATATCTGCTTTTATCCTACAAAAAGTACCTAAACTACCTTTCCTTTAACCACAATGGTCAAATTGGTTGTGTGTGCTAAAACCATTGATTCTCCAAATATAGTGCCTGCATTTAGCAATGACAGTAAATTCCTCTTAGTTGCTACAAAGCCAAACAAGATTGAGAGAAGCCTGCCCATTGAGGTGGAGCTGATGCTGGGGCAGAGAGATGAGCTCTGGCTGCAAGTTCATTGCGGCAGGCAGACTCTCGGCACATGAAGGACTAACCCCATACAACAGGGGAGCCAGCATGCTGATGCATGACCAAAATACAGGGAAAGGGAGTTTAGAAACAGACAGTACTCAGAAACACACGGGCAGGCAGCAAGGCCAAGCAACGTGTGTCAGCAGACACAGAGACCGGGCTCAGCTGCTGTGGCAGGGGGCAGGCATCAGATGAGTACAAAAGAAGCTCCCCTCAGGAAGACAGAAGAGGGCAATGATAGAGTTGACTCCAGAGGCAGACAGACGTAGGTGTGAATCCTGGTCCAGCTACTGTGTAACTATGGAGGAAACCACTGGCAGATTTCTTCTTCTTTTTTTTTTTTAATTATACTTTAAGTTCCAGGGTACATGTGCACAACATGCAGGTTTGTTATACAGGTACACATGTGCCACATTGTTGGTTTGTTGCACCCATTAATTCCTCATTTACATTAAATATATCTCCTAATGCTATCCCTCCCCCCTCCCCACCCCATGACAGGCCTCCGTGTGTGATGTTCCCTGCCCTGTGTCCAAGTGTTTTCATTGTTCAATTCCCACCTATGAGTGAGAAAATGCGGTGTTTGGTTTTCTATGCTTGTGATAGTTTGCTCAGAATGATGATTTCTAGCTTCATCCATGTCCCTGCAAAGGACATGAACTCATCCTTTTTTATGGCTGCATAGTATTCCATGGTATATATGTGCCACATTTTCTTAACCCAGACTATCATTGATAGACATTTGGGTTGGTTCCAAGTCTTTGCTATTGTGAATAGTGCCTCAATAAACATATGTGTGCATGTGTCTATAGTAGCATGGTTTATAATCCTTTGTGTATATACTCAGTAATGGGATCACTGGGTCAAATGGCATTTCTAGTTCTAGATCATTGACAAATCACCACACTGTCTTCCACAATGGTTGAACTAGTTTACACTCCCACCAACAGTGTAAAAGCGTTCCTATTTCTCCACATCCTCTCCAGCACCTGTTGTTTCCTGACTTTTTAATGATCGCCATTCTAACTGGTGTGAGATGGTATCTCATTGTGGTTTTGATTTGCATTTCTCTAATGACCAGTGATGATGAGCATTTTTTCATGTGTCTGTTGGCTGCATAAATGTCATCTTTTGAGAAGTGTCTGTTCACATCCTTTGCCCAGTTTTTGATGGGGTTGTTTTTTTTTCTTGTAAATTTGTTTAAGTTCTTTGTAGATTCTGGATATTAGCCCTTTGTCAGATGGATAGATTGCAAAAATTTTCTCCCATTCTGTAGGTTGCCTGTTCACTCTGATGGTAGTTTCTTTTGCTGTGCAGAAGCTCTTTAGTTTAATTAGATCCCATTTGTGTATTTTGACTTTTGTTGCCATTGCTTTTGGTGTTTTAGTCATGAAGTCCTTGCCCATGCCTATGTCCTGAATGGTATTGTCTAGGTTTTCTTCTAGGGTTTTTATGGTTTTAGGTCTAATGTTTAAGTCTTTAATCCATCTTGAATTAATTTTTGTATAAGGTGTAAGGAAGGGATCCAGTTTCAGCTTTCTACATATGGCTAGCCAGTTTTCCCAGCACCATTTATTACATAGGGAATCCTTTCCCCATGTCTTGTTTTTGTCAGGTTTGTCAAAGATCAGACGGTTGTAGATGTGTGGTGTTATTTCTGAGGCCTCTATTCTGTTCCATTTGTCTATATCTCTGTTTTGGAACCAGTACCATGCAGTTTTGGTTACTGTAGCCTTGTAGTATAGTTTGAAGTTAGGTAGTATGATGCCGCCCCACTGGCAGATTTCACACCTGAATCCTCTTCTTCATGAGCACACATCCCTTGCTGTTAGTTGTGGCCATTAACTACACATGGCTGCATTTTAGCCAATGCATTGTAAGTGGAAGCAATTGGGGCTGGTCCTCCACTCAATTCTTCATTCTGCTGCACCATTGGGTTGACCTTGGAGTTGAGAGGTAAAACTATAAGATAGATGGGGCTTGGCCTCTGAATAATCACTGCTTGGAGGAAAGCCCTGGCCACTCAGAAGCACTTGCTCTGGATTTCAGGTGAAAAATAAATGCATTTCTATTGTGTTGGAACTGAGATTTGGGGGGTTACTGTTACTGTAGTTACTATTACCTTAACTCATACAATAACTTAGACAAGTTACATAACCTTGCTAAAGCTCATCTGAAAATTGAGAGGAATATTAATCAAATGATTTCCTATCATTCTTCAGCAACCTAGGATTCTCTTTCCCAGATAGTTTCCTGTTCCATTACTTTACTTCATGCAGGCTCTGTTCTTACATTGCTGCTATTTGAGAAAGGAATTCTTTGGCCATTCTCTCTAAAACACCACTCTTCTCTTGCAGCATCCACCATCATTTTTCTTCTAAATTTATCTCCCTCTCGATTTTATTGACATATAATTGGAATACAGTAAAATGCACATATTCAAACCGTGAATTTAATTAGTTTTTCCATGGGTGCATATCTTGCCCTGATTTAATTTTCTTCTTAGCATTTATTACTACCTGATTTATTTGTTTGTTTGTTTATAACCTGTATTTTCCATTAGAATATGTTTCATTAGAATGTGAATACTGTACCTTTTGGGCAGCATGGGTGACCTTATGTGGGAGCTATAGTCCTAGACTGGCTCTCTTTATGGTTTTCCTACATCTAATTCATCCAAGAGCAAAAAAAGCCAAATAGGTTCTCTCCTGCATGCTAATCCTAGGCTGTTGGATACAGCTGCATGGAGCACCGAATTGAGGGGGATTCTAAGATTGCATTTATCCGGGCTTAGCAGAAATGAGAATGGTGATCTATTAATGATGCCTACCTTGAGTAGGAAAGTAGAAAGTGTCACAGGCACATTTGCAATTATTTTCCTAGAAACTATTGTGGGGCTGACCCTGCTGGTGGGGGTCAAATTATCTCAGCTGTGGGAGGAAGTGAGCCACACAGGCTGGGAAAAGGCAGGACCTGACAGTAACATTTCTGAAATTCCATTTACCGCCTGAGCTGACTGTGATTACACAAAAGCTGACAGTTGCGTGATTAAATACACTGAGATGATTAGTCTGAATGGGTCTGAATGGGCTTTGGGCTCCTGGTTTTTTCCTGATGATTTTCAATGGGTAATAATACGGTGATAACTTCCACATAGGAAGAGGACACAAGGGCACGAGAGGACTTCCACGCCCACCTTAACCAGGCTTGTGTTTACCCTGACAATGGCTGCATCTCACTAAATTGGTACTTGTGCAAGTCCCCTTTTCATTCCAGCAGCATGATTTCTTTCCATGGGATGCCTTAAAGCAAAGTACCTAGAGCCTGATGAAGCCTCGTCTGACAGTAATCAAAGATAAAGGCTAAGTCCTCAAGGTTTGAAGCTCGCCACATGTAATTCAGCCTTGTTCCAGCAAGCCATAAATCTGATATGTCTCCTTTCATCACAAAGTGTCTCTTGCAAAATCATTTTCTGTTTGTCCAAGACCAAGCTTCAAGAGATCCACTTTACTGCAGCCAGATCTAAAGCCTGGATGCTGCCTAATATTCTGTAAAGCCTTGGAATTTGAAGAGTTCACAGGCTGAAACACAATGTACATTAAGTGCTTAACTTCTTCAGGTATCCCCTCAAAAGCCACTGAACCTCGCTGCTGTGCAAGTCTCTCCTTAGTAGAAAGTCAGGAACTCAGTGGTCTTTCCTACCAGTCTTCAGAGTCACTTGTAACTGTAAGGAACATGGCTGTGCTTTGGTCAAGGATAGGCCAAGGTAAACATCCAAAATGACTCAGCGAGTTTAGAGCGCAGGTGTATAACTCCACTTGTTATCACAGCCGTGTAGCCATAACATGGGAACTCTTATCATTTGGCCCTAAGCCACTATTGTCTGTAAAATATATAATTGCCCTGCTGGCACTGTACAGGTGTGCTCATGCCCAGAGAGAGAAAGAGTTAAGCTACTGACCCTGAAGGCAAGGGAGAGCTGACCATGCAGCTGTGCATGGGAGTGGCCAGCTCAAGCAGCGGAGACAGAGCAGACAGTGTAAGAGAGCTGCTGCTAAGAAAGCTGCTGAATATAGCTGTATTTCAGCTACCTACGGCCCCTCCATCAAGTGTTCTTTCAGCTATCTGCCATTCATCCACCCACTCCTTTTGGACCTCAGCATGAGCTGGAACCTGAACTTGAACCTAACAGCAACCTTTTAATGCATGTGGTGGCAATGGTTAGGGATCCTATCACCCATCATTGCCAGTATGACACCCACACCGAAGCTTGTGTGTGTGTGTGTGTGTGTGTGTGTGTGTGTATTCATATCCATGTTCATTTTTAAGTCTTAATTCTTTCAGTACATTTTCATTATATTTTCCACCTAATTTTTGTATTTTTAAAATGTTTTACTAGGTACCTCTTATTTTTGAATGCTATTTTGATATTTTACTTCATTATTAAAATGATTGCCGGTATATAAAAATGTATTTTTTGCTGTTATTCTTGTTTTTATTGGTTGTTTATCCAACCATTTGCTAAACTTTCTTATTAATCTTAATAATTTGTCTGTAGATTCTTTTAGATTTCCTATGTAGACAATTTTATATTCTGTTACTAATAACTCTTAAGATCCTTCCTTTTCCATCTTATTTTTTCCCTTACTGAACAGGTCAGGATCACATGAAATAGAAGTATATGAAGTAGAAGTAAAGATAATAAACACTTTAGTCTTATTCTGATATTTTAAAAAATTTTCAATAGTTCTCCTTTTTTGTTTTTGTTGTTGTTGTTGCTGTTGTTGTTGAGACAGTCTCACGCTGTCACCCAGGCTGGGGTGTAGTGGCACGATCTTGGCTAATGCAACCTCCCGATCCCGGTTCAAGTAATTTTTCTGTCTCAGCCTCCTGAGTGGCTGGATTACAGGCATGTGCCACCATACCCAGCTAATTTTTTGTGTTTTTGGTAGAGATGGTGTTTCACCATGTTGGCCAGGCTGGTCTCAAACTCCTAACCTCAGGTGATCCACCACTTTGGCCTCCCAAAGTGCTGGGATTACAGGCATGAGCCACCACACCCAGCCAATAGCTCTCCATTGCTTATCATGTTTGCTGTTGGGGTACTTTAGCTTGATTTTTGAGGTTAATAAAGTTTCTTCCTATGTCTAGTTGCTCAGTGTTTATATGGTGAATTTTAGCAATACATTTTTCTGTTACTTCTGAGATGACTTTGTAGTTTTCCCCTTTAATTTATTAATTGACTTCCTAATGTTAAACTAATCTTACGTCTTTGGGATAAATCCAACTCATGCATGGGGTATTATTCTTTTCATGCATTGCTCAATTCAGCTTGCTGATATTTTGTGTAGAATGATTGCCTCTACGTTCGTAAATGCCATTGAACTGTCATTTGTATTTTTTGTACTGTCTTTGTCAAGTTTTGGTATTAAGAGTATGCTAGACTCATATATTCTACAAAAAATTTTATAAAATTGAGATTATTTGTTCATTGAATGTTTAATAGCATTTAACAGTAAAATTGTCTGGACCTGATTAGTTTTGATGGGAATACTTCATATTACTCATTGAATATCTTTATTGATTATAAAATTATTCATAGTTTCTATTTTTTCTTGAATCAGTTTGTTGAGTTATATTTTCCTAGAAATTGTCAGTTTCATCTAAAGTTTTAAATTGATTGGCATTAAGTTGTTCCAAAGACATTATTTCCATCCTAATAATTGCAGCATCTGTATTCATATCTTCACATTTATAATATTAATTTGTACCTCCTCTCTCTGTCATTAAGTTTTCAGTGTGTCAATTTTATTAGTCTTTTAAAAACACTTTGGCTTTGCTGATCTTTATTACATGTTCATTTTCTGCTTCTATCTTTGTTATTTAATTCCTTCTACTTCCTTTGGGTTTATTTTACTATTCTTTTTCTAACTTCTTAAGAAGAATACCTAGTTCATTAATTTTCCACCATAATTCTCATCTGACTATTCCTTAGACTATAAATTTTTCCCCAAATATAGCTTCAGTGAAAACCTAAAACTTTTCATAAGTAGTATTTTCAATTCTATTTCATTCTAAATAGGCTGTAATTCTCCTTGTTATTTCTCCTTTGGCCTTGGAATGTTTAGAATTATGTTTTCAGGTTTCTAAATAAATAAAATTTTTGTCATATTTTCCTTTTTTATTTTTAGCTTAATTAAACTATGATTAGAGAATATGACCCATATGATTAAAATCTTTTAATGTGTTGAGCCTTGCCTTGTGGTGTCATATGTGGTTGATTTTCATAAATGTTTCTTGTGTGCCTCTGAAGCATGGGTTTCTTGAAACTGATTGCAGTATGGAACTGATCTATGATTATATGAAACTTGTTAATTGTGTTATGCAAATTTTATCTATCCTTAGCGGTTATTTTCTTAGCCCGCTTGTCTTCTTACTGAGGAGATATGTTAAAATCTCAGCTGGGCACAGTGGCTCACACCTCTAATCCCAGAACTTTGGGAGGCTGAGGCAGAGGATAGCTTAAGGCCAGGAGTTTGAGACCAACCTGGTATGCCAAAACGAAACCCCATCTCTACAAAAAATGTTTAAAAATTTAAAAAACCTCTCACTGTGATGGTGGATTTGCCTCTTTTTCATTGAAGTTCTGTAAATTTTTACTTTATTTTGAGGCAGCATTTTTAAGGTCCATATAAACTTTATTATTATATCTTTCTATTGAACTTAACCATCTTAAAATGAAGATATTCTTCCACTAGAAATATTTTTCCCTTATGGTTTATTTTGATATTAATAAAATGAAACCAGTTATCTTTTAGTTAGCATTTGCTCATTGTTCCTTTTACCTAAGCAGTAAATGAATAAACTACATTTTGTTTCCTATCCGAAATGGCCATATTTGCCTTTTCATTGGAATGTTTAGTTCATTCTCATGGATTATAACTACTGATATATTTGGATTTATTTCTAGTCATTTTAAATCTATCTACCATACCTCTTAACCTCTCTTTTATCTTTTCCATCTCTTTTTCTGTTTCTACATTCTGAATAATTTCTTCTCTTATCTTCCAGTTAATTCTGTTTAGCAGTAACTAATAAATTGTTAAAAGCAATTCATATATTAATTCAATTGTAATACTTATCATTTTATGCAATTCTGTTTTATTCTATTTCAGATTTGCTTGCCTGCTCTTTTTTTGTTATTGTTGTTTTAGTGACATCTTTTTTTAAATTTCTTTTTAATTAGTGGTTTTATTTTATTTTTTATTATACTTGAAGTTCTGGGATACATGTACAGAACGTGCAGGTTTGTTACATAGGTATATACGTGCCATGGTGGTTTGCTGCACCCATCAACCTGTCATCTACATTAGGTATTTCTCTTAGTGCTATTCCTCCCCTTGCTCCCCATCCCCTGACAGGCCCTGGTGTGTGATGTTCCCCTCCCTGTGCCCATATGTTCTCGTTGTTCAACTTCCACTTATGAGTGAGAACATGCGGCATTTGGTTTTCTGTTCCTGTGTTAGTTTGCTGAGAATGATGGTTTCCAGCTTCATCCATGTCCCTGCAAAGGACATGAACTCATTCTTCTTTATGACTACATAGCACAGTGTTCCATGGTGTATATGTGCCACATTTTCTTTATCCAGTCTATCATTGATGGGCATTTGGGTTGATTCCAAGTCTTCGCTATTGTGAATATGTGCATATGACTTTATAATAGAAGGATTTATAATCCTTTGGGTATATACCCAGTAATGGGATTCCTGAGTCAAGTGGTATTTCTACTTTTAGATCCTCGAGAAATCACCACACTGTCTTCCGCAATGGTTGAACTAATTTACACTCCCACCAACAGTGTAAAAGAGTTCCTATTTCTCTACATTGTCTCCAGCATTGGTGCTTTCCTAACTTTTTAATGATCGTCGTTCTAACTGGTGTGAGATGGTATCTTAATGTGGTTTTGATTTGTATTTCTCTAATGACCAGTGATGATGAGCTTTTTTTCATATGTCTGTTGGCCACTTGAATGTCTTCTTTTGAGAAGTGTCTGTTCTTATCCTTTGCCCACTTTTTAATGGGGTTGTTTGTTTTTTTCTAGTAAATTTGTTTAAGTTCCTTGTAGAGTCTGGATATTAACCCTTTGTCAGATGGACAGATTGCAAAAATTTTCTCCCATTCTGTAGGTTGCTTGTTCACTCTGATGATAGTTTCTTTTACTGTACAGAAGCTCTTTAGTTTAATTAAATTACATTTGTCAATGCTGGCTTTTGTTGCCATTGCTTTTGGTATTTTAGTCATAAAGTTTTGCCCACACCTATGTCCTGAATGGTATTGCCTAGGTTTTCTTCTAGGGTTTTTATGGTTTTAGGTCTTACATTTAAATCTTTAATCCTTCTTGAGTTAATTTTTGTATAAGGTGTAAGGAAGGAGTCCAGTTTCAGTTTTCCACATATGGCTAGCCAGTTTTCCCAACACTATTTATTAAATAGGGAATCCTTTCCCCATTGCTTGTTTTTCTCAGGTTTGTCAAAGATCAGACAGTTGCAGATGTGTCATGTTATCTCTGAGGCCTCTGTTCTGTTCCATTGGTCTATGTATCTGTTTTGGGACCAGTACCATGCTGTTTTGGTTATTGTTGCCTTGTAGTATAGTTTGAAGTCAGGTAGCACGATGCTTCCAGCTTTGTTCTTTTTACTTAGGATTGTCTTGGCTATACAGGCTCTTTTTTGGTACCAGATGAAACTTAAAGTAGTTTTTTTCCAATTCTGTGAAGGAAGTCAATGACAGCTTGATGGGGATAGCACTGAATCTATACATTACTTTGGGCAGTATGGCCATTTACACGATGTTGATTCTTTCTATCCATGAGCATGGAATGTTTTTCCATTTGTTTGTGTCCTCTCTTATTTCCCCGAGCAGTGGTTTGTAGTTCTCCTTGAAGAGGTCCTTCACATCCCTTGTAAATTGTATTCCTGGGTATTTTATTTTCTTTGTAGAAATTGTGAATGGGAGTTTACTCATGATTAGGCTCTCTGTCTATTATTGGTGTATAGGAATGCTTGTGATTTTTGCACATTGATTTTGTATCCTGAGACTTTGCTGGAGTTGCTTATCAATTTAAGTAGTTTTGGGGCTGAGATGGTGGGGTTTTCTAAATATACAATCATGTCATCTGCAAACAGAGTTAATTTGACTTCCTCTCTTCCTATTTGAACACCTTTTATTTCTTTCTCTTGCCTGATTGCCCTGGCCAGAACTTCTAATACTAATTTGAATAGGAGTGGTGAGAAAGGGCATCCTTGTCTGGTGCCAGTTTTCAAAGGGAATTCTTCCAGCTTTTGCCCATTCAGTGTGATATTGGCTGTGGGTTTGTCATAAATAGCTCTTATTTTTTTGAGATGTGTTCCATCAATACCTAGTTTATTGAGTGTTTTTAGCATGAAGGGATGTTGAATTTTATTGGAGGCCTTTTCTGCATCTATTGAGATAATCATGTGGTTTTTGTTATTAGTTCTGTTTATGTGATGGATTGCGTTTATTGATTTGTGTATGTTGAACCAGCCTTGAATCCCAAGGATGAAGCCAACTTGGCCATGGTCAATAAGCTTTTTAATGTGCTGCCAGATTCAGTTTGCTAGTATTTTATTGAGGATTTTCACATCAACGTTCACCAGGGACATTGGCCTGAAATTTTCCTTTTTTTATTGTGTCTCTGCCAGATTTTGGTATCATGATGATGCTGGCCTCATAAAATGAGTTAGGGAGGAGTCCCTCTTTTTCTATTGTTTGGAATAGTTTCAGAAAGAATGGTACCAGCTCCTCTTTGTACCTCTGGTAGAATTCAGCTGTGAATCCGTCTGGTCCTGGGCTTTTTTTCATTGGTAGGCTATTAATTACTGCTTCAATTTCAGAACTTGTTATTGGTCTATTCAGGGATTCAACTTCTTCCTGGTTTAGTCTTGGGAGGGTGTATGTGTCCAGGAATTTATCAATTTCTTCTAGATTTCCTAGTTTATTTGCATAGAGGTGTTTATAGTATTATCTGATGGTAGTTTGTATTTCTGTGGGATCAGTGGTGATCTCCCATTTGTCATTTTGTATTGCATCTATTTGATTTTCTCTTTTCTTCTTTATTAGTCTGGCTAGCAGTCTATCTATTCTGTTAATCTTTTCAAAAAACCAGCTCCTGGATTCATTGACTTTTTTGAAGGGTTTTTCATGTCTCTCTCTCCTTCAGTTCTGCTCTGATCTTAGTTATGTCTTGCCTTCTGCTAGCTTTTGAATGTGTTTGCTCTTGCTTCTCTAGTTCTTTTAATTTTGAAGTTAGGGTGTCAATTTTAGATCTTTCCTGCTTTCTCTTGTGGGCATTCAGTGCTATAAATTTCCCTCTAAATGCTGCTATAGCTGTGTCCCAGAGATTCTGGTACGTTGTGTCTTTGTTGTCATTGGTTGAAAATAACTTATTTATTTCTGCCTTAATTTCATTTTGTACCCAGTAGTCATTCAGGAGCAGGTTGTTCAGTTTTTATGTAGTTGTGCAGTTTTGAGTGAGTTTCTTAAGCCCTGAGTTCTAATTTGATTGTACTGTGGTCTGAGAGACTGTTATGATTTCTGTTCTTTTGCATTTGCTAAGGAGTGTTTTACTTCCAATTATGTGGTCAATTTTAGAATAAGTTCAAAGTCGTGCTGAGAGGAATGTATATTCTGTTGATTTGGGCAGGAGAGTTCTGTAGATGTCTATTAGGTCCCCTTGGTCCAGAGCTGAGCTCAATTCCTGAATATCCTTGTTAATTTTCTGTCTTATTGATCTGTCTAATATTGACAGTGGGGTGTTAAAGTCTCCCACTATTATTGTGCGGGAGTCTAAGTCTCTTTGTAATTCTCTAAGAATGTGCTTTATGAATCTGTATTAGGTCCGTATATATTTAGGATAGTTAGCTCTTCTTGTTGCATTGATCCCTTTACCATTATGTAATGCTTTTCTTTGTCTTTTTTCATCTTTGTTGGTTTAAAGTCGGTTTATCAGAGACTAAGATTGCAACTCCTGCCTTTTTTTGGCTTTCCATTTGCTTGGTAAATATTTCTCTATCACTTTATTTTGAGCCTATGTGTGTCTTTGCATGTGAGATGGGTCTCTTGAATACAGCACACTGATGGGTCTTTACTCTTTATTCAATTTGCCAGTCTGGGTCTTTATATTGGGGTGTTAGCCCGTTTACATTTAAGGTTAATATTGTTATGTGTGAATTTGATCCTGTCATTATGATGCTTGTTGGTTATTTTGCCTATTAGTTGATGCAGTTTCTTCATAGTGTCAATGGTCTTTACATTTTGGTATGTTTTTGCAGTGGCTGGTACCAGTTTTTCCTTTCCATATTTAGTGCTTCCTTCAGGAGCTCTTGTAAGGCAGGCCTGGTGATCACAAAATCTCTCAGCATTTGCTTGTCTGTAAAGGATTTTATTTCTCCTTCACTTATGAAGCTTAGTTTGGCTGAATATGAAATTCTGAGTTGAAATTCTTTTCTTTAAGAATGTTGAATATTGGCCCCCACTCTCTTCTGGCTTGTAGGGTTTCTGCACAGAGATCCACTGTTAGTCTGATGGACTTCCCTTTGTGGGTATCCGGATCTTTCTCTCTGGCTGCCCTTAACATTTTTTCCTTCATTTCAACCTTAGTGAATCTGACAGTTATGTGTCTTAGGGTTACTCTTCTCGAGGAGTATCTTTTTGGTGTTCTCTGTATTTCCTGAATTTGAATGTCAGCCTATCTTGCTAGATTGGGGAAGTTCTCCCAGATAATATCCTGAAGTGTGTTTTCCAACTTGGTTCCATTCTCTCCATCACTTTCAGGTACACCAGTCAAATGTAGGTTTGGTCTTTTCACATAGTCCCATATTTCTTGGAGGCTTTGTTCATTCCTTTTCATTCTTTTCTCTGTAATCTTTTCTTCATGCTTTGTTTCATTAAGTTGATCTTCAATCTCTGATATCCTTGCTTCCACTTGATTAATTCGGCTACTGATACTTGTGTATGCTTCATGAAGTTCTCATGCTGTGTTTTTCAGCTCCATCAGGTCTTCTCTAAACTGTTTATTCTAGATAGCACTTTCTGTAACCTTTTATCAAGATTCTTAGCTTCCTTGCATTGGGTTAGAACATGCTCCTCTAGCTCAGAGGAGTTTGTTATTAACCACATTCTGAAGTCTACTTCCGTCAATTTGTCAAACTCATTTTCTGTCCCGTTTTGTTTCCTTGCTGGCAAGGAGTTGTGATCCATTGGAGGATAAGAGGCATTCTGGTTTTTGGAATTTTCAGCCTTTTTGCGCTGGTTTTTCCTCATCTTCATGGATTTATATACCTTTGATCTTTGATGTTGGTGATCTTGGGATGGGGTTTTTGTGTGGTTGCCCTTTTTGTTGATGTTGATGCTATTGCTTTCTGACTGTTAGTTTTCCCTCTAACAGTCAGGCCCCTCTTCTGCAGGTCTGCTGGAGTTTGCTGGAGGTCCACTCCACACCCTGTTTTCTGGGGTATCACCAGCAGAGGCTGCAGAACATCAAATATTGCTGCTTGCAATTTCAAAAGACCTAAGCAAACAAAAGGATTGCATTCACTGGCCAAGAATACCACTTTATATTTCTGTGAGTAGAAAATAAACTTCAATTGTGCTAAGCTAGTGAAATCTAGGGATTTATTTGTTACATGTGGTGTTAGACTACATACATCTATTAAAATCACAAATGTTTTAGCTAAAAATGCAATCCAATATGACATTATTTTCTCAGAGATCAATTATTTGTTTAGCCCCTCAAATGAGGCTTTTATTAGATTTCATTTTAAAGAGTTTTAATTAAAAATCAGTCTTTTTCTTCAGCTTTCACTCTACTCATTTCCACAAGCCAAGAGGCTTTCCTATTTGTTCAGTTTCAAGGATAAGTTGAGCCAAATTGGTCCCAAGCCCATTCTCATGACCAAGGGAAGAAACCCTGGGAGGAACACCACTTTCATCATCTTTCTTTCCTTAATCTCTTATACAGTTTTATTAAAGGGCAGAGTATCAGAGACAAATCTGCCTCCTTTGCCTACTGGTCCTTTAGAATATCTGCTCTAATCCTTAGCTTCCGGGCAGATGATCATGTGATCCTCTCCCACCCCACAGCCAGGTGGGGTGTGACCCAAAACCAGTGACTTATGGGTTCACCAAACAAAAAAGGGTCTTTCTTCTGGGACTGGAAAGTCATTCATACCCATTTTAAGCCACATTCATACCAATAAGAAAGCAAGGAAACCAGTCTACAAAGAGAAGCCAGAGAGTAGTGCTCCTGTCTGGAGAAAAGCAGGAGCATCCAAGCATTTGGAGAGAAAGAATGAGAGAGACCACCTAGCAGTTTTCTGCCTCACTTTGAGGCTTGGCTATACTTCCTGAACATGGATCCCATCAGACTTCCCTGTAAGCTTCCAATAAGCCCCTTTCCCCTTGAGCTAATTTGAGTTTACTTTTGTCGTTCGTAACAAAATAGACCCTGATTGAGGCAGACAGTGTTATGACAGTATTTAGCCAGGAGTCTAAAGAAGACATGAATCCTGTCTTCTCTCAGTTATCCTTCTGTCAAAGTACAATTTTCAAAATATTAAAAACCTAAATTTTCATGTAGATAGATAAGTGAGCACATGTCAAAGTTTTATTCAGCACATTAATGAGAGAGGCAGTAGGATGACAAAGCCGGTGCAAAAGAGAAGATGAGAAAATAGGACTTCTGTGGTCAGAGGGAAGAAAAGGATTCCAAAGTAAAATTGCAAAGTCAGACACAAAATTAGTTAATGTCCAAGAGAGTAGTAAAGCCATAATATTTGCAGTTGTCTTCTCTACAGGACAGAAAATTAAAATTATCACCACCTTTCTACAATTATAAACAACCAAGCCCAAATCAATGTACAAACTATGTTGTATTCCCCTGGAGAGTGAGAAGACCCTTAGGCAAGCTTCTCAAGATCAGTGCTTTTCAAACTGAAAATACAGACTCCTGGGCCCTGCCCCCAGAAATTCTGATTCAGAAGGTCTTGGGCAGGGCCTGGGAATTTGCATTTTAACAAGTTCTCAGGTGACATCATTAGTCAGCAAGCCACACTTGCAGTAACATGGCCTTAGATGACATTGAAAAGTCATACAGTAATCCTTTTGCTTTGTTTCCAGGTTTTGCATAATTTTCTTAAGGTCCCCAGGGGAAATCTAAGCCTCCAGATGACAAAAAGCAAAATAAGGCTAAATAGCACTTCACTCTTGGCTGAAAATTTGAGTCCAAAACTGAGTGAAGAACTTAGATGAACAAATGAGGTTATAGGGAGGAGTCTGTTCCTACGTTGAACAAATGCATGTCCTTGACTATTTTCCCCAAAGCTCATATTTGAGATTCTCATGTTACCATTGCAGTGCAAGGAAAAATTGATTCAAGCTACACCACCAAGGAAAAGATACTAAAGAGAAAGGGAGACAGCAAATGCCTTCCAAAATCAAGAATGAAGCTGACCTAGGCTGTCATCCCAGAGGGACCTTGGTTTGGTGTCAAAGTAGAGAACAGCACTTCCACAGGGGAAGAGAAGAGGCAATAGGCCTTCTCCCAAGGGAGCAGTCTGAGCCTATTGTGGTTCCAAGGGATAAGATCACTGGATAAATTTGAATTTCACATAACAATAAATAATTTGTTAGTGTAAGTATGTCTCAAATATTGCATGGGATATACTTATGCTAAAAAAAATTACTCATTGTTTATCTGATATTCAAATGTAACTGGGCATCCTGTATGTTTCTTTGCTAAATCTGTCAACCCTAGCAAGAGAATATCTCAACAGGGCCACATCACGTGCACTGGCCTTGTAGCACAGCATACAAACTCAAATGCCCATGGGTGCCAGCAGGATGGTATAATTGAATAAATTACATTGCAGCAAATCTGGGCCTGCCTGCTGCTTAAAAGATGGCAGCCACCACACAGTTCCAGCCCATTTCCAGGAAAAGGGTTGCAGGCTCAGTGTTACTGGGTCTGATATTTCAAGATATGCCAAAAATGTAGTTTTATGTAAAATCTTCCAATGTTTGGCTATTGGGACGTAATTCCATTTTTTAAAACATTGAGCAGAAATAAGAATCTCAACCTCCTATAGATTTCACTCAATTAGTTTTTTCTCAAATCTCACCAAAGCAGGTCAAAACTTCTTTTCCTGGGTATGTATCCTGGTCTTAAGACCTTGCCAAGGAGACAGAAAGAGAAAAAGAGGAGGCCAATTCGTCCAAACTTCCCAAGAGGAGAAAATAACCTTAAACTTCTCCCAGATACTAACCCCTCAGTTTTTCATTCTTGCCTTGGTTAGTCTTTTTTTAAAAGGTTATTGGGCACATGGTGGTTAGCCCACCCAGCTGTGCTGCTGGCCTTCATTGGTAGCCACTCCTGACATGAGGGTTTCAGTCACATCTTTCTTACATTCCCTGTTTATACAACAGGGTTCTTGAGGTAAGGAAATTACTTATATCTGTTTGTGTCCCTAGTACAGTGCTTTGCACAGAGTGGAAGATAATTGATAATGATGAAATCTTTTAGCTTTTGTATATCTGAAAACATCTTTGTTTCACCATCATTATCTAAAAAATAATTTTCATTGGTATAGAATTCCAGGTGGACAGGCTGGGTTTTTTCAGTACTATACTTTAAATATGTTACCCAACTGTCTACTTACATGCATTGCTTGTGACAATTAATCTGTTGTCATTCTTATTTTTGCACAAAATATGTCTTTTTCTCTGGCTGCTTTTATAATTTTCTTTTTATCACTAGTTTTCAGAAGTTTGATAATAATGTCCTTTGGTGTCGTTTATGCTTCCTGTACTTGAGGTTTGTTGAGATTCTTTGATCCTTGGGTTTATAGTTTTCAATAAATTTGGGAATTTTTAAGTTATTATTTCTTAAATAATCTTTCTGTTCCCCTGTTCCTCCATCAGGAACTGCAATTACACATACATTCAGCCACCTAAAGTTGTCCCACAGCTCAGATGCAATATTCTTTTGTTTTTTACATTCTTTTTTCTTTGTGTGTTTCATTTTGTATATTCTCTATTGCTATGGCTTCAAGTTCACTAATCTTTTCTTCTGTGTTTTCTATTCAGGTGTTAGTATCATTCAGGTATTAATATCATCTTGGATTCAGTTTTCATCTGACATGGAGAAGCATTGGATCGGAGTGGGACACATCCTCTCTAATGCACCCTACCTTTTCCACTGCTCCAAACCTCACACAAGCATCAGAAAGATTCAAGACAATCTAGAAAATCTAAGTACAAATACAAAAAAGAAAGTGTTTTCTTTCAAAGCTGTGAATTATATAATGTGAGTAAGCTCAATAAACATTTGCAGAAGTGGGAGTATGTGTTAGTTCATTCTTGCATTGCTGTAAAGAAATACCCGAGACTGGGTAGTTTATAAGGAAGAGAAGTTTCTTTTGGCTCATGGGTTCTGCAGGCTGTACAAGAAGCATGATATCAGTATCTGCTTTTGGGGAGGCCTCAGGAAGCTTATAATCATAGTGGAAGGTAAAGGGGGAAAAGATGGTGTCACATGGCAAGAGTTGGAGCAAGAGAGGGAGAAGGAGGAGGATCCAGGCTCCTTTTATTTATTTTATGTATATATATATAATAAACATTATATATAAATATTTTTATATAGAATAAATATATAAATATGTAATAAATATATAAATTTAAATATATGTATGGGGGTTTTTTTGTTTTTTATTTTTTTGAGATGGAGTTTCACTTGTTGCCCAGGCTGGAGTGCAATGGCACGATCTTGGCCCACTGCAAGCTCCGCCTCCAGGGTTCATGCCATTCTCCTGCCTCAGCCTCCCAAGTAGCTGGGACTACAGGCACCCGCCACCACGCTCAGCTAATTTTTTGTATTTTTAGTAGAGACAGGGTTTCACCATGTTAGCCAGGATGGTCTCTATCTCCTTACCTTGTGATCCGCCAGCCTCGGCCTCCCAAAGTGCTGGGATTACAGGCGTGAGCCACTGCGCCCGGCTAATTTTTGTATTTTTAATAGAGATGGGGTTTCGCCAAGTTGGTCAGGCTGGTCTCAAACTCCTAACCTCAGGTGATCCACCCACCTTGGGGTCCCAAAGTGCTGGGATTATAGCCATGGGCCACCGTGCCTGACCCAGGCTCCTTTTAAACCACCAGCTCTCACATGAACTCAGAGTGAGAACTCAGTCATCACCAAGGGAATGGCACTAAGCCATTCATGAAGGATCTGCCCCCATGACCCAATCACCTCCTACCAGGCCCCACCTCCAAAATTGGGGATCACATTTCAACATGAGATTTAGAGGGGACAAAACTAAATCAGAGTGGAATGGGCAGAAGAGACCAACATTCCACCTCTTGTTTGGAGGACTCCTATTTGATTCCTTTTACGAGGGTGGAAAACCTTCAAAACGAGATCTGCTGTTCGGCTTTCACTCTGTGCTTCCTTTGTGAGAGGATAGGGAAGGAACTGGAGTGGGGAGCTGAGACAGAATGAAAGGCAAAACCCTTTCTAATCCGTCTTCTTGCTCTCAAGCTGCAGGGTCAGGTAGACCTGGGATTGAATCCCAACTGTGCCCCATACCAGTTGTTTAACCTTAGCAAGTTGCTTTACCTCTCTAAGCACCAGATCTTCATCTTCAAAATAGGAATAATATTGCTGGCCTCATGGTACTGTTGAGAAATAAATTCGGTCATGTTGAACAATGCAAATAAAGCAATTAGCACAGTGACTGACATGGAGAAATTAGCATTCAATACAAGTTTGTTGTATGGTCACCACCCTCATTTTTGTTACTGTCATCGCCAGGACCATGTGATTAAAGATGAAAATCTAAATGGACCACCAGCAAAGACATAACTTTGGAGGCTGGAATTACAGGTCATTTTTATTTTCTAACTCTAATTAATATGAACATTTATTTGCTTTTCTAATCAGAAAATAAAAGATAAGTTATTTTTAAAAGTTGACCAGTGTCCTTGTGGGATTCCCTTTATCTTACACTGGTGAAAGCTCTCTTTCTATTTCTTGCCTCTCCCTGCCCAAAGAAGGAACAGTTATGTAGTTTGCAAGCACCCACAGCCGCCCTTTAAAGGTAGCCGCGCTTCCTAGGAATCTGAGAGCTGCAGAGAACAAAACACCTTTCTCCTGCCCTGATGCATTCCAGATTTGGCCACAGGCTCTCTAGACACCAGAAAGAAACAGAGGCTCCAGACTGCCTTGGTTACTGTGAAATGAAGTGCAAGAATACTTGACCCCAACCGGGGCCAGCAGTAGGGTAAGGTGAGTGAGATGCCTAGGGTGCAGAATGGAAGGAGGTGCCGACGGTGCACTCAGGTGACCCTGAGAGTATTGCTTCCTTCCATTTTGCACGTTAAGTACCTCACTCAATTTACCTTCGTACTGGCCCTAATCCCAATCATGACCATGTCCAGGACGACAGCCAGGATCCCAATCAGCCTCCCACCCCACCTCCCCAGCCCCTGGAAGAGAAAGAGGGTTTATTGGACAGTTCTTTATGGCAGGGGTACTGCCTAGACACCCACTGGAAAAGCTACATCCAGAAATCTGGGGTTGCATACACTGGAGAGGGCAAGGCAGCTTCAGGCTCCAACCTAGTTGAGACAGTGTCGTCATGTCCTGTCCACCTCCTGGGGTCATGGTGCCGTCTGGCACAGTCAGCCTATCTCCCATACTGTACAGTATGTGCCTTCTCTCTATGCACGGGGTTCTGCAGGAGAACCAAACCAAACAGCTCCCTTAGCCAGAAGCTGAGCTCATCAGCAGTTAACTTCCTTCACAAGCGGCTGCTAGGCCCCCATCTGTGTTGGCCTTCTCTTTCCGTTTGTCTATAGGAATCCTCCCCTCTCTCAACTGCACCAAGGTCTGTGATACTATTTCCTCCAGGGCGTCACAGAACAACCCCCACCCCAGTTGCTGCCCCCTTCTACCTGCCAGAACAGCAGTCTCCTGTCAAGACCCCTCAGGTTTTCTGGCTTTTTTGGTTTGCATAGATCAGCATAATCCTTAGTGTTAAAAGCAGTAGATAATTAATTTCTGCTAATGATTTTCTGCCTTGTCTCCTAGACTCCTTTCAGTAACTCCAACCACAATTTCAGCATTAAATGATTCAGCACTTCCCTTGCTTCCTAAGGAATTCACTGCCTCGTTTATCTGTTTGGCCCACTGAAACCTCCCTTTGTCCTTAGCTACAGTTTCCCTCTCTTCTTCTCTGACAGTTACTATTTCTGAGTCTCCTGGCCTCCAGCCCTGCCCATGTTGCTGCTCCACTTGCCCCTCTACCCTGGAGTCAAAAAAGACTGGCAATAATAAAAAGAAAGTCTGATTCCTCTGTCTTTGGCATGTCTTGCAAATCCCTGTCAATAACTAGAAATTTAACAGGTGTTACTTTTAGTGAAGGTATTGTTGGCCAATTCCGCTTCCCCCAGCTGGGTTCCTTGAATGGCCCTTGATAAATGCGTGCAAGACCATGTTGTTCCTCTTGGGGACTTCTTTTCTTTACTCAGTCATGAATGATGAAACAGACCAGATGTGGCCCGGAGCTGCTCAGGTCCTAGGAAACAGCAGGAAGGATTCCCCCGACTACTTCCACTTTCACTGGGGCTCGCACTACAGAATGCAGACCTTTAGCCTGAGCTCACTCTGGCGTTTCATCTTGCTAGCCATGAAAACACCCCAACACAGTCCTGCCTCCTTTCCTTTAGCAATTGTCATGTGTTGGGCATCAGAATTATTGTCTGAAAAGTTATTTTTTTCTCTTACACTCAGACCCCCAGAAACACATAGCTGGGCTAACTGAAAGACAAAATCTTTATTGATAAAATTTATACAGGAGAATTAGCATGAGATACCATCACACATTCTTCTGACTCTTTAGCCAGTCTAAGTTCTTTCTTCCACTTAAATTTGTCCTTAAAGCAAAAGAAGGCCTGATGAGTCATGTAGAATCTGAGAGTATATTCAAAGCTTCCAATAATTACTTTCCACCCATCACATGACAGGTGACTGGTGACACAGATATTTAAGCATGGCCTAAGTTGGTATCTGTCCAGAGGCTATCAAGGTTATTTGGTTCCATTAACTCCAAATCAAGATGGGCAGTTTCAAAATTGCTTTCCCTGGTAAAAAAAAGCTCTGTCTCCAGGAAAAAAAAAAAAAAAAAAAAAAAAAAAGGAAGAGGATGTTTGTGGGTGAAGAAATGTCCCCCGGGCAGGGAAGTACAAACAGACCATGCTTATATGACACTGAATAATGGTTAGAATAAATGGTTCAGAGCAATGACTAAATAGTCAGAGCTGCCTGATGCAGCTAAACGAAGTAGGATTTTCACCAGTAACTGTTTGATTACAATCCATTAAAAAGCTGACTTGGGGCCAGGCATGGTGGCTCACATCTGTAATCCCAGCACTTTGGGAGGCTGAGGCGGGCGGATCACCTGAAGTCAGGAGTTCGAGACCAGCCTGGCCAACATGGTAAAACCCTGTCTCTACTAAAAACACAAAAAAATTAGCCGAGTGTCAGGGTGGGTGCCTGTAATCCCAGCTACTTGGGAGGCTGAGGCAGGAGAGTAGCTTGAACTCGGGAGGTGGAGGTTGCAGTGAGCTGAGATCGTGCCACTGCACTCCAGCCTGGATGGCAAAGTGAGACTCTGTCTCAAAAGAAAAAAAAAAAAAAACTGACTTGTTTTGCCTCCTTGTTCCCTCATCTTCTAAGTTCTGCTTTTTTGGCCCACTCTGGATGGTTCAACACTCATTGTTCAACCAGTTTATCCCAAAAACATCTATTGAGCACCTATTCCATTCATAGCACTGTGCTGGGCCCAGAAGAAATACAAAGATGAAAAAGTTATTCTGTACTGTCAATGACATTAGAGTAACGATGGATATATACAAGTAAATAAAAAATTAAAAGTCAGAAGAGAAGGTTATCATGTTATGAAAGAGACATAAGAAAGAACAGAGGAGGCAATTTGCTCTGAGTAGATAATGTTTATTTTCATTTCAGTCATGTTAAAGTTAGTTGTCTAATGGGGCATTATGATTTCCAAGAAGAAGATAAAGGACGTCTTGTTTCCCAAACTCATGTTCATGGCACAGGATGCCTTCATTTATGGCAAACTGGTGACCCTCTCACTGAACTCAATTTGGAAAATGCTGGAGAAAGGCATCTATTGTGCAGAGGAATATGTGTTTGGAAAGCGAGGTTGGGGTGTGATGGAAAGAGGCCTCAAAATTTCCTGCTCAGAGGAAACTGGCTCAGCCTTCTTTGCTGCATTTGTGTTTCTCTGAGGCCAGAATGGTTGTCCAGTCAGTTTCACATGCTGGTGTGTTTCACTTGAGGCGGAACTTGTTCCTCCGGATGAATCTAGCCTGAAGACATAGTGAGGGCCCCTCTCCAGAGCCTTTGCTTCCTCTAGTCACTCAGCATGTTTACCCCCAGTCAATGGGCACAAAACAAATGTTCAGAGCTAAAATTAAATGAACCAACAACACATTGTAAAGGCAAAACCAGAGTACCCCTATTTGCACATCTGTAAAATGATGTTTACCATTTGCAAACCCAAAACATGCTAATTACAAAGATGAATTTAAAAAACACAAAGCATTGTACCCATTGAAAAGAGAATACGCTTCAGAAAATAAAAAGTAAAGTTTGTCAGAATATTGTTTTTTCTATGAAATGAGTTCATGAATTTTGTGTATAATCCTAACACATTTTGTAAACAGAATTCATAAAATTCAAAACCTGCCTGATGAGTAACAGGCCACTTGAGAAGAATGACCATCTTGGGACCAGATTCCACCAACATTCCTAGTGGCTAATAGTTCTTCTGTGTTTGCAATTTACAAAGTACTCTTGTGTCTGTGATCTCAAATAATGTTCACAGCAATCCTGTTAGGAAGTTAGGACAACGCTTGCACCCATTTCACACATGAGAAAACTGAGGCTTGGGTAACATCTGCCCGAGAGAGTGTAATGAGCATCAGACTTGGCCCTGACACTCTCACCCCAGAGTGGTCCTTCCACTCCCCTGTGTTCTCTCCTGGGACAGGTGCCAGCTGCTTTAAGTGCCAGACATCCCAAAAGGACAAGGAGTTTCCTCACCCTCTTATTAATTCAAATACGTATTCATTCATTTAACAAGCCCTCACTGAGTGTTGATAGGCACAGGAGACACCATGGTGGCAGAATGTAGGTACCCCCATCCTTCTCCAGTTCATAGTTAGCTGGAGAAGACACACAATGAAGCAAGCAATAATAATGGAGTGTGGTTGTACTATGACAGGGCAGTCACAGTAGTCACTGGCCTAAACTCAATGTACCCATTGTCTATAGCATTCAACTGTCCCTGGGCTTTGCAGCCTTTTATATAATAGTAATAACAGTCATGTCAAGGCTCAGCCTCAGAAGGATCCACTTTCAGTCTCACTCAAGTGGGAGCTGGCAGGATTCATTTCCTTGGGGCTGTTGGACTGGGGGCTCAGTGCCATACCGCTTAGTGGAGGCCATCCTCAGTCCCTTGTCACATGGGCCTCTCCTTAGGGCAACTCATCACATCAGAGTCACAGAGACAGAATGCAAACAAGGTAGTCTTTTACAAGCTGATCTCCAAAATGACAGAACATCACTTCTGCCATAGTCTATTAATTGGAATCACTAGGCCCAGTCCACATACACACAGAAGGAGAGGGTCATGCAGGGAGCAAACATCAGGAGGTGGGATCACTGGAAGCCATCCTGCCACTCTTGCCAACAGCTAATTGGTAGTGTATTCAAAACCCAAATCCAAGTCTGTCTGACTTACAGTAGCTGTGCCACGTCCACCAAATGACAGTCTCACAGGTCTCCAATATTTGCAGAGTTAATTGTATTACATTTCCAAGGCATTATTACATGTGTGATTTGTTTCATTCAAGGTACACATGGGTAGATATCTTAATTCTCATTTTATAAAGGAAAAATCCTGAAACTCATGGAGTGTAAATGACTCATGGACTTCTGTAGGTCATGGTAATTTTTAGTGTTGAAGTTAAATGACTTTTTAGTTTTGGAACCTAAATGATATGCCCAAGTTCACACCAGATGGAGCCTGGACGCAGGTTTTCTGCCTCCAAATTCCAAGAAGTTCAATGCTGCAACTGTATCTTCCATTGACTTCCACCTATTTTCCACAAAGCCCTTCCATACAGCTCCTAACCCCCATCTGTCTGTAGGTAGCAGTGTCAGATCCTAAAGCCACCTAAAGCCCATCAGAGGGCACCTCGGGCTCCCATGACTTTCCAGTGTGACTGCAGCTCTGAAGTCACCATGACGAGCAGATTGGGAATCAAGCGAAAAGAGGAGCTCTGAGAATTTTGGGATTGTCCCCTGCGTGTTGAAGACAGATCTCACTTCCCTTCCTGGGGATCACAAGGTGACTTTTACAGAGTTAGAAGTGGGAAAATGTGTCATCCAGTACTCAAAAAGCATCAATCGTACTTTCATTCTTTTGCAGGTAGCTCTGGCAACTCTTCTTCTCTCTCCAGTCACAACCAATCACTGAGAACTCCCAAATCTCCTTTACACTCACCCTCTGCTGCCTACTCATGCAGCAGCCTCCTTACTGAGTCGTTTTCATGCCTCTAGTCTCCACCCTGAAATCCAATCTCCACGGCACCCAGAGTGAGCTTTCCAAACTTTGATCTGATCTTGGAACTCTCCTACTTAAAACCTTCGGTGGCTCCTCATTGCTCCCAGCATAAGGCTGATATTCCTTATCACAGTGCCAAGGCCCTGCCCATCTGGCCCCCTCCTTTCTCTGCCAGCCTTTGCTCTCATCATTCTCCCATGATCACTTCTACTTCAGACACACTGACCTGGCATGGCCAGTGTCTCCCATGTGCCCTCCTCTTTCTCATTTTCTGGCTGTCCCTGCTGCCTCCCAACCCCTGTTATTCTTAACCTGATCAAGACCTCCAACTAATTCCTCATCTATATTTAGCATCTTTTCTTTGTCATCCCATAGAATGCCTTGTTGTGCCTGTCACACTGTGTTGTTATTGTATGATCAGCACCAGAAGGAGCGAGCCTGAGTTTGCCTTGTCAGTGATATCCACCATGGCCGGATAGTATCAGGGCCATGGGAGTAACTTAGCAAACTTGTTGAACGAATGAGTGAATGAAAGCAATCTCCATCCCCATGTTCCTGGGATTAAAGGCTTCCATTTGCTTACTCACCCACCCACGGGTCACCGAACTTCCTTTAGTCCTGATGACTCCAGTGGGGTTGTCCAGTCATTGGTGGGGGCCCCCAGAGCTTGCGGCAACCTATTCATACATTTGTTTTGTCAGCAAACATTTGTGCCAGGCATGTGCTGGGTACTGAAATAGAGTTGAAGATGAATAAGAAACATAAGAGTCCAGTCCAAAATGAGTTCTTAGTCTGGTGTCTGGAGCTTATGTAATTTCAGAGTTCCTCAGAGAAATCATAGGCTCATCTTTATAAAGTACCTAATAAAGACACTACCTTGGTATTACCATCCTCTCTCAAATATGTCTGATTTTTACTCACTGTATCATTATCAGCCTATTCTGCTCATGTTCAGCCTATTCTGTCCACTGTTATATTTTTGTTTCACTTTTTAAGTTTTGGGGTTATGCGGCCAGTGGCTAGCAATGTGGCAGGGCTCAGACCTTCTCTGCATTGATGACAGCACACACACCAGATGAAGCTTTATTGTTTGGAATTGTTTCTGAGACAGTAATTATTTTAGGAGTTACTGGTGAAAAGCAATATAGGTCAGCAATATAGTCAACCATATACTTTAACATTTTATAGCCCTTTCTTCATTCCTTTCTAGTTAAAAAATAAAAATCCTTCTGAGAGGCTTAGGGGGTTGTAAGCTTCTATAGGATTTGAAGCCATCATCATTAGAGTCTGCACAGTTCATACTCCAGGCTGCTCTAGTCAATGAGAGGAGAGGAACACTCCAGCAGGATGAACCTGAGTTTTTTCTCCTCCAAGACAAATATTTATGTTATTAAATGTACCTACAAATAAATAGGTACATTTATTTATTCGTGTATTTATTTATTCTCTCACTAGTTCTAATATTTATAATAGTCATAATTATGTAGCATTGACTCAGTACTGTATCATACTCAGTACTGTATGCTAGCCACCACATTAAATGTTTTCCATTTATTACCCAAAACAGCCTTAAAAAAAAAAGTCAGTACTCTTGTTATCCCCATTTCATAGATAATGATGAGGATGCTGAGATTTGACAAGGTCAGGTAAGTCACCCAGGGTCACACAAGGATTAAGTGGTAGCACAGGAATTTGACCTCAGGACAGCCTAACATGAGAATTCACATTTTTAACCACTGCACTCTTCTCAATTCCCTTAATTCCAGAAATATGAGGTGGCTTACAAAAACACATTCAGTACACAAGAAGACAAATCAGTGAAGCAAACAGATAAAGAGGAAACTTCAGGTAGGAACAAATAAGATGAAGTTAGACTTAATGTACTACATATATACCCACAGAGTCCTGTGCACTTTGTAGAATAACGCAGCAAATTTGATTCTATATTTTTCAAAGAGAGAAATGTATTCATTTACATGTTGTACCATATTCATAAAATCGAAAACAAACTAGGTGCTCAAGGGAAAAAACTGTCTATCTTGATACTGAGACTTACAGAAAACTTCTCACTTGAGCCTCTTAAAAATTACTGTGTAACATAAGAATAAACTGTTGAACTTTAGAGCATCCCTACAGCAAAGTCAGCAACCATTCTGTGAGATTGTTTCACAGATCCATTTATAACACATCTCAGTGTAGTGAAACATCAAAGCCTAGGTTAAAAGGGCAAACCTCAGATTTTACGGCTTTCCAATGGCTTGGCTGAATCCCAAGAAGCAGAGCTCCAAAAACACATTTTCTTACACCAAGTCTGGTGATTTCCTGACACCAGTCTGGGGTGCAGGAATTCCACAGCACCAGCCAGAGGCAGGCCTATGTCCTTCCATAAAGTGTACAGGTATTGACACCTTCCAGTGAAGAGCAAGGAACTCATAGAGGACAAGCATCTGATGTCTGTGCCTCAGCCCCACCTTTATGCAGACCCAGACACTGGCAGGGCTCAGATCCCCTCAGAAGAGGATTCTGGTGGCACAGGGTGATGTGGGTGATGCATTCTCAAAACCTTACTCCATAGAGCATGGCTACAATCATTTCAACCTGGCAAAATGTTTAGTCAGTTGTTACTAAACTCTAGGCACAGTCATGTAAAAATCAATCAATCGATCGATACATGGATTAAAGTGTATTTTGAATATATAACACTAAGCAGTGTCACATCCTGTGGGGGCCTCCAAGGTAAACCAGTAACAAAATACATGGACTTGTAGAGGGTTGTTAGGACAAGTTAGATGTTGGAAGATGTTGTCGATATGGCCAATGGGACTCAGCCTCAGCATCTGGAACAACTGTTTCTTCGCACCTGCTTTAAAGGCAACTGCCAGAGTCCAGACATGGTATCCTAGAGCCATAGAACCAATTTGTCCACCTAAACAGTACATCATCATCCCTGGGCCCAACCAGGAGTCTGCCTACATGTATTAGTCCATTTTCACACTGCTGTAAAGATACTACATGAGACTGGGTAATTTGTAAACAAAGGAAAGAGGTTTAATTGACTCACAGTTCCACATGGCTGGGAAAGCCTCAGGAAACTTACAATCATGGCAGAAGGGGAAGCAGGCATGTCTTACATGGCGGCAGGAGAGAGCAGATGTGAAGGAAGAACTGTCAAACACTTATAAAAACATCAGATCTCATGAGAATTCCCTCACTATCACGAGAACAGCATGGGGGAAATGACCCCCATGATTCAATCACCTCCCACCAGGTCCCTCCCTCAACGCATGGGGATTACGGGGATTACAATTCAAAATGAGATTTGGGTGGGGACACAGAGCTGAACCATATGACTACACTCTTAGTGGGAGTGTGGGGCAGGCTGTGCTGCTGTGCCTTAAAGGACTGTGTGGTCTCTTAACTTTTGATCCTACACTCCATCAGTAACCATTTTACACATACATATATATAGTAGATTATAAGTATCAGTTACTGTACAGTATTTTATAAGCAATACAAAACATTCATTAAAATAAAGATTGGGAGGAATGAAATATAAAATGAATACAGAGAGAAGTTCTCTGGAAGTTCTACTATTTTCTTACCACAGTTCTTTGTATCATCCTGCACACTACTCTTTAGAGAATGCTGTCTTAATTTAAGAAGCTGGGCCTCCTCTAAACCACCTCTTGGCACTTCCAGCAAGCTTTTCATCATCCAGCCCCAGCCCATCTCCCCAGCTGTCCCTGCTGGTGCTCTCCACCCATACTCCACTATCCACCATGACAGCATACACACCATTTCCTGCACGCACAATGTACTCTGCATTTTTTTGTTCATGTCGTTCCTTCATACCAAATGCCTTTCCTTCTTTCTCCAGCTATCAAAATTTTCAACTTTCAAGACCCAGTTCAGATTCTAGCTCTACCCTATAATTAACCTAGATCCCTTCTCAAATAGAATGAATCGCTTTCTTCCATAATATTAACCAAAATTATCCTTTCTAATCTTCCCAATATCCCTGCAAAGTATTATTAAGTATTTGCAGATCAGAAAAGGTTCTTTTCTAGTCAGAAAGACTATACTCTCAGGAATCATTTCTATAGTTTTTTACTAGAGAAATTTCTCTGAATGTGTAGAGCACCGGTAACCAAGAGGAGGAGCTGTGTTCTCCTCTCAGCATGAAGTGAGCCCTTGGTGTTCCTTCTCTGCAACTGCCATTTGCCATTGATGATCGTTCTTCTCTTCCTCTGAGAGAGTAAGAGGGTACAGGATGCAGTCTGAGTGATTCCCGTTTTAAAAAAGAAAAAGAAAAGTCTCTTGGATATTGTGTAATTAACCCATACACCTAGTGACTGATAGGAGCAGAATTTGAACTCATAACATCCCAGTGGCCATGTTCTTTCCAGCGCACTAAGTTTTCCTTCATGCCTTGGCTTCCCATGACAGAAACTGCACTCTATATATATTCTCTTATGACATCTTCAACTAGCCCCGTGAATATATGTTATCATCTTTAGATTGGAACTAAGAAAACAAAGCCTTGGAAAGGTGAAGTAGCTTGCCTAATGTCACTTAGTTAGCAAACAGTAGGGATGGTTCCAACCCATGTTTGTCTGCTGTAGATCCCATATTCTTTGTTTTGCCATGCAAGTGGATCTATTCTTCTCATTACTTGTTACTTTCACTTCACTTTAGCTTTAGTCATTTTGCCTTGGCTTAAATAGCAACTTCAATACCTCTTTCCTTCAATGCTCTGTGAGGTAACTGAAGACAAGAAAATACGTTTCACTCAATTCTCTGGTAGCCAGTACCTACATATCAAAAGTATGTTTATAAATGTTAAATTGAACCCTATAGGAAGAATGATTGCAAAGAAATGTCGATTCACAGTGCTGTCTCCATCTCTAGAGCTTTTGTACCTATTGGCTTGCCAACACTACATTCAAAAAATATGGACAGGAAACTGAGAAAGGTGGAAGAGACCACCACCTCTTGCTATCTCCTAAAAGATAATTTTTAATAAGCTGCAGGCTACCCTTGAAAACTGTCTATCATAAGCAAGAGTGCTGGCAACATCTCCTGAAAGATGACAGAGGTCCAGGTGGCCATCCAGATGCTGGAACATGCCTGAGGACATGGGGGGATGTTTAAAATAATTGATAATTTTGAAAATAGAAAACAGTTTATTATATAAGGATATAAAGAATAAAATATTTTGTATAACTATACAGTGTGTTTGTATTTTGAATTAAGTATTATTACAAAAGGGTCAAAAAGTTAAGAAAATTTAAAAGTTCATAAAGTTAAAAAGTTACAATAATCTAAGGTTAATTTATTATTGAAGAAAGAAAAATATTTTTATAAAGTTAGTGTAGTTCAAGGCACAGTGTTTATAAAGTATATAGTAATGTACAGTAATGTCTTGGGCCTTCTGAGAATGTATCTGATCACTAAGTGACATGATTGTAGTAAATTCCTTGCAGATGTTGACTAAGTCAAAGATCTTGAGATAAGAAAATTCTCCTGGGTTATCTGGATGGGGCCTAAATGCCATCATATGTATCCTGATAAGGGAGAGGCAGAGGGATATTTGACACAGAAGAGGAAGCAATGTAACCACAGGGCCCAAGACTGGAGGAAAGTGGCCACAAGCCAAGGAATGCTGGGAGCCACCAGGAGATGGAAGAGGCAAAGAACCTATGCTCCTCTAGAGCCTTTGGAGGGAGTATGGCCCTGCTGACTCTGGTTTCAGCCCAGTGATACTGATTTCAGACTTCCAATTTGTGGTAATTTGTTAGAGCAGCTATCAAGAATTAATACACTAGTAAGAACTTTAGTGCAAGGAGATAGAAGTGAATGACACAAACGACAAGTAATAATTTAGGCACAGTACTCAGCACCTCTCCAGTCCTAAACAGCTCAAAACCTTGGCTACCACATTCCAGGGAAACCAGGCTATCCCCCACCACCAAGAACCCATGCTTCTTTGGACATTCTATCAGTTCAGATGGAGGATGATTATTTCTAAAATGACCACTCCACTATCCACCAAAGTCCTGCAAAAAATAACTCTGTGTGGCTTTCCAGCCAGTTAAACCCACCACAATCACGGGCTTCTCTTTATTATTAAATGTAAGTTCTAATGGATGCTATCCTCACCTTCATTCTCATCCCTGTACCTCCTTGGATTTTATCTCCTTAGTCCTGAACTCCCACTGGTTCCAAACCTTCCACCAGGCCATTCAGGAATGCTACCCAATTTAAAGCACCTTGCTATATCTTCAATCTTTTCCCCAGGGCTTTACTGCTCTCACTCCATCTGGGTTTTGCCTATCACATTGAGAACCCCAAGCCATCCATCCCTTCTATGGATCAATCCCTCCTCTCTTCACTTCCTTGCCCACACGGTCCAGATCCCACAGCTCATTACTTCAGCCGCTCCTTTGCCAATATCTTCAACTCCCTTACTCCATCTGTCCTCCTGTTGCAACTGCCTGGCAAAATCCCACACCCAAACCAATGTAAACATCTGGCCTTCCTCATCTCTACCTGGGCTTCTGGCATCCCTCGTCTCTACCTAAGCTTCTGAGCAGTGGTGAAGAAAATCAAAATATCCATCAAAACTCTAGCTAATCATGGTCTCTGGCCTTACCTGGATCCTTAAGACAGTCTTTGCATTTTTCTAGTTAGCTTTCTCCGCAGTGGCTATATCAAACCTTCTCCACTCTTACCAAAGCCCCTATGACTTCTTTACACTCTCAGCCTTGTGCATTTATTTATTCATTCATTGTTTCTTTCAACAAATATTGGTTGGGTGTCAACCATGTGCCAGACACTGCACTAAGCATAAGCAAAACACAGTGAAAAGACAGACATTGCCGCTGCTCTAACAGGACTTAACAAGCTACCAGAAAATACTCTCTCAGCAGACCACCTTTCTGTGAGAGGGGACACAGAAGCTATCTGAGGATTATTTCCACCTTCCTGTCCCCAGACTCATGTCATTACACCTTCCTTCTATCCTCCTTTTTTGTACAAAGAAAATCATGTTTCTCTTGTCAACAACCAGTCTCTTGGCCAATGCTCCAAGGTCCCTCACATCCCCACTCCCTGAACTCCTTGTTCTCTAAGTTATCCCTCTATCTTGAATTGCTGCCCTTTCTTTCTCTTTCCAATGTCTTTTCACCACCAGTGTTTAAAAGGCCTTAGGTCTTTTCCATCTAAAAATATATATATAATTACTCTCCCAAGCTGCTGTCTTATTTTTCTCCTATTTACAGGTGAACTCCTTTAAAGAGTTGTCTGCATCCCTATTCTCTGCTTCTTGCTTCCCAGTCCCCCAAACACCCACTATAATTTGGCATATGCTCCGCTCCCAGGCTCCATCTTTCCTGACATCTGTATAGGATTTGACACTGTTGATTACTCCCCACTTTTTGAAACACTACTCCTTTAGTTTCCATAACACTACACTCTTCTGGTTTGTCTTCTGTCTCTCTGTGATAAGCAGAATTCTAAATATGTCCTCTCAAAATTCTCATCGCCCAATTATTCAATTAAACACTAATCTAGTTTTTGCTGTGAGGAGACTTTACAGATGGAGCTCTGGTTACTAATCAGCTGACCTTTCAATAGGGAGAGTGACCTGGATTATTCAAGTGGGACCAATGTAACCACATCTGCCCTGAAAAGCGGAAGAGGAAGGCAGAAGAGTCGGTCAGAGAGATGTGGCAATAGAGAGTCAAAATGTGAAAAGGACTGTGCTGCCATTGCCAGCTTTGAAGGGAGTCATGAGCCAGGGAGTGTGAGTAGCCTCTAGAAGCTGAGGACATCTTCCATTCAGCAAGGAACTTTGCCAATAACCTGAGAGCGCCTGGAAATGGATGCTCCCTGCTGGGACTTCCAGCAAGGACTGCAGCTCTGCTAACTCTTTGATTTCAGCCTGCTGAAACTCTAAGCTAAGAACAAACTAAAAACCAGCTGAGTCATGCTGTGCCTAGACTCCTGACCTACAGAACTGAGATAACAAACGGATATTATTTTTAAATGATGAATTTGTGTTCATTTGTTATGGCCACTTTCAAAAACTAATACATTCTCTATCTGCTCCCTCTCTGCCTCTTTGTAGACCTCTCTTCCTCTATCTGTCCCTTAAACATCATTTTCCGTTCTACTAATTCTCACTGAGTAATATTATTAGCTCTATGCTTCCATTTCTATCTATATGCTACTAAATCCATAAGCCATAACTCTTTATCAGATATCTTTGCTGAGTTCCAAACCAATAAATCCAGCTGTCCGATAGATGTCTCCATCCATATGACTCAGAGGCACCTAAAACTCAACATATCCAAACTTGAACTCATTATCTACCCCTATAGCTGCTCTTACTCCTGAGACCTCTATGGTGTAATAGTTATCCAGCTGCCAAAGTCTAAACCAGAGCCTCATCCTGGCTTCTTCCTCTTCTTCGATGCTAAATCAAATCCCCACATACTATCCATTCCAACTCCTAATTTCCTCTAATCCTTCTACTTCCCTCAATTTCTGCAGCACAAGTCACCATCATCTCTCATCCACGTTACTGCAAAAGCTCCTTACTGGTCTCCTTCTCTCCAGTGGTACATCCTCCAGTTCATTCTCCCAGCTGCAGTCAAAATATCACTCCTAAGATAAAAAATCACTCTCCTTGAGGGGAATAGAATAGAGTAATATGACTAGAGACCACGTTACCTTTCTGAAGAGTGAAGCCAAGAAAATCATCCATAACTAGGGCAAAAAGATTAAAAAAAAAAAAAAAAAAAGATGAAGGAAAAAGTAAGAGACGTGGAGGATTACTTCATGAGGCCCAGTATCACCTATGATTTTTCAAATGTGGGACTGGGAAGTAATTTTTAACATAAGAAAATATTCCAAAGTTCTAGAAAGGAATTTCCAAGTGCCCTAGACTATTAACAAAAAAAGACCCATGCTCAGGCATATCCTAATAAAATTTCTCATCAGATGCCTAAACACCAGGGAGAAATATATTGAATCTACTAACAGAAAACAATTTTAAATCTAGAATCCCATTTTCATCCAAACTGACTAATAGAAGGCAAAAAGAAAATATTTTCAAATATACATAAAACCCACCTCTCTAAACGAATTGTCTACGGCATAAACTATGCCAGTATTTTAATTAGCCTCATACAATTCTAGAAAGTCAAGTCACCTCTGACAGATTAGAGCAAAATTAAAAATGTTATTTTACCATGACTTGTAAGCAAAGAAACCAGGATCACTTATAGTTAAATCTAAATAAGTTCGTGCATGTTTTGCAGCTGACTAGATTTTAGAATTCTGCTATCTCTGGGATAGATTATACTTTGATTCTTTGAATCACAATGGGATGAATTTCAGAACACCAAAAGACAGGCTGATCAAAGGGTTTCACCACCCTTTATTCACTATCACATGCAATGCTTAAATAATATTTAGATATTGCCCATATTGATTTCAGCCCTCTGCCCAAACATTGGAAACACCAATTATGTAAAGAGTCCCAGGATCCAGAGCTGGGGTTGCTTGCATAGTGCTTAAGGGTAGAGTATACAAAGAATGCCAGGAGTCTGATGCCAAGCCCTGCAGGGAACTTTCAGGTTATAATTCCAGCAAGCCAATTATAGACCTGTGGTTAAATTTACTTAAAACCACCACCCAGGGCGAAATCCACTGTGAACTCCAGCCATGGCAAAATTCCATTACAACTTCCTTCTGATACAAAGGCACATAATGAAAGAGCAAGCAATCAAGAGTCCCAAACAAAAGACTTCAAGTGGGGCCTCGCAGATAGTTTTTCTCCATTTCCCAGATCTTGCAGGATAGGGTTGTAGAGCCCTTGGACACGCTGCTGAAAAACAATGGTCACCATTAGCATCCACTGTTTATTCCAGGATTTTGTTTTGTTACTGGCTATAAGAATAGTTACACCAAAACCTTTCTATGCTACATTAGTGACACAGTGGAAGCTATTTTAATATTATAAACTCATATGATATTTCAATTTAACTCTAATTTTATCTTTTCTTGTCTGATTTTATGTAATCATTTACTGATTCATTTTTTTCCAAGAGACCACCTTTTCTCCTGTTTTCTGTATAATTGTTCTTAGCAATTTTAATACACTCTTACTATATGTTGTCACCAGGTGTTTAAATTATAATATTCTTCAAAACTTTAAAAATCTTAATTTTTCCACAAAAAAAAAACAACAAATTCACTGAGGCAGAAATAAAACACATTAAAAACTCACAACTCAGTGGCTCATGCCTGTAATCTCAGCACTTTGGGAGGCCTAGGCAGGCGGATCACAAGGTCAGGAGATCGATACCATCTTGGCTAACACGGTGAAACCCCGTCTCTGCTAAACATACAAAAAATTAGCCGGGTGTGGTGTCAGCACCTGTAGTCCCAGCTACTTGGGAGGCTGAGACAGGAGAATGGCGTGAACCCGGGAGGCGAAGGTTGCAGTGAGCCAAGATCGCGCCACTGCACTCCAGCCTGGGCAATGAGCAAGACTCCATTTCAGAAAAAAAAAACAAAAACAAAAACTCACAACTAGAGAAGGGCACCTCTGAGGTAGGCTGAATAATGGCCCCATAAAGTGTCCACATCCTAGTTACCACAACCTGTGAATATGTTACTCTATGGATAGAAGAACTTTGCAGATGTAATTAAGTTAATGATCTTGAGATGGGGAGAGTATGCTGGATTATCTAGGTAGGATGAACGATGAAATCACAAGTGTTCTTATAAGAGGAAAGCAGAAGAAAATACTACTATGGAAGAAAGGGCAACGTGGCGACAAAAGCAGAGATTGGAATGGCGTGCTTTGAAGGTGAAAAAAGGGTCCACAAGCCAAGGAGTCGGGCAGCCACTAGAAGGGGAAAAAGGCAAAGAAACAGATTCTCCCCTCAGAGCCTTCAAAATAAACTAGACTTGCCAATACCTTGACTTTAGCCCAGTGAGAACTGATTCCATACTTATGACCTTTGGAACTATAGGAGAAAAAAAAAATGTGTTGTTTTACATCACTGAATTTGTGGTAGTTTATCATAGCTTCAGTAGGAAACTAATATAACCACCCACACACACACACACACACACAACCACCTAATTTATTTGGAAATTCAAAAACGCTTTTCAAAAAAACTAGTTAATTAAAGAGTAATTACAAACTATTTAGAAAGGAAAGGGTGTACTACCTATTGGAGGTTAAGGAATTTGGCCGCTGTAGTAAGAAAAAAAAATGTAGAGAAGATTCTGAGAAGACAGCAGAGTAGGAAGCACCAGTAATATGTCCCCCTATCTAGACAAAAATTGCACTGGCAGGATCTGTCTGATTTAACTATTTTCAAACACTGGAGTCTATTAAGGTTTGCAACTTCCAGGGAAAGGCATGAATGGTAAATTGCATTAATTTTGATCAATTTCAGCTCTTAGCCCAGTAGCAGCTACCCATCCCCCACCCCTCAGCCCCATGGCAGGTGGTTGTGCATGGGTTCCTAGAGCAATCCGCACACAACTTGCAGGAACCAAAGTGAGCAAAAAACATTCTGTCCTCCAGATATCAGAGATCTGTGCTCTGTGCTTTGATTGCTAATTTCTGCTTCTGACCAAAGAGGTGCAAAAAAGTGTTGGCAAGCTCTTCCTTCTCTGCCTGAAATGATGTCCAAGTGATTTATTTATTTATTTATTTATTTATTTGGAGATGGAGTCTCACTCTGTCACCCAGGCTGGAGTGCAGTGGCATGATCTTGGCTCACTGCAACCTCCGCCTCCTGAGTTCAAGCGATTCTCCCGCCTCAGCCTCCCAAATAACTGGGATTACAGGCACAACAGGTGCCACCACGCCCAACTAATTTTTTTTTGTACTTTTAGTAGAGACAGGGCTTCACTAATGTTGGCCAGGCTGGTCTCAAACTCCTGACCTCGTGACCACCCTGCCTTGGCCTCCCAAAGTGCTGCGATTACAGGCATGAGCCACTGCGCTTGACTCCAAGGAATTTAAAGTGCCCTTTCCACCTTCTTTTTTCTATTTTTTCACTTTTTGGAGCCAGATATTAGACACTGGAATATTTAAAAATAACTGCATATGCAGGGAGAATTAGAAAGTGACCAAACATGCCCAGGGAAAGGCACAGGCTCAGAAAAAACTTGAGAAGATGTTGAGTTTACACTTCAGGCTGATCCTTGGCACAGAGACAACCCATAACAATCAAATCCAAAACAATTAAAAATAACAAAACCCAGCAAACCCTGGGAGAAGGGGAGAATTTGATTTCCAAAGTTACCACATTATTAGATTTAAATGTCTAATTTTTAACAAAAATTCACAAAACTCAAATGAACAGCAAAGAAAGGCCCATTCAAAGGGAGAAAAAAAAAAAAAACAGAACTGCCCCTCAACAAGATCTGATGGCAGATCTTCTCATCAAAGACTTTAAAACCACTCTTTTAAAGATGCCCAAAGAACTAAAGGAAGATGTGAAGAAAGTCAAGAAAATGATGTATGAACAAAATGGAAATATCAATAAAGAGAAAAACCTGAAGTGAAATCAAAAAGAAATGCTGGTGCTGAAAAATACAATAACTGAAATGAAGAATTTACTAGAGGGATTTCAAGTCAGATTTGAATAGGCAGAAGAAAGAATCTGCAAAAACTTGAAGATAGGACAATGGACATTATTGAGTCTGAGGAGCTGAAAGAAAAAGATTACAAGAAAGTGAACAGAATATAAGACACTTCTGGGATACCATCAAGTGGACCAACACATGCATTGTGGGAATCTCAGTAGAAGAGAAAGACATAAGGACACAGAGAATGTTTGAATAAATAATGGTTGAAAACTTTGAAAATTTGATGAAAGACATGAACATAAATATCCCAGAAGCTCAATAAACTCCAAGTAAAATGAACTCAGAGACCAACACCAAGGTATGATCAAACTTTGAAAAGACAAAAAGAGAGCAGCAGGAGAGCTCCGGAGAGCAGCAAGAGAGAAGCACCTAGTCACATACAAGAAATCCTCAGTAGGATTATCAGCCAATTTCTCATTAGAAATTTTGGAGGATGAAAGGTAATGGGCTAGTATATTCAAAGTGCTAAAATTAAAAAAAAAAAAAAAGCCAACCAAGAATTCTATATCACGAATAGGAACAGCTCCAGTCTCCAACTCCCAGCGCGAGCGACACAGAAAACCAGTGATTTCTGCATTTTCAACTGAGGTACTGGGTTCATCTCACTGGGGAGTGCCGGACGATTGGTGCTGGTCAGCTGCTGCAGCCCGACCAGCGAGAGCTGAAGCAGGGCGAGGCATCGCCTCACCTGGGAAGCGCAAGGGGAAAGGGAATCCCTTTTCCTAGCCAGGGGAACTGAGACACACAACACCTGGAAAATCGGGTAACTCCCACCCCAATACTGCGCTTTAAGGAAACGGGCACACCAGGAGATTATATCCCACACCTGGCCAGGAGGGTCCCACGCCCACGGAGCCTCCCTCATTGCTAGCACAGCAGTCTGCGATCTACCAGCAAGGCAGCAGCGAGGCTGGGGGAGGGGCGCCTGCCATTGCTGAGGCTTAAGTAGGTAAACAAAGCCGCTGGGAAGCTCGAACTGGGTGGAGCTCATAGCAGCTCAAGGAAACCTGCCTGTCTCGGTAGACTCCACCTCTGGGGACAGGGCACAGCTAAACAACAACAACAACAACAACAACAACAAAAAAGCAGCAGAAACCTCTGCAGACGCAAACGACTCTGTCTGACAGCTTTGAAGAGAGCAGTGGATCTCCCAACACGGAGGTTGAGATCTGAGAAGGGACAGACTCCCTGCTCAAGTGGGTCCCTGACCCCTGAGTAGCCTAACTGGGAGACATCCCCCACTAGGGGCAGTCTGACACCCCACACCTCACAGGGTGGAGTACACCCCTGAGAGGAAGCTTCCAAAGCAAGAATCAGACAGGTACACTCGCTGTTCAGAAATATTCTATCTTCTGCAGCCTCTGCTGCTGATACCCAGGCAAACAGGGACTGGAGTGGACCTCAAGCAATCTCCAACAGACCTACAGCTGAGGGTCCTGACTGTTAGAAGGAAAACTATCAAACAGGAAGGACACCTACACCAAAACCCCATCAGTACATCACCATCATCAAAGACCAGAGGCAGATAAAACCAAAAGATGGGGAAAAAGCAGGGCAGAAAAGCTGGAAATTCAAAAAATAAGAGCGCATCTCCCCTGGCAAAGGAGCGCAGCTCATCGCCAGCAATGGATCAAAGCTGGACGGAGAATGACTTTGACGAGATGAGAGAAGAAGGCTTCAGTCCATCAAACTTCTCAGAGCTAAAGGAGGAATTATGTACCCAGCGCAAAGAAACTAAAAATCTTGAAAAAAAAGTGGAAGAATTGATGGCTAGAGTAATTAATGCAGAGAAGGTCATAAACGAAATGAAAGAGATGAAAACCATGACACGAGAAATACGTGACAAATGCACAAGCTTCAGTAACCGACTCGATCAACTGGAAGAAAGAGTATCAGCAATTGAGGATCAAATGAATGAAATGAAGTGAGAAGAGAAACCAAAAGAATAAAGAAGAAAAAGAAATGAACAAAGCCTGCAAGAAGTATGGGATTATGTAAAATCCCTACGTCTGATTGGGGTGCCTGAAAGTGAGGGGGAAAATGGAACCAAGTTGGAAAACACTCTTCAGGATATCATCCAGGAGAACTTCCCCAACCTAGTAGGGCAGGCCAACATTCAAATCCAGGAAATACAGAGAACGCCACAAAGATACTCCTCGAGAAGAGCAACTCCAAGACACATAATTGCCAGATTCACCAAAGTTGAAATGAAGGAAAAAATGTTAAAGGCAGCCAGAGAGAAAGGTCGGGTTACCCACAAAGGGAAGCCCATCAGACTAACAGCAGATCTCTCGGCAGAAACTCTACAAGCCAGAAGAGAGTGGGGGCCAATATTCAACATTCTTAAAGAAAACAATTTTAAACCCAGAATTTCATATCCAGCCAAACTAAGTTTCATAAGTGAAGGAGAAATAAAATCCTTTACAGATAAGCAAATGCTTAGAGATTTTGTCACCACTAGGCCTGCCTTACAAGAGACCCTCAAGGAAGCACTAAACATGGAAAGGAACAACCGGTACCAGCCATTGCAAAAACATGCCAAAATGTAAAGACCATTGAGGCTAGGAAGAAACTGCATCAACTAACGAGCAAAATAACCACTTAATATCATAATGGCAGGATCAAGTTCACACATAACAATATTAACCTTAAATGTAAATGGACTAAATGCTCCAATTAAAAGACACAGACTGGCAAACTGGATAAAGAGTCAAGACCCATCAGTCTGCTGTATTCAGGAGACCCATCTCACACGCAGAGACATACATAGGCTCAAAATAAAGGGATGGAGGAAGATTTACTAAGCAAATAGAGAACAAAAAAAAGCAGGGGTTGCAATACTAGTCTCTGATAAAACAGACTTTAAACCATCAAAGATCAAAAGAGACAAAGAAGGCCATTACATAATGGTAAAGGGATCAATTCAACAGGAAGAGCTAACTATCCTAAATATATATGCACCCAATACAGGAGCACCCAGATTCATAAAGCAAGTCCTTAGAGACTTACAAAGAGACTTAGACTTCCATACAAAAATAATGGGAGACTTTAACACCCCATTGTCAACATTAGACAGATCAGCAAGACAGAAAGTCAACAAAGATATCCAGGAATTGAACTCAACTCTGCACCAAGTGGACCTAATAGACATCTAAAGAACTCTCCACCCCAAATCAACAGAATATACATTCTTCTCAGCACCACATTGCACTTATTCCAAAATTGAATTATTCCACAGAGTTGGAAGTAAAGCACTCCTCAGCAAATGGAAAAGAACAGAAATTATAAGAAACTCTCAGACCACAGTGCAATCAAACTAGAACTCAGGACTAAGAAACTCAATCAAAACCGCTCAACTACATGGAAACTGAACAACCTGCTCCTGAATGACTACTAGGTACATAACGAAATGAAGGCAGAAATAAAGATGTTCTTTGAAACCAATGAGAACAAAGATACAACATACCAGAATCTCTGGGACACATTTAAAGCAGTGTGTAGAGGGAAATATATAGCACTAAATGCCCACAAGAGAAAGCAGGAAAGATCTAAAATTGACACGCTAACATCGCAATTAAAAGAACTAGAGAAGCAAGAGCAAACACATTCGAAAGCTAGCAGAAGGCAAGAAATAACTAAGATCAGAGCAGAACTGAAGGAGATAGAGACACAAAAAACCCTCCAAAAAATCAATGAATCCAGGAGTTGGTTTTTTGAAAAGATCAACAAAATTGACAGACCGCTAGCAAGACTAATAAAGAAGAAAAGAGAGAAGAATCAAATCGACGCAATTAAAAATGATCAAGGGGATATCACCACCGACCCCACAGAAATACAAACTACCATCAGAGAATACTATAAACACCTCTACGCAAATAAACTGGAAAATCTAGAAGAAATGGATAATTTCCTGGACACTTACACTCTTCCAAGACTAAACCAGGAAGAAGTTGAATCCCTGAATAGACGAATAGCAGGCTCTGAAATTGAGGCAATAATTAATAGCCTACCAACCAAAAAAAGTCCAGGACCAGATGGATTCACAGCTGAATTCTACCAGAGGTACAAGGAGGAGTTGGTACCATTCCTTCTGAAACTATTCCAATCAATAGAAAAAGAGGGAATCCTCCCTAACTCATTTTATGAGGCCAACATCATCCTGATACCAAAGCCTGGCAGAGACACAACAAAAAAAGAGAATTTTAGACCAATATCCCTGATGAACATCGATGCAAAAATCCTCAATAAAATACTGGCAAACCGGATTCAGCAACACATCAAAAAGCTTATCCACCATGATCAAGTGGGCTTCATCCCTGGGATGCAAGGCTGGTTCAACATTCGCAAATCAATAAACATAATCCAGCATATAAACAGAACCAAAGACAAGAACCACATGATTATCTCAATAGATGCAGAAAAGGCTTTTGACAAAATTCAACAGCCCTTCATGCTAAAAACGCTCAATAAATTCGGTATTGATGGAACGTACCTCAAAATAATAACAGCTATTTATGACAAACCCACAGCCAATATCATACTGAATGGGCAAAAACTGGAAAAATTCCCTTTGAAAACTGGCACAAGACAGGGATGCCCTCTCTCACCACTCCTATTCAACATAGTGTTGGAAGTTCTGGCTAGGGCAATCAGGCAAGAGAAAGAAATCAAGGGTATTCAGTTAGGAAAAGAAGAAGTCAAATTGTCCCTGTTTGCAGATGACATGATTGTATATTTAGAAAACCCCATTGTCTCAGCCCAAAATCTCCTTAAGCTGATAAGCAACTTCAGCAAAGTCTCAGGATACAAAATTAAGGTGCAAAAATCACAAGCATTCTTATACACCAGTAACAGACAAACACAGAGCCAAATCATGAATGAACTTCCATTCACAATTGCTTCAAAGAGAATAAAATACCTAGGAATCCAACTTACAAGGGATGTAAAGGACCTCTTCAAGGAGAACTACAAACCACTGCTCAGTGAAATAAAAGAGGACACAAACAAATGGAAGAACATACCATGCTCATGGATAGGAAGAATCAATATCGTGAAAATGGCCATACTGCCCAAGGTAATTTACAGATTCAATGCCATCCCCATCAAGCTACCAATGAGTTTCTTCACAGAATTGGAAAAAACTGCTTTAAAATTCATATGGAACCAAAAAAGAGCCCGCATCTCCAAGACAATTCTAAGTCAAAAGAACAAAACTGGAGGCATCACGCTACCTGACTTCAAACTATACTACAAGGCTACAGTAACCAAAACAGCATGGTACTGGTACGAAAACAGAGATATAGACCAATGGAACAGAACAGAGGCCTCAGAAATAATACCACACATCTACAGCCATCTGATCTTTGACAAACCTGAGAGAAACAAGAAATGGGGAAAGGATTCCCTATTTAATAAATGGTGCTGGGAAAATTGGCTAGCCATAAGTAGAAAGCTGAAACTGGATCCTTTCCTTACTCCTTATACGAAAATTAATTCAAGATGGATTAGAGACTTAAATGTTAGACCTAATACCATAAAAATCCTAGAGGAAAACCTAGGTAGTACCATTCAGGACATAGGCATGGGCAAAGACTTCATGTCTAAAACACCAAAAGCAACGGCAGCAAAAGCCAAAATTGACAAATGGGATCTCATTAAACTAAAGAGCTTCTGCACAGCAAAAGAAACTACCATCAGAGTGAACAGGCAACCTACAGAATGGGAGAAAATTTTTGCAATCTACTCAGCTGACAAAGGACTAATATCCAGAACCTACAAAGAACTCAAACAAATTTACAAGAAAAAAACAAACAACCCCATCAAAAAGTGGGCAAAGGATATGAACAGACATTTCTCAAAAGAAGACATTCATACAGCCAACAGACACATGAAAAAATGCTCATCATCACTGGCCATCAGAGAAATGCAAATCAAAACCACAATGAGATACCATCTCACACCAGTTAGAATGGCGAACATTAAAAAGTCAGGAAACAACAGGTGCTGGAGAGGATGTGGAGAAATAGGAACACTTTTACACTGTTGGTGGGATTGTAAACTAGTTCAACCATTATGGAAAACAGTATGGCGATTCCTCAAGGATCTAGAACTAGATGTACCATATGACCCAGCCATCCCATTACTGGGTATATACCCAAAGGATTATAAATTATGCTGCTATAAAGACACATGCACACGTACGTTTATTGCAGCACTATTCACAATAGCAAAGACTTGGAACCAACCCAAATGTCCATCAGTGACAGATTGGATTCAGAAAATGTGGCACATATACACCATGGAATACTATGCAGCCATAAAAAAGGATGAGTTTGTTTCCTTTGTAGGGACATGGATGCAGCTGGAAACCATCATTCTTAGCAAACTATCACAAGAACAGAAAACCAAACACCGCATGTTCTCACTCATAGGTGGGAACTGAACAATGAGATCACTTGGACTCAGGAAGGGGAACATCACACACCGGGGCCTATCATGGGGAGCGGGGAGGGGTGAGGGATTGCACTGGGAGTTATACCTGATGTAAATGACGAGTTGATGGGTGCTGACGAGTTGATGGGTGCAGCACACCAACATGGCACAAGTATACATATGTAACAAACCTGCACGTTATGGACATGTACCCTAGAACTTAAAGTATAATAATAATAAATAATAAAAAAAATTTAAAAAAATTAAAAAAAAAAGAATTCTATATCAGGCATAACTGTTCTTCGAAAACGAGGGAGAAATTAAGACATTCCCAGATAAACAGAAGTTATGGGAGTTTATTACCACTACAACTTCCCTAAAAGAAAATCATGAGGGAGTCCTGCAAGGTGAAATAAAAGGACACTAGACAGTAACTTGAAGCCATATGAAGAAATAAAGATCTTAATAAAGGTAAAAAATAGTTGGACAATTATAAAAGCTAGTATTTTGTAATAATAGTTTTTATTTTCTACAAAAGTGTAACTATACCTTTTGTTTTCTACCTGATTTGTGACTAATACATTTTCTAAAAGATTAGTCTTAAAGCCAGTATAATAATAACTTTGATTTGTAACTTCACATTTTGCTTTCTCCATGATTTAAGAGACTAATAGTTTATTTCTTGGGGCACACAATGTATAAAGATATAATTTTGTGATCTCAACAAATGAAAGGACTGTAAAGCAACGGAACAGTCTTTGTATGTTATTGAAGTTAAGCTGGAATGAGTTCAAAGTAGAGTGTTACAACTTTTTTTTCTTTGAGATAGAGTCTCACTCTGTTACCCAGGCTAGAGTGCAATGACACAATCTCAGCTCACTATAGCCGACACCTCCCAGTTCAAACAATTCTTGTGCCTTAGCCTCCAAAGTAGCTGGGACCGCCAACGTGTGCCACTGCACCTAGATAATTTTTGTATTTTTAGTAGAGATGGGGTTTTGCCATGTTGGCCAGGCTGGTCTCAAACTCCTGGTCTCAAGTGATCTGCCTGTGTTGCCCTCCCAAAGTGCTGGGACTACAGACCCAGCCAAGAGTGTTATAACTTTATAATGTTAAATGTAATACCCATGTTAACCACAAAATAGTTACAGAATATACACAAAAAGAAACAAGAGAAAAATTTAAATATTTTAACTACAAAAAACTGACAAAACACAAGAGACAATAAGGAAGAATATAAGGGATTAAAAAGCTATAAGACATATACAAAACAAATAGTAAAATGACAAAGATGTCTCCTTATCAATAATTACTTTAAATGTAAGTGGGACTTAGTGCGTTACTTCACGCCTGTAATCCTACTATTTTGGGAGGCCGAGGTGGGCAGATCACTTGACGTCAGGGGTTCAATACCAGCCTGGCCAATGTGGTGAAACCTCATCTCTACTAAAAATACAAAAGAAATTAGCCAGGAGTGGTGCTGCATGCCTGTAATTCCAGCTACTTGGGAGGCTGAGGCAGGGGAATTGCTTGAACCCAGGAGGCAGAGGTTTCAGTGAGCCAAGATTGTGCCACTGCCCTCCTGCCTGGGTGACAGAATGAGTGAGGCTCCATTTCAAAATAAAAAAAGTAAATTGATTACATTTTCCAATCAAAGGACAGAGATTGCAGAATGTATTAAACCATATGACCCAGCTATATGCCATCTATGAAAGACTCACATTAAATCTAAAGACACAGATTGAAAGTAAAACGATGGAAAAAGATAATCAATGCACATAGTAACCAAAAGAGATCATGGGTGGCTATACTAATATCAGGCATAACAGATTTTAAGTCAAAAAAGTTTATGAGAGACAAAGAAAAACATTATGTATTAATTAAAGAATATATTATATATAATAATTATAAACAATAATATATAATAATTATAAACATTTACACATATAATGACACACCATCAAAATACACAAAGCAAAAACTAATAGAAATTAAGGGAGAAATCAACAGTTGTTTAAAAATAGTTGAAACCTCAATACTCCCCTCTCAATGGATAGAACAACCAGACAGAAGATTAGTAAGTAGAGGACTTACACAACACAGATGTAAACAGATGTAGATGTAAACCAACTACATCTAACAAGCATGTACAGAACACTTTACCCAAGAACAACAGGACAACAGGATATACATTCTCCTCAAGTGCACACAGGACTTTTTAAGGATAAACTATACGTTAGGCCACAGATTAAATCTCAATTAATTTTAAAACGTAGACATCATACGAAGTTTATTTTTTTACCACAATGGATGGAGTTAGAAATCAATAACAAGTAAAACTGGAAAATTTGCAAAATTGTGCAAATTAAACAACACACTCTTAAACAACTAATGAATCAAAGAAGAAGTCATGTAGGAAATTAGAAAATATTCAGAGATGAAAGAAAACAAAAATTAAAAACAAAAAAGCGAACAAACAGAAAAAAAAAAACCACACCAAAATTTATAGGATATGGGGAAAGCAAGCCGTGCTCAGGGAAAACTCAAACAAATCAGCAAGAAAAACAAACAAAAATCCCATTAAAAAGTCGGCTAAGCCCAGGGCCAGCCACATCATCATGGTAATTGTGGCCTTACCCCATCCATGTCATCCACGTCACATCAGGATATGCAGTCTTCCTTGTCCTCTGCTAGTGGAGTGTGCCTGGGAAAACGTCCACTGAATACTGAAATTGTTGCATGCCTGTGGATTCCTTACAACAAATGAGGAACGTGGTGTTTCGCACCTCTGGTGGGTAGAAAGAAACTGCAGTCTGCTTTGAGGAGGCAAGAAGGCAAAGCCAGGGCAGAGCCTTGCTGCGGGAAGCATTCGGTTAAAAAGCGGGTTTAGACACCTAGGAGGGCTGAGGGAGAAGATTTGACCAGCACTATCTTTGCTTCAAGTTTTAGGATGTCTGAACTTTCTGCTTTCATGTTTTCAGCCATCTTTTTTTTTTAATGGCACAACCTACATCTTGCTTTTAAAAGAAGCAGCCTCAAGCTAAACTTCTTAAACTCTGATGCCCTGGGGATGAGAACAACAAGTTTGGTTCCTGTGCCATGTAATTTGATGTTTCATTCCGCTGCCTCCATCACAGAACAGAATTGCTTTCCAGAAAGGCAGTTAACTGGAAACAACAGAGGCTCCCAGCGGTGGGAGGGCTGCTCAACAATGCCTCCTATCTCGCCCAACACCCTTTTTTTCCTCTGAGGTGCCCAAGGATTATGGCTTTCATGTCTAAGTGTGGGGACAGAGCAGGGAGAGGCAGAGCCTGGGCCCAGAGAGGAAGGCCTGGTCTGAATCTGGAATAATTAATGCCACCCAAAGAAAAGGTCCTGTTAGGTCCAGTGTTGTCTTAGATCTAATGTTGCTGCTATTTACAAAACACTGATCATCCAAAAGCTCAAATCTGTTCCTCCTTGAATGAACCTATAGATGCATGACCTCCACCGTACTTCCACATCACTATTTCTGTCTTTGTAGGAAAATGTGCACATACTCCATGCACTATGGGGAAGGGCGTTTTTAAATTAATAAAGTGTGTTACCAACAGTCATATAAAAAAAAAAAAAAGTGGGCTAAGGACATTGAATAGACAGTTCTCAAAAGAAGATACACAAATGACCAACAAGCACATGGAAAAATGTTCAACATCACTAATTATCTGGGAAATGCAAATCAAAACCACAATGCAATGACACCTCACTCCTTCAAAAATGGCCATAATCAAAAAATCAAAAAATAATAGATGTTGGTGTGGATGTGGTGAAAAGGGAACACTTTTACATTCTTGGTGGGAATGTAAACTGGTACAACCACTATGGAAAACTATGGAGATTCCTTAAAGAACTAAAAGTAGATCTACCATTTGATTCAGCAATCCCACTACTGGGTTTCTACCCAGAGGAAAATAAGTCATTATACAAAAAAGATACTTGCACATGTATGTTTATAGCAGCACAATTTGCAATTGCAAAAATATGGAACCAGCCCAAATGTCCATCAATGAGTGGATAAAGCAAATGTGATAAATGTGTATATATATGTATATATACACATATACATACACACACACACACACACACAATGGAATACTACTCAGCCATAAAAAGGAACAAAATAATGGCATTTGTAGCAACCGGGTTGGAACTGGAGACCATTATTCTAAATGAAGTAACTCAGGAATGGAAAACCAAACATCATATGTTCTCATTCATATGTGGGAGCTCAGCTATGAGGATGCAAAGGCATAAGAATAATACATTGGACTTTGGGGACTCAGGGAAAATAGTGGGTGTAGCAAGGGTTAAAAGACTACACACTGGGTACAGTTTACACTACTGGGGTGATGGGTACACCAAAACCTCAGGAGTCTCCACTAAAGAACTTATTCACATAATCAAACACCCCTTGTTCCCCAAAAACCTATTGAAATTTAAAAGAAAAAAACTCCCAAAAAAAGAAAAGCCCTGGACCTTGTGGCTTCATGGGTGAATTCTATCAAATATTTGTAGAGAATTATTACCAATCCTTCTCAAACTTTTCCAAAAAGTTGTCGAGGAAAGAACACTTTCTAACTCACTCTATGAGGTCAGCATTACCCTGATACCAAAGCCAAACAAAGACATCACAAGAAAAAAAGAAAACTGCAGGTCAATATCCTTGATGAACCCAGATACAAAAATCCTCAACAAAATACTAGCAAACCAAATCTGACAGCACATTAAAAGGATAATACACCATCACCGAGTAGGATTTATTCCTGGAATTTGAGGATGGTTCAACATACAAAAATCAATCAGTGTAACACATCACATTAACAGAAGGTAAAAATTTACATAATCACCTCAATTGATACTGAAAAGGCATTAGACAAAATTGAACACCTTCTCATAATAAGAACAATTAGCAAACTAGGAAAAGAAGGAAACTACCTCACTAATAAAACCATATATGAAAAACTCACAAGGAAGATTATAATTAACAGTGAAATACTGAAAGCTTTTTCTTTAAGATGAAGAACAAGGCAACAATGCCCACTTTCACCACTTCTGTTCGGTTTAGAACCAGAAGTTCTAGGCAGAGCAATTAGTCTAGTAAAAGAAATAAAAGACAACCAAATTATAAAGGAAGAAGTAGAATTATCTCTGTTCACATATGATTTGATCTTATGTAGAAAGCCCTAAATATTTCACACACAAAAACTGTTAGAACTAGTAAATTAATTTAGCAAAGTAGCAGGATGCAAAGCCAACACACACAAATCAGTTGCATTTCTATATAGCAACAATGAACAATCTGAGAGGAAATTTAAAAAGCAATTTTATTTACAATAGCATCAAAAAGAATAAAATGCTTAGAAATTAACTTGACCAAGGAAATGAAAGACTTGTACAATGAAAACTATTAAAAAATTGCTAAAGAAATTTTAAAAGACAAAGTAAATGAAAACACATCTCATGTTCATGGATTGGAAGACTTAATATTGTTAAGATGTCAATACTACTCAAAGCAATCTACAAATTCAATGCAATCCCTATTAAAATTCCAATGATGTCTTCAACGGGAATAGAAAACCCCATCCTAATATCCATATAGAGTCTCAAACAACCCTGAATAGCCAAAACAATCTTGAAAAGGAATAACAAAGCTGGATGGCTCACATCTCCCAATTTCAAAACTTATTACAAAGCCACAGTAATCAAAACACTGTGATACTGGCATAAAGACAGACAAATAGATGAATAGAATAAAATAGAGCCCAGAAATAAGCCCTCATGAATATAGGGTGCCAAGGGTATCAAGATCATTCAATGGTTAAAAGACAATTTTTTCAACAAATGATACTGGGAAAATTGCATATCCACATGCAAAAGAATGAAGTTAGACCCTTACTTAACACCATATACAAAAATTAGCTTAAAATGGATCAAAGACCTAAATGTAAAATCTAAAATAATAAAACTCTTAGAAGAAAACATAGGACAAATCTTCATGACAGATCTGGCAATGATTTCTTGGACATGACATCAAAGGCACAAGCAACAAAAGAAAACAATAAATTGAACTTCATGAAAATTTTTAAAATGTATGCATCATAATACCTTTTAAAATATGAGAAATATTTTGTACAACTTCACATTAATAAATGTGAAAGTTCACATGAATTGTATGCTTTTCTATGAATGTGTATGACTTACGAAGAAGTAGGAAAAACTTAATGAACCCATAATCACTTAATAAATTGTTTAGATTGTCAGAGAGTTATCCTGAAAATTATAGTAAGCTCAGATAATTTTAATGACAAGTTCTGCTAAGCGCACAAGCTCTGTGTTATTTAAAGTAATACAGAGCATAGCAGGGTGGAATAGGTGAGCTGTTCATCTCATTATGTGAGGCTGGCATACCCTTGACACCAAGATGAAAAAAATAATAAAGAAAGAAAACTACGAACCTCACTTAGGAAAATAAATGTAAAAGTCATACAATAACAGCAAATAGAATATGGTAGCAAATGTTTTAAATATACATCATGATAAATTGAGTTTATGCTAATTATTCAAAGATAGACATCTTTGTAGTAAGTATTAAGATGTCTATTAATTTAATTCAACACATAATCAGGTTAAAGAAGAAAAGCCACACAAACCAACAGATTCCAAAGAATATTGGATAAAACAACCTCCTATTCTGATTTGAGTTGGGGGGGCAGGGGACATCATAGCAAGCTAGAACCGGAAACAAACAAACTTATTTAACATGATAAACTATCAGAAATCTCTAACAAACCTTATATTAAAAGCATTCTCATTAAAATCTGATAGAAGACAAAGATGTCTACTAACATTATTGTATTGCAGATTCTAACCAATGTAGTAAGACAAGAAAAGGAAACCAACAAGCATAATTTGAAAAAGTTAAAAGACCAAAGGATCTGCATTCGACCTCGCATCTATGGAAAGCTTACAAAGAAATAGGCAGAAGATAAGGCGAAGAGCCAGAAACAGGTCAAGACATGAAGTTTCAGGCTTATTTGGGGGATGCTAGATAAGGTCAGGTTAGTTGTTTCTAGATCAGGCAAATTAGTGTATCAGAGTCTTAGGTTGTCCACCTTCTTTTACCTGTTTATATAATCCAAGTGTGGGGTTTGGGAGAACATTTATCATGCATGCAAACTTATTCATATACACAAAAATGTCATTATTTACAGTGGATGTATCTTCTAAGAAATCGCAAAATATTTTTTTCTTTTTTTTTAAGACAGAGTCTTGCTCTGTCGGCCAGGCTGGAGTGGAGTGGCATGATCTCGGCTCACTGCAACTCCCGTCTCCCAGGCTCAAGCAATTCTCCTGCCTCAGCCTCCTGAGTAGCTGGGATTACAGGCGTGTGCCACCACACCTAGATAATTTTTGTATTTTTGGTAGAGACGGGGTTTCACCATGTTGGCCGGGCTGGTCTCGAACTCCTAACCTCAGGTAATCTTCCCACTTCAGCCTCCTAAAGTGCTGGGATTACAGGCGTGAGCCACCACACCCGGCCAGTTTTTTTATTTTTATAGGAAAATGTGAAGCAACCAAAATAATTTTTTAATGAAAACTAATAATGGATTAATCAAAGGAGCTAGATACATGATCAATACAATCAATCTTTTTCTGGAACTAATCAATTTTAAAACTTCATAAAATTTCCATTCACTAAGGCAGTATATAAAATATCTAGGGAAAAACGTAACAGGAAATATGCATAAAGCAATATAGAGAAAGGTTTTTTAAAAGTTATGGGAAATTTTTAAAGATTAGACGAAATAAAGAGATATCTATATTCCTGAATTGATATGTTTATTATTATAGAAACCCCAATTCCCTCTAAAGTAAATATAAATTAATGTAATTGCAATCAAAATTATGAAAGGATTTTTATGCTATTTTACAAGCTGATTCTAAAATTTCCTCTCGAATAAAGAACACATTAGAATGACCAAATAAATTTTGAAGAAGACCTATGAAGGGAGACATACTCTGAGAGCTTTCTAAACATGATGTAAAGATAAAATAATATAAAATAGGGTGTTGGAACAAGAATAGACAAATAGATCAAATAAAGAGAAGAGAGGGTCCAGACACTATCTAATGTACACATGGACATTTAGTATACAATAAAGGGCTGTTGTTTTTTCTTATCTTCAGTAAAATAAAAATTCTACATAACAATTCAGCAAAAAACCTTTACCCTTATGTCACACTATACATACAAATTCAATCTAGATATACTAAAGAGTTAAACATAAAAAATACAACCATAAAATTATTAGAGAAAAATAGTAGAAAACTCAAAAGCCATAAAGTAAGAAATTGAAATATTAAGTACATAAAACTTTTGAATTGCTGTGGGGTAAAAGATGTTATAAAAAGATTAAAATGGGTCTATTGGAATTTTTCTTAAGTTAAAACCTAATGTGAAATTTTGGAGAAAAAAAAATGCAACAAATATGGAGACAAAGGATTGATATCCAGACTATGCAAAGAGATGGTGCAAATCAGTAAGATAACAACAATCTGGTTCTTTAAAAAATAGTACAGGGGATATAAATAAGTATTTCACAGAAGAAAAAATACAAATGGCCAATAAATATACTAAAAGATGATAAAACTCACTAATGAACAGAAACTACCAAATTAAAACAACTATGAGATATACTCTTATCCATCACATTGGCATACATTCTTAAGTTCGAAAATGTAGTGCTGATTGCAAAGATATGGAACCAACCTAAGTGTCCATCAATCAACAAGTGGATAAAGAAAAAGTGGTATACATACACCATGGAATACTACTTAGCCATAAAAAGGAATGAAATAATGTATTTTGCAGCAACTTGGATGGAGCTGGAGGCCATTATTCTAAGTCAACTCACTCAGGAATGGAAAACCAAATGTTGTATTTTCTCAGTGGTAAGTGGGACCTAAGCTATGAGGATGCAAAGGCATAATGGAGTTTGGGGACTCAGTAGGGGAAGAAGGTGGGGAAGGGAGTGAGGGATAAACGTCTACATATTGGGTACACTATATACTGTTTGGGTGACAGTTGCACCAAAGTCTCAGAAATCAGCACTAAAGAACTTATCCATGTAACCCAAAACCTGTATCCCAAAACCTATTAAAATTTTAAAAGAAAATATGGTACTGGTGATAGGTTATGAAAAAGAGCATGCTCGTACACTGCTTTTGGGTGACAAATTAGTAATGCCTCTTTGTACCAAAATTAAAATACATGTACCCTTTCACCCAGCACTTCCAATTATAGGTATCTACCTGAGAGACGTGCTCATATGTGCACTTAAAGACACATACTCACCACAGCATGATTTGCAATAGTAAACCATTAGGGGATAAAACTAAATTTCCTGTAGAAAGGAAATGGTTGAATCTTTTGTAGAAGAATAATATAGATGGCTAGGATTCTAAAGAAGCTCTTCTGCTATAACTACTAAAATGCCAGAAAAAAATATCGAAAACATCTTGGAGGCAGAAAGAGCTGCAAAATAATTAAGAAATACTAAGGAAAGATGACGAATGAAGGTGAGAATCTAGACTGGGCAGCAGAGTGCAGAAGCGGGCTCTCCCTCCGAGGGCATCTGCCAAACCTAGAGCACTTGTATTTCATTCTGACAGTCTGAGGAATGCCAAGACCCACCAAGAGTGGGCAGACTAATAGAAAATTGTCATCCCATAAAGCTAAGGCCCCAGAGGACTATATTCTCAGAAGGAGGAAAAGAACTTGTAAGTTATACCCACAAGCCTCACAGTAATTTATTGCCAAGATTCACAGTCTGATGTGGTCTTTAAAAACTATCAACCATTGCTCCATGTATACATATTTCAAAATAACATGATGTGCATGATAAATATATACAATTTTTATCAATTAAAAATACATAAATAAAAATACATAACTTTTAAAAGAAATCCTAAGACAAGTTTTTAATTTTAAAAGTTTCCAAACTGACAATACCTCAGATGCATTGCAATGGCAAAATTCACTGGAAGAATTCACTTTCATTTCTGCCTCAAGAAACTGTACACACACAGAGACACACACTCAAATTGAGGTATCTAAGCTTTTCTCAATAGAAATTCACTGAGCCACAAGAAAATCTGTCAGCAAGATGAGAAGTAGCTGAAACAATAGACAGCAAAAACAGACCCCAAAAGAATTTAGACATAGGAATTATCAGTCAAAAAGTATAAAATAGCTATGCTTACCATACCAAAAAAGAAAATACAAGCTTGAAAAATATGTGTAATAAACAAGAAACTATTAAAAGATCAAGAAAATCTGTACAGACACAAACAAAATTTCTAAGCATGAAAAACATTATAATTAGCATTTAAGCTCAATAGATAGATTTAACAGCAAAATGGATTCAACAAAAGAGACAATTAATGAATTAGAAGATAGATTCCCCCCAAAATTATCCAGAACGAAGAATTAAAGAAAAAACATATAGAAAATATGAACAAATTAAAGCTGGAGAACAGATTTAACATATATCTAATTGGTATTTCAAGAGAAGAGAGAAAAGATGTCAGGAGAAATATTTGAAAAGATAATGGCTAAGAATTTCCCAATAATATTGAAAGACACTAATTCATAGATTCAAGATACACAAAGTTTCTAAAGCAGCATGAATAAAAATAGATTCATACCTATCTATACCAAGGCACACAGTGGAACACAAAGAAAAGCTATGTTAAAAATAGAGAGAGAGGGCTCACGCCTGAAAGCCCAGCACTTTTGGAGGCCAAGGTGGGCAAATCACTTGAGGTCAAGAGTTTAAGACCAACCTGGCCAACATGGAGAAACCCTGTCTCTACTAAAAATATAAAAATTAGCCTGGCATGGTGGCCTACACCTGTAATCCCAGCTACTCGGGAGGCTGAGGCAGGAGAATCACTTGAATGCGGGAAGCAGAGGTTGCAGTGAGCTGAGATCACACCACTGCACACTCCAGCCTGGGTGACAGAGCGAGACTCTGTCTTAAAAAAAAAAAGAGAGAGAGAGAAAAGATAGATTACTTTCTATCAGTGGACTAACAGCTAAAATCCCAACAACCACAATGGAAACCAGAAGTCAGTTTAATGATATCATCAACAAAATGAGAAAAAATAATCATCATTCCAAAATTTTATACCCAGAAAAAAAATCACAATAGCATCTGATAAATTCACACCGTGGATTATGTTTTTCTTCTGCTTTGCATTAGAGTTTGTTGTTTGCTGCATTTCCCTTTTCCCCACTGTAACGTTCTTTAAGGATGGACTTTGTCTTATTCATCAAGTATCTATCAAAAGTAGTGCCTTGCTTGCATATAGCAGGTGATATCTAAAAGAATGGGGTAGATCTACATGTGCTGAAAAGGAAACAATTTCTAAGATATATAATCATGGGGGAAAATATATTGCAGAAAATACAGTATAACTCAATGTGTGCAAAATATCGATTACACATATGGGCCTATGTTCTATAAATATATGAAAGGAAACCACCTGGAAAGATCCATTAAATAGTAAACAATGATTACCTTTGAGGGGAAGCAATTTATCTGATTACTGAGACATGAAAATGAGAAAGGAACATATGTGGCTCATGCTGGGCTCTTTTTTGCTGTCAAGTTTAGATCAAGCTATCTGCAGGACACATTTGTTCTTCCCTCCTCCAGGCAACAAGCACCAGGATAGACTCTACTTTGCACAGGGCACAGGGCCATGAGCCTGCCAGTGCCCAGCTGCTCCATTCCCGCCTGGATGGACAAGTTCAATTCAAGATGGGGAAGAAGCATGTTGCCTATTTTGGCCTTGGGTCTAAATAGCATTTTCTAATCCTGTTCTGTCAGAGACAAATTTCATATTTTGATTTCAATCTAACTTCTCTGTCTTTTTCTCAGTAAGTTCAGCAATTGAACCAGAGATTGATAGGAATAATTGGCCACTTCAAAACTCCAGCAATGAAAAGGTACTTATGTACTAACTTGGAGAGTCTGCACCCATAGTATGATTTCAAAATATAGAAAACCAAAGTTATTAGTATTGAAAAGAAACAATTTGTCTTAGATTCCATTCAGTTCAACACAGAGATATTAATTACCTGCTATATTGCAAGCAAAGCACTGCTTTTGATAGATAGTCGATGAAAAAGACAAAGCCCAACCTTAGACGACATTACAGTGGGGAAAGGTGGAAGGAAGCAAACCACAAACTCTATGCAGAGCAGAAGGAAAACAAATGCTCAAATAGAGGGAAAATCAAAGCTCTGGGGGAACAAAGAGACTGGTCAGTTAATTCTACTTTGGGAGAATCCGAGCAGACATCAAAAAAGAGAAGGCATCTGAGATCACTAGAAGAATGAGTGAAATTGTAATCATGAAACAAGGGCAGAAAGAATAGTCAAGCAAAAGCACAAAGCAAAATTCTACACATTCTGAGTTTGTAGAACTCTGAATTGCATGCCGCAGTTGAGACACATTAGAATGGAAGAGGGCCAGAGAGGAAGAGAAAATGGGAAAGGGGGAATACAGTTAGATGAAGGAAGCTGATGAACATTGGGCTCAAGAATTTAATGTTATGCTGTAGGCAGTGAGAAACCATTGTGGATTTTTGTGTATGGCATGACACGATAAGATCTGTGCTCTAGAAAAATAATTCTGGTGTGAAGAATGGATTGGAGAAAAAAAGAGAGAGCATCCAGTTAGGAATTTACTGCAATACTGGTCCCTGGAAGTGACACAAAGGGTCTGAGCTGCAAGCATTCGCACCGTTAAACATAAAGGAAAGTAAGAGCAAAGGCAGACTTCATGAAACATGTTAGATGTGGGGAAAGAGAACTGTTTCAGGCTCCAGCAAGAGACTTTGAGGGGAAGGAAGGAAGAGAGCCCTCTCCAGGTGCAGGCTGGCCACCCAAGAGCAGGAGGCAGTGCCAGGAACCCAGCAGCCAACAGGAAACCCAGTTTCTGGAACAGGCTGAAAAGATGTCACCACAGAGCAAAGTGAAACCTCAGGGAAGCTGCAAAGTGGTCCTGGACCCCAGGAGCGGAATAGATCCTGCTTGTAATTCTTTTCCTTTTTAAACAGAGGGACTCTGGTGCTGTGGCCCTGGGATGGGGTTTCTCATCTGTCCCCCAAGGCCTCAGTTGGTCTGTCAGGCTCCTGCTTCCTAGACAGGGGGCATGAGCACGACCTGAAGCAGGGGCACAGTGGGGTTTGGGGGTGAGCCTCTCCTCCAGAGCCACATCGGAGCAAGGGGAAGGACCGAGGCCAGCCACACTGGGATAATCAGGGACCAGACAGACACAAACAACCTGGTTTGTTCCTCCCTGATGTTTCTTCAGTTTCATTGTTGTTAAGTCTGGAGGAAGCAAGCTTCATTTAATTATCTCCAAGATCTCTAGAATGTGCTGCCAAAATCCTTTCTATTTTAAAGCCTTCCCGGTTGAGGCTTCTTTGATCCCTATAAACGACTTTAATTATACAAAGATCTCAATCAACTTGATTAATTTTTAATGTGCATAGAAGGCTACAACAAACTTTATTTCCATGGAGCAAAAATACTTTTCAGAAGCCTGAACAGCCTGCCACTACCTTTGCGATTCACCACCATCATTTTATAACCACTCACTTTGGGGGCCTCCCAAACACCAACATTTTAAAAGTAAGTGACTGTTTTCTATTTCTTGCCACACCAAGATTCACTCCATAATCCCCCACAACCTGGCCCTCTGGCCCTCCCTCTGCTGAGCACCGAACCCCCAGATGAGCAGGGAGCTGGCCAGAGCACAGCTGGGGAGCTTGACTCCATATGCCTCACCCTGGCAGCTGGGGATGGTGTGGGCTGCTAGGGAAGCCTGTGTCATAATAGCCTCAGTGTCTAAGGAGAACACGCCAGGCAGCAGAGGGCTGAACAAAGGATCACTTGTATGAGCTGGACGGGGTCTGCTGCTGTTACTGTGACCTGGCTCCCCCAGCCATCAGATCCTCCAGCTCTTGTTCCATCCCCTTCTCTTTTCTTCCTTGGGACTGCTTTAATGTTGCTCCAGAAATGACTGCCTCTTCCAGACCCCTGCGGTTCTCAGTGTCAGGGCTGCTTGATCATACCCAGGGCCACCAAGAACAGCAACAACAGTAGCAATGGAAATATAACAGCTCCTATTGACCGAACGCTTCCTGTGTATGTGCCACACATGTGTCTTCTTACGTCATCCTCACCACAACCCCCAAGGTCAATTTCCCTAGCATTCACATGCTATAGATGAGGAAACTGAGGCTTAGAGAGATACATTAGCTGGGCAACATTGCACAACTGGAAAGCAGCAGCTTGAGCCCAGGACTGCTGACTCCAGCCCTGGACCTCGTAATTGCCACTCTACACATCTGAGTTTGTGGAGCTGTGTGTTTCTCCATTCAGATTCTCCATTCCACTCACCAACTCTCAGAGAGGAAAGGGGAAAACATAAGCTACCCAACTATAGGTGCTGAAATTCCCTGAACTTTGGGCAGGGTGAGAATTTTGGAAAGACATAGAATAGACTGCCTCAATGAGCCAGAGACTAAAATTAGTAGGATAGGGTTAGGATAAGAGAAAGACTCCAACAAGATAGAATTGAACAAGGAAAGAGTCCTACCCTGGACTCCACATGGGTAAATCCAGATGCCTGGCAGAACATCATGTGAGAAACATGAAAGGGTTTAGACAACACCGGTACTTGAAACATTACTAATAATTATAATACCAGCACTGTGCGATGTGCTTTCCTTGAATTAGTAACTTGATCCCCACTTAAAACAAATATATAACCTTATAATGGTAGGGTCTTTTGTATTCCTCATTTACAGAGGAGGAAACCGAGATTCCAAAAGTTCTTAAAATGATTTCCCACAGTCCCTCATCAGTAAATACTGGAGTCAGGATTAGAACCCATGCATTCAGATTTAAAATTATGCTCTGGTACCCTCTGAGCTGTACGCAGTTCCACTCAACAACCTGGTGCCATCATAGACTGCATGCGCTGCAGTTTCTAGAATGAGAGAAGTGCATTCCACACTTCCCCGTGCCACACCAAGCCACAGATAGGGTATCGCTGCATCCAACCCGGGAAGCCATGCTTTAAATAAAGATGATCAAGTCTGAAGCATTCAGGACAGCAAAGGAGCCTGAACTACATCCCACAAGGAAAGTTAAAGGAATTGACCATACTTCCTTGAAGAAGATACTTCTTCAAATTCTTTCAGTACACTGGGAAGGCTTGCTGGTGCGAAAGGGACTGTATTTATTTTAGATGGCCTTAGGAGTGGAGCTAGGACCAGAGGTTGGAAGTAACAAGGAGACAGCCTTCCACTCAGCAGTCTAGCAGCACTGGCAAACATGGGAGGGACAGAGATGGCCCTTCACTGGCTTTCACAAGCCAGGCCACCACATGGCAGTGTTGTCATGGGGGCTCCAAGCAGCAGCATGTAGCTGGCAAGATGACAGTAGCAGACCGTGTGCGCAATGATTCTCCCATCTTTGAGGATGCTCTGCCCAACACCTCTCAACTCGCAGAGACACCCTGCCTGTAACTGTTACCAAACAAAGGGGCTCCTGCTAGAAGTCAATACTAAGACACCAGGTTTCTGAGAAAAGAAAAGCTTTTTGTTGTAAGTCAACTCCCAAGAAGACAGGAGTACAGCTCAAATCCATCTCCCTGTGCGGGCTTTAAAGCAGTAATTTTATTAGAAAAGGCATAGGGAATGGATTCTGGGATTAGCAATTGATTGGTGGAAGGAAAGGGGGTCTGGGAAGTCCTCAGCCATGCACAGTTACCTTCTCATGCTGTCTCATGGGCCCCATGTGTAAATTTGGAAGGAGCTAGTATGAAGCATATGGTGGAAATCCAGTCTGTGACATCAGCAAGCTCCTTCTGTGCTGACTCCAGTTAGCCATATTGGTTCCAACCAATTTAAGCCAATTTTTTAAAATTTTAAGTTTAGGGTACATGTGTAGGATGTACAGGTTTGTTACACAGGTAAACATGTGCCGTGGTGGTTTGCTGCACCTACCAACCCATTACCTAGGTTTTAAGCCCAGCATGCATTAGCTATTTTTCCTGATGTTCTCCCTCCCCACAGCTCTGCACCCCCGGACAGGCCCTAGTGTGTTCTTCCCCTCCCTGTGTCTATGAGTTATCATTGTTCAGTTCTCACTTATGAGTGAGAACAAGCAGTGTTTGGTTTTCTGTTCCCATGTTAATTTGCTGAGGATAATAGCTTCCAGCTCCATCCATGTCCCTGCAAAGGACATGAACTCATTTCTTTTTATGGTTGCATAGTATTCCATGGTGTGTACGTACCACATTTGCTTTATCCAGTCTATCATCGACGGGCATTTGGGTTGATTCCATGTCTTTACTATTATGAATAGTGCTGCAATGAACATACACATGCATGCATCTTTATGATAGAATGATTTATATTCCTTTGGGTATATACTCAGTAATGCGATTGCTGGGTCAAATGGTATTTCTGGTTCCAGATCTTTCAGGAATCACCACACTATCTTCCACAATGGTTAAACTCATTTACACTCCCACCGACAGAATAAAAGTGTTCCTATTTCTCTGCAGCCTCACCAACCTCTATTGTTTCTTTATTAAGCCCATTTTTTAACCTCACAAGTGGAGGGAGTTTCAGAGTTTCAGCAAGTTGTTTATTTTCTTATATGCTCTCCTGTAAACCCAAGAACGGAGTCATTGGCTTTTTAACTCTTTGGGGCATGGTTTTAAAACCATTCTGTATTGTCCAAACCCTCTCTCACCCCTCATTCCTGCCCCAGTCACAGATGATCAAGCAGGGACAGATGCCTGATCCAAACAAAGCCATCAGATACTTCACCCTGGGAATTGGGACTTGGGAATGGATAGGAGTGAGCGGCTCCAAGTGGCTGACCCCGTAGTATGTCAATTTGAGGGCTTTATGGTAGCTATGCTCTGCCAAGTAGCCACAGGAGCAAAGGAAGCAGTCTGCAGAACAAAAAGGACACACAATAAGAACCTTCCAATTCCTTGGACTAGGCCCTATCTGAGGGCAGCTCCTCTGCCCCTGAGTAGAGGAAGATACCCTTGTATCATTTTCTAAATATTCCCCAGGGAAACTTTGACACCAGTGATTAGAAGAATCTTAATTAAGATAGCAGCTGACCAGTAAGGTCCCATCACGCAGAGGGTCTGTGACTGATGACGGCCTACTCCAGTGCAGCCCTTTGAAGTCGGTTCTTGAAAGACAGTACATATATTGAAATAAGATCCTGAAATATGAATATTGAAGCTTCCTCTTTCTTGCCTCACTTGCCAACTGCGCAGGAGCAGAAGTCCCTGAGTGGAGCAGAACTTGCAGTCTGTACCACAAGATCAGATTGCACCCCTTTCCCTAATCGGTCCTGGGCATCTACAGGTCCTCAAGCCACACGGACACTGAAGAAAGGAAACAGGTAATAGTCAAACTCTTTTTACCTCCAAACTAGACTTTTGGAAATCCAAAGAGAAAGCCCTGAGTGGAAGAGAACACAGACAGAGTTTATGATGGAATCAAGACTAGAAAGAAAATGGAGTGAGAGGGGGCAACGGAGCAACCCTCCCTGGAAGACAAAACAAAGGGCACCAGGATGGGTGAGGGCACTAGCGTGGTGGGGTCATGACCTTGGGAGTTCTGTTGACAAGAAGACTAGACATGGCATGGAGTGCAGAAACTACTCTCAGAGAGGGAGGTAAGTCTGAGTGGAGAGGCATCGTAGCCCCTCCTAATGAGTCAGTCTAGTGCCTGTGGATCATCCCAATCCTTGGAGGGAGCAGCTCCCTTGCGGAGGCTGTGCTGCAGGGTCTTTGGCAGCAGCCTGCACATCTCCCAGCTCATCTGGCTACCTGGGCTACAGGACTTTGCCAAACCCCCATCAGAGCTTCCTCTTATGGACCCCTCCCTTATCAATGGCCCAAAATGCTCTAATGTCCCTGAAATAGAAGGTGATGGCCTTCGCCCTGGGGGAGCCACAGTGGTGTAAAAGCAAAAGCCGCAACCCCAGCCAGTGAGGAGCCCCCTCACCGTGCCCAGTAAACACAATTCATCAGGCTCCCATGACTGGAATGAAAAACCATTTGGGGCTCATCTCCAGGGAATATCACAAAGGAGGGTCCTTGAAGGGGGTAGGTACCGAGGAAAAGAATGACACGAAGTCCACCGCCCCTTTTTGTGCTTGTCGGTAATGTACAAAAATCAGTCACCTATCCAGTATACAAGGTAGGAAACTGAGACTTGGTGAAAGGAAAAGAGAAACAGAAGAAGGGAATCGGGTTTATTTAAAGGCTCCGCCATGGTAGGCATGGTGCTAGGCATGTCCCCACCAGAGTTGGTTTCCTTGGGTCACATTGGTATTGTCCCCAATTTCTGTCATTCTTGGCACCTCCTAAATTGCGGCCCTTATCACCCCAGGTGCCTGTCCTCTCACCATCACATGTGCTCTCTACTGCCTCCCTCTACCTTTTCTTCCCCTCCTTTTGAACCTGCCCTCTCTTATTAACAGAATTCATCCCTCCACAGGATGCCTCAGCAAGGCCCAGCCCTCCAACACACATCAATTCCCTATGTACCTTCTCAAATAAGTGTGGCTCTTTTCCCCTTAGCCCAGGACATCCCCAGGCCAGGAGGGACACAGTATTCCCCATGTTGCTTCTAAGCCTTGTTCATCTGTACTTTCCCCCTTCACTCACCTGTCACTTTCTCCCCTCAGTCACTTACTCTGGCATCTGGTGTAGCATCTTCACTCTCCATCCATAGCCTGTCCATCTCTCCTAGTGACCTCAGCTTCCTGAAACAATACTTCTGAGTTCCAAGCCTCACCTTCCTCAGTTACCTCGATTTCAACTACCTCCACCTCTGAGCATACCCTGACTCTACCCATAGTCAATTCTCTACCTTTTTTTTTTTTTTTTGATACTGAGTCTCGCTCTTGTCACCCAGTCTGGAGAGAAGTGGCACAATCTCAGCTAACTGCAATATCCGCCTCCTGGGTTCAAGTGATTCTCCTGCCTCAGCCTCCCGAGTAGCTGGGATTATAGACACACGCCCCCACACCGGGCTAATTTTTGTACTTTTAGTAGAGACGGGGTTTTGCCATGTTTGCCAGGCTGGTCTCAAACTCCTGACCTCAGGTAATCCACCCGCCTCGGCCTCCCAAAATGCTGCGATTACAGGTGTGAGCCACTGCACCTAGCCAATTCTCTTCTATCTGAAACCCCAGCATTTACAATCTGAAAGTCTTTCCTGCAAATATTTTTAACTCCATCCTTAACCTCCTTGTACCTCAGCTCTGTTGCACTCCCTTTTCTTTTTTCTGTCAATGAATAAAGACTTTCCCTGGTCTTGCTTCTCTCCTCTTTCCACTGAGCCTCCTTAAACATTAACCTTATGTGCACTTGCAACACTCATATCCCCTGTCCTTCCACCTCACCCAGCCTACAGACTCAACCCTGGATCAACCCAACAATCAGCCTTCTACCCACTCTGATACTAAAACAACTTGGTGCAGCTGCAGAATATCTCACAACTTCTCTGGCTGGGGGTGTTACCAAAATGCCAGGATTTTGGTCTAGGTCCCATAGCTCCTCACACAAAATGCCAATCACTGAGACAATGCGTATTTCCAGGGAAGAAGGTTTTAATTGGGTACTGCAGCCAAGGAGAATGGGAGAGAAATCTCAGATCTGTCTTCCTGACCGGCTAAAATTGAGGGCTTATATAGTGGGAGAGGTGGGAAAACAGGAACTAGGGAGAAGTATGGAAGCAATCATGATGGATGAGGGGTCTGGTGGCTCATTTTCTTGGTGCCATGATCTGGTGAGTTTCACTCCCTTGCCTGAGGGTTGGTTTCCTGAGGAAAGAACTCAGATGAGACAAATGTAAGTTTCAGGTTTTAAGATGGGAGGGTCAACTTCTGTTTGTATTCAGAAAAACCCATGAATATCAGTTCTGTGAAACAACTGGGCCAGTTCCAGGGTTACTACAATGTGTAGTTCTCAGCTAGCCCTTTGGTACTGCTGTCAATCCTTTGATTTATTTTAGATTAACTCCCTTTCTTCTGTAAATACTCCCAACTTTGCAATTACCCTACTAGTCTAAGTCAGTGATGTGTGGCTTCCTCCCACTGATGTCCAGTATCGATAGGTGCCCCCATAAGATGGGGGTGGGGGTGGGTGAAGTTTAAAGTACTAACCCTCTAGTAATCACCTGTCTGGTTTCCATGGCAATCAGTCCTTTTTAAGAGCCTGCAGGCCCCCAAGCATGGAAATAAAAGAAAACCTTGAGTTCCTTCAAGGGAAATTCCAGGCATCTAGCTACCCTTCAGAAGACTATAGCATAAGAATTATATATATTTGGTCCCTACACCCACCCCACTGCTCATTTTCTGGACACAGCTTCTAAAATCCTTAAAATCTCCCAAGTGATGTTGTCTTTTGTATGCTAATGTGGTGGCTGGTGGCTGGGATCCTGGATAGCCTCAGGATGGGGACTGATTGCCATGGAAACTAGACAGGTGATTACTAGAGGGTTAGTACTTTAAACTTCACCCACCCCCACCCCCACCACCCTCTCACCTCCTATATCTGTATAGGCATTGGGTAAGCATTGCCATTTCAAAAGGGAGAAATTAGCCAAAAGAAAGAGGCTACACGCCTCATGCAAGTCTGAAAGCCAACAGGGAAGTCATTAATTCTTAAAACTCCAAAATAATCTCATTTGACTCGGTATCCTGCATCCAGAGCACACAGGTGCAAGGGGTGGACTCCCAAGGCCTTGGACAGCTCCGCCTCTCTGACTTTATGGGGTTCAGCCTCTACAGCTGCTCTCACAGGTTGTTCAGTGCCTGAGGTTTTTCCAAATGCAGGGTGCAAGCTGCTGGTTGATCTATTATTCCGGAGTTTGGAGGGTAGCTGCCCCCTTCCCACAGCTCCATGAAGCAGTGCCCCACTGCGAATTCTGTGTGGGAGCTCCAACTTCATATTTCCCCTTTGTACTGCTCTATTAGAGGTTTTCTGTGGGACTTCTGCCCCTGCAGCAGGCTTCTGCCTGAGCACCCAGGCCTTCTCATACATCCTCTGAAATCTAGGTGGAGGCTGCCAGGTATTCTTCAGTCTTGCATTCTGTGCACCTACAGGCTTAACACTACATGAAAGCTGCCAAGGCTTATGGCTTTCATTCTTCAAAATGGCAGCCCAAAGTATACCTTGGCCCCTTTGAGCCACAGCTGGAGCTGGAAGAAGTATCCCAAGGGTGTGCAGGGCAGCACCCTGGGCCTTTCCTACAAAACCATTTTGTTCTTTTAGGCCTCCAGGCCTATGATGGGAGGGGCTGCCACAAAGGTCCCCAAAATGTTTCTGAGGTCTTCTCCCCATTGTCTTGGTTATTAGCACTTGGCTCCTTTTTAATTATGCAAATATGTCTGGCAAGTGGTTGCCCCACAACCTGCTTGAATTCTTTTCTTGAAAACACTTTCTTCTTTCTCTGCCACATGGCCAGGCTGCAAATTTTCCAAACTTTTATGCTCTGCTTCCTTTTTAAATATAAATTCCAACTTTAAGTTATTTGTTTGCCCCCACATCTGTGCATAGGCTATTAGAAGCAACCAGGCAACATCTTGAATGCTTTACTGCTTAGAAATTTCTTCTGCCAGATACCCCTACATCATCACTCTCAAATTCAATCTTCCATAGATCCCCAGGACATGAACAGGATGCAGCCAAGCTCTTTGCTGAGGTATAAAATGCATGACCTTTGCTCCAGTTCCCAATAAGTTCCTCATTTCCTCTGAGGCTTTGGCAGCTGGGACTTTACTGTCCATATTAGCAGTTTGGTAACAACCATTTAACCAGTCTATAAGAAGTTTCAAACTTTCCATCATCTTTCTGTCTTCTTCCAAGGCTTCCAAACTCTTCCAAAATCTGCCCGTTACCCAGTTTCAAAGTTACTTTTACATTTCCAGGTATCTTTATAGTAATATCCCACTTCTGGCACCAATTTTCTGTGTTAGGCCATTCTCGCATAGCTATAAAGAAATACCCAAGACTAGGTAATTTATAAGAAAAGGGATTTAATTGGCTTATGGTTCCACAGTCTGTATAGGCTGGCATCTGCTTCTGAGGAAGCCTCAGGAAGCTTTTATGGATGGTGAAAAGTGAAGCAGGAGCAGGCACATCACGTGGTGAAAGCAAGAGCCAAAAAACGTTGGGGAGAAGGGGAAGTGCCACAAACTTTTAAATGAATAGATCTTGTAAGAACTCACTATCACAAAGAGCAAATCATGAGGGATTCACCCCCATGATCCAGACACCTCCCACCAGGCTCCACCTCCAGCACTGGGGATTACAATTCTGTATGAGATATGGGTGGAGACAAATATCCAAACTCTATCAACATCTGAATTGGGGGGCAGTCTTGTGGGACTGAGTTCTTAACTTGTGGGATCTGACACTAACTCCAGGTAGATGGTATCAGAATTGAATTGAATTGTAGGACACCCAGCTGGTGTCAGAGAATTGGTCAGGGTGGGAAACCAGACCCACACCAGCACATCTGGTGTCAGAAGTGAAGTATTGAGGGTAATATTGAATATAGAGAAAAACAATTTGCTTTTCCTTAATGCAGACCAAGTTCATAAAGACCCTCCAATGATTCCACCTGCTACTCATGAAGGAGTGCTGATTGACATTCTCTGGTTTGACCCAAGCAAGCTCTTTGATAAAATGGTACTACCCCAACTCCTGGATATTGATGTGCAGTCCCTGAACACAGATTTCTACAGCAGTGGGTAGACTCCAGGGATAGGCCTGATGGGGAATTATAGTGTTTCCAAGTAACCTAATGCTAGGAAGCACCATTCATCCACAGAGACCACTTTTGGATAGAGATTGCAATGACCCTAAGAAACTCCTTCAATTTCTATAGTCTCTGGGCACAACTTCCCTTGACAATATTTTAAAGCTGATTTTCAGTAACTGCATATCACACTTCAAACACTATTCTAAGTGTTATCACATGTATAGTATATAGTAATTCATTTAATCCTCACAATAATCCCCTGAGCCCAGTACTATTATCATCCCCATTTTACAAATACTAGTATCATCCCCATTTTACAAATGAAAAACCTGAGCCAGAAAAAGGTTAAGTAACCTGCACAAAGCTGGTAAGAGGTAGAGCCAAGATTCAAACCCAGCAATTATGACCCAAAGCTCCTACATTTGACCACTTCCCTTCACTGTTGCTGTGCTCAAGTGAGTGGCAATCAGGATCACTGGGTTTCTTAAGATCAGCTCAGCTCAAACTTCCATTCACATCCTGGGGAAATGCCAGTCCCCTGCTAAAGGTTCTTGAGACATCTCGAGGGGTCAAGGGTCTCATGGTCACCTCTGGCACCAATTGTGTAGCTCCACTAAACGTCTCATGATTCCCATTCTTAAGTCTACACCTCACGAGTGTTAATTTATCTCTACCCTGGCATTGACCCAATGGGGAAATTCCATGTCTTCCCTTAATTGAATGTTTTTCAAACTGCAGGTCCCACCCTTTGGTGGATCATATAATCGATGTAGAAAGTCGAACCAGAATTTTTTTTAATTAACTAGAAACATAAAAGTTCATAGGAGGAATTGTGGCAATGTAAATGCTGACACAAATATTGTGGCCAACTGCTCCTCACATGTGAGAGAAACCGTGGTAGGTATATAATGAATACACACAGTGGCTAGGAATGGATCATTTATTCTTTCACTCAATGACATTTTATTCTATTCCTTGGCTTATGACTATAATGGTAGAGTTAATTTGGTGCACTTTTATTTTCTATTATCATAATTTGCATTTCCTCTGTCAGCAAAATTATAGAGGCTTTCTACTGAGGTTTGGTGACCAATTTGCAAGGTCGTTTTCAGAAAGGATACTTTCAAGCAGGACTTCTTTTAGTTTCTCAATAATTGTTATCTTTTTATTGAAACAGTGTAACTTGTCTTTCAACTGTATTACTTTATTATTGGAAGACAAAAGATTGAACAGGGGAAAACCCAGAGGCATGTGTGCAGCTTCAACAGCTGAATCTGGAAGTTCAAAACTAATGATATTGAGCAAAATGTTCACTCTAATCAATAAACGTGGACTTAATTGAGTTTTATTTTTAAAAAGTAAAAAGTCAATGTAAGCTTTTATAATGAAGATTATTTTTAAATGCATTTTATCTTATATGCAAACTTCTTTGAAAATGACAGAAACCAATGCATCTTTGTTAAGTATATATTTTCACTAAGTTCTTCAAGACTTTTCAAGTAAGGAAAAGAAAAGACATGAATTACTGACATAATTTCTAATTTGAGAGGAATTCAATATATTGGTTAAGTACCAGACTTCGAAGTTAGTTGCTTGGGTTTGGATTCCAGAACTTCCTCTTGCCCTCTTGGGCAAGTTACTCTCCATGGCTCCGTTAATATAAAACAAAAATAACAATGGTAATCAGTTTAGGGCATTGTAAAAAAAAAAATAATAATACATGCAAAGCCCATAGAAAAGAACTTGCAGATAGGGACTGCTATTCTGGGGTCTCCAAACCCCAGGCCATGGATTGATACTGGCCCGTGGCCTGTTAGGAACCAGGCCACACAGCATGAGGTGAGCAGCAGGCCAGCAAGCATTATCACCTGAGCTCCACCTCCTGCCAGATCAGCAGTGCCATTAGATTCCCACAGGAGTGCGAACCCTATAGCGAACTGTGCGTGGAAGGGATCTAGGTTGTGCGTTCCTTATGTCTGGCAGAAGAAATTTCAAAAATCTAATGCTTGTAATGTCTGATGATCTGCAGTGGAACAGTTTCATCCCAAAACCATCCCCCTTGATCACAGCCTCCAGTCCATGGAAAAATTGTCTTCCATGAAACTGGTCCCTGGTGCCAAACAGGTTGAGGATTTATGCTACCTATACTACTGTATACAGGTGTTTGCTGTTTGTAGTTTTAGTCATGTTACAGTGGCTAAGAAGAAAGCCTTATTCTAATACATAGTTGTATCTTGGGTGGTAAAAGAGAAAATGCAACACATGGCTCCTAAAATGTATTATTCTTTTAGTACATATGAATATATGGGTGTAATTTTAAATAATAAACCAGCAGATCAAATTCAATCTCTTCGTCTTAGTGAAAACACAATACCACTGTACAGAATGCACAGGCTACTATAGATTTCAAGATCTGACTTGAGGGCACTAGTTTTCTAAGAGAAGCAATATTTTTATGTCAGATATGTGTGGTTAGATAATTCATGGAGAATTTGCTATATAATTTAAATGTATTTTATTTTATTTATTTATTTATTTTGAGATGGAGTTTCACTCTTGTTGCCCAGGCTGGGTTGCAATGGCATGATCTCGGCTCACTGCAACCTCCACCTCCCAGGTTCAAGCAATTATCCTGTCTCAGCCTCCCGAGTAGCTAGGATTACAGGTGTACACCACCACGCCCAGCTAATTTTTGTATTTTTACTAGAAATGGGGTTTCTCCATGTTGGTCAGGCTGGTCTCGAACTCCCGACCTCAAGTGATCCACCCACCTTGGCCTCCCAAAGTGCTGGGATTACAGGCGTGAGCCACCGTGCCTGGCCATAATTTAAAGTTAATCTCACATAACTGTATTACATACAGTTACAAAATGAGAAGAGTACATTATTGATCAGTATGAATTAAACTAGAGGACAATTAAAAAGCATAGGAGAGTAAATACACCTGGAAAATTTGGTGGAGTTAAATGCTGCTAATAACAGTGCATTTGGAACATTTTATGTGTCTTGATATGGGCATCTAAAGATATTCTACCAAATTTCATGGACAAATAGAAAACTTCATTCTAGATTGTTAATTTTACTGAAGGAATCTCACTGAATAGCTAACTTTTTGGAATATTTTATTGAGAGACTAGAGTTAATCATATCTACTTACTATATCATCCCGAAGTATATTGGTTGTTACAGGGAGAGTGTTGAACCTTGTATACGAATTCTGGAATGATTTTTCTAGTTAAGCTGCAGTATCATTTGGCAATTGTTTCAAAAATGGTGTTTGTTAATAAAATTGGCATATTCAGCTGATATTTTCAGCATTCTTAATGAACTAAATTTGAAACCACAGAGAAAAATCCACAAGATACTCAACATAGGGATTTCAAAAGATTTATTTGCCTACTAAAACTTTAGTAATCACTCTATCTATTAAGTGTTCCCAGTATTGTTACAACATATCAAAGAGAACATTACTAATGAACATCGCCCAATTGAAATAGAATTAGAGATATTGTTACAACTTCCTTCCTAACCAAATTTTTCATCTTTAACTTTCCAAAAGAGAAATTGAAACATTAAAGAAAAACGCTTGGATTACAAATCCATTTCCTTTTCCAAACCCTGATTCAATAATTGAGCTTCATCGGTGTTGTCCAAAGAACAGAACAAATTATTGCAGTTAAGTCATTCATGCTGAAGAATGATCACAGTGATCACAAGACTTTTTATGTCCATCATTTTTTATTAAGATTGAATAAGAATTTATATAATTAAATAGAAAAAGTATATTGCTATTATCATTCACAGAAGCCCATTTAGGTTAACTAAATCTTCAACTACGACTGCTTTAAAAACAAAGAAAAAATGTCATCAACAATTCACCAGATGTGCTAGAAGCCTTGTCCACATGTGACTTAGAAAGGATGAAATTATGAACAGGCAAGCACAACTATCTCATCATATCATCTTTATTTATTTGAAATCATACAGTTCTTATTTATTTGAACTACGTCTATGTTGCATTTAGGGATTAATAATACCATATTTGATATTTAACTTATGTGTTTACTTTATCACACAAAATAGGGACAAGAATTGTTTTGTGGACATGTGTGTGTGTGCGTATGTGTGTACAGGTGTGCATATACTCATTCTGGGTTTAATGAAAATTCATCCCAACAAGATTACCTGAATCAGTCCTCTCCACCTTACCCTAAAACTCATGAAAACAAGGATGTTGCCAACATCCAAACAGGCCCAGGGTCTGCATAACAGAGGGATTACATGGCCATAACATGTAGCTATCAACTTAAAGTTGCAGTTTATGTTTTAAATTTTATTTATTTATTTATTTATTGGAGATAGGATCTTGCTCTGTTGCCCAGGCTAGAACGCAGTGGTGCGATCATGGCTCCCTATGGTCTAAACCTCCTGGGCTTAAGCAATCATTCCTCTTCAGCTTCCTAAAGTGCTGGGATTACCCAGCCAAAATTACAATTCAGTTGTCCTTGTTCTTAAGTCATGTCAGCCATCATGGATCCCTTTGGGACCTCAGCCTCCTGCTGTGTGCTGGCTCCTCTCTTCTGTTTTCTACCCCTTCCTCTCACCACCCCAAAACCCACCTCCCCAGGTCCCCCAAGAAATTCCAAGTTTGTTTCACTCTATTAAACACAATATTTCAACTCTCCTCAGCCAGCTTCACGTCCACCTATCCAAAGCCACTCAAAGTGTCCACTAAATAAACTTAGGCCCATTTCCCTCTAGCAGACCTCTCCTCCTTTACCTTCTCAGGCCCCAAACCTATCTACCCATCCCACCTTCCTTCACCCTTAGGATTCAGAAAGTCTCTCCTCAAACATAAATCTTCTTGAGACCACCTCTTCCAGTATTCTCAGGCCTCCCTGACTCATCTTTCTTGCTCCAGCCCCTGCCACAACTTCCTTTTGTAATTGTCAGTCTCTTGTGAAAAAAATCTGTCTACAGCCAGGACCATTCTGAGTGATCTCTTTCCTTCGCCCGCTGAGATCTGAAATTCTCGTGTGGGAGTTGTTCCTTCCTCGGCCTCTCCCAGAATGGCTCTGCAAGTAACACTTCCTGAGCACTTAACTCTCCTGGGTACTATGCAGAGTGCTTTGCATAAATTATCCCCACAGCAGCCCAGCTTGGTAGATTCAGTTAGTTCCTGCATTTTATTGGAGAGACAACTGAGGTTTACAGAGAAAAGGTAATTTTCCCATTCATTCAGCATTAAGTGGGGCAGCTGGGATTTGAAAATACCACCACCCTGGTGTGACAGCCTAGGCTCACTACTCCATCCACCTCTCTCCTGTGTTAAAAATCACTTTGTGCACTCAGACCACACTCTAATGAAATTAGAGCAAAGCAGGGAAAAGCAGAAAAGGACGCCTTATCTTCTGAGAATTCCTGAACTACAGGAAGGAAGGGCTTTGTTTGCTCACTGCTTGATATGATTTGGATCTGTGTCCCCAACCAAATCTTATCCCCAATGTAGGAGGTGGGGCCTGGTGGGAGGTGATTGAATCATGGGAGCAGTTTCTCATGAATGGTTTCACACCATTCTCCTCGTCGCTGTTCTCATGATAATGAGTTCTCATGAGATCTGCTTGTTTAAAAGTGTGTAGCACCTCCCCACTCTCTTCCTCCTGTGCTGACTATGTGAAGATGCCTGGCTCCCCCTTCACCTTCTACCATGATTGAAAGCTCCCCGAGGCCTCCCTAGAAGTAGAAGCCACTCTGCTTCCGTATGGCCTGTGGAACCATGAGCCACTTAAATCTTTTTTCTTTACAAATTACTCAGTCTCAGGCATTTCTTTATAGCATTTCAAGAGTGGACTAATATAGTGCTGTATCCCCAGAACTCTGACCACTGAACACAGAATAGATGAGTGGCTCAGAATTAATTTCAGAGTAAATAAATGAATGGAGTTTCAAATTCAAATTCTATCTCTATCATTAATTTCTTTTCTTTTTTTTTTTTTTTTTTTTTTTTTTTTTTGAGACAGAGTCTCGCTCTGTCGCCCAGGCTGGAGTGCAGTGGTGCGATCTTGGCTCACTGCAAACTCCAGCTCCCAAGTTCATGCCATTCTTCTGCCTCAGCCTCCCGAGTAGCTGGGACTACAGGCGCCCGCCACCATACCTGGCTAATTTTTTTGTATTTTTAGTAGAGACGGAGTTTCACCATGTTAGCCAGGATGGTCTCAACCTCCTGACCTCATGATCCGCCCACCTCGGCCTCCCAAAGTGCTGGGATTACAGGCGGGAGCTACCCCACCTGGCTACCTCTAACCATTAATTTCTTAGCAACAGGAGCAACAGTAAAGGTTTTTGTATATAGCTCACCAAGCACATGCACATCCGTTACCTGATTCAAGCCTAACAACAGCCCCATGAGTTTAGAGTTACTGTCATCCCCTTTGGTGAGTACCTACTACGTATGGAGTACCAGGACAGCTCAGTGGTATGAAGAAACATAACCAAGCTACCTACTCATTCATCCATTCAACAAGTATTTATTTACTGAGCACCTGCTAAATTCCAAATACTGTTCTGGGTTCCAGGAATTGAACAATGACCAAGACAATCTCTGCCCACATGGAGTTTTAAGACTAGTGGAGAAGGCAGAAAAACAGATACGAAAATATATTTACGGTATAATGCAAGGGAAAAATACGTGTTATTAAAAATAGTGAAGTAGGAGGGAAATGAGGGTTATTACTCTATCTAGGGTGCTCATATTCGAGCAGAGCCCAGGATGACATGTGCAGGAAGGAAAGCCAAGCACATGCCTGGATGGCAGTGGGAGGCAGCGGGAGGGTGGTGCACCGGCACAGGCAGGTGTGTACGAGGCTCCCCTAAAGAGCAGCCAAGAAGGGGATGGCCGGAGTTCAGCCTGATGGAGGGAAAGAGTTGTCAAGCTGCAGCCCTGTTCAATAGCCCACAAGATGACTCTGTGAAAACTTGAAAAAGATATTGCTTTCCCTAAACACCTTATTTCAACTGCCAGAAAACTGCCCGGCATTGTGCCCCTGCCATTGTGCACAGAAAAAGAAGAAAAACTCAAGAAAGAACCCAGGCATAGTCCAGAAGAGAAGAATCCAGCTAGCGAAACCGGGACAGAATGGGCAGGGAGGGAATCAGGAGAGTGTGGTATCCTACAAGCCAAGTGAAGGACGCCTCAAAAAGGAAGGAGATGGGTGGGATGCTACTCATCAGTTGAGATAAAAACTCAGAGGTTTCCAATAGATAGATGGTCATTGCAGACCTGGAGTTTAGGTGGAGTAGTGAGGACCCAAATCTGATGGAGTGGATTAAAGAGAGAACAAAAAGTGAGGAAACGGAGGCAGCTACCAGAGACAACTCCCATAGTTTAGAATAATATTAGAAATAAACGGGGGAAATTGGGCCAAGCAGGATGTGAGGTTAAAGGTAAGTGATACTGCAGTGTGTTTAAATTTCACTGGAATGACACAGTAGAGTGAGACAGGTGATGCAGAAGGAAGCAAGAAAAGCAAGAATAAAGTGCTTGAGTAGGCGAGAACAGAAGGGATCCAGCATGCGGGTGGAAAGTCAGCCCTAGGTAAGAACAAGAACTTCTCATTCAAGCAACAGAAGTAGGATGCAGGAAGGATCATAGATCTTGTAGTTGAAGCCTACAAAAGTTCTCTTCCAATTGCTTTCATTTTATCAGTGACATAAGAAGCAAGGTTATGAGTGGAACAGAGAGAGCATTGGTGGTCTGAGGAAAGAGGAGACAGGAGTGAAATCACTCTTTGGGAGAGTGGGGCTGGATTGACAAGGTGAGTGAAGCCCCTCTGCCGGGAAGGGCTGAGTGCCTACTTCAATCCAAGGTCAACAGTTTAAAGTGAGGCCAGTTGACAAGGGTGTGTGCTCTTCACAAGCTATAGGGAGCTGCTTGGGTGAGGGAGGAGAATAGTCCAAGTTGGATTTAACCAGGATTGAAGCTTTGCCAATAAGTACAAAGAAAGACAAGATGAACGAGAGAGTTGAGTGGCACACAAGAAAATGTATGCAAGCCAGTTTATGAAATATCAGCTGGATAATGGGGAAAGAGATTGACAGAGAAAAGGAATAAGGTGGATTGGCGGTCTCAGAGGTCCCAAAGAATTGCTGGCATTGGGATACCAAAGGGAACAGGCTAGAATAGAAAGAGAGGATGATCAGAGAGCACATGAAGTGAAGTGGAGACTTTGAGGTGGTGAGGGAATGGGTAATACAAAGGCCAGGGTATGGCCCTGGAATAAAAGACTGACATGGTCCAAGGATAAAATCCTTGCAAACGAGAGGCCAAGTGTTGGATGAATTATCTATGTGGATATTCAGAATACTGAAAATAATGACATAAGTGGCAGTGGAAAGACTGAAATCCAGGTGCTAAAATTCTCAATAAATGAGGGACATGCGGAGGAGGGTAGGTGACAAAAAAGGAGGGTGTGGGATGTGGCAGAGGCCCGTGGCATGTGCTTCGGATGCGCTGCAATTCTTTAGAGTAGGGGCAACAGAGGCCTGGGAACAGCAGGGAGAATCAGGGATGTCTCACCTGTCTCCAGGCTTAAGATGTGAAGAGGGCAGGAGAGAAAAGAAAAGGAAGGAAATACCCCTTGAGTGGGCTGCAAAAAGATGAAGAAAGTGTTCAGAAAACAATTAGAGACTAACAGGGATTTTGCTGACGACAGTCTGGGAGCCCAGAAAGTTTAGTGGACAGGTTTGGGGACTGGGAAGAGTCAAAGCTTGAGTCAGAGAAGGGGCTGTAAAGGCAGCAAGAGAGAGAACAACAGGGGTTGGCCTTAGACGCTGGGTCACTCACAGTTTCCAGGTGAAAGGGCCATTCTTGGGTAGGGCACAATGGGAAATGAGACCTAGTGGGTGATTATTGCTAGATGCTGCCTCTTTAGGGACTAGCCTGGGAGTGCTGAGTGTTGAGAGAGAGAAATTGAGGGTCATTTCAGAAGCACTAATGGACACCAAAGCGTTTTACTTCCGATCTAACTTATTCAGGTTTCCTTATTCCTGATTTCTCTTTGCTGGCTGGGTCCTGATTTCCTGGCCCGATTAAGCCCGTGCAAGCCTTTGAGCATTCTGCTACTTGCATCAGCATCTAAACCTGAGCTCATCTCTGCACTAGTGAATATGTTTCTTTAATTCCACCTTCAATAAATAGGCTATGAAAGTAAATATTTGGGGACTGCTCTGGTTGCATTCTGTCTAACCTGGCCCAACACTAAGGGCTTTTCATAACACGAACAGTAAATAAAACTAACTGAGTTTTGTTTTCAGTGAAAACACTCAGACGCCCCTTCCTGGTAGACAAACACATGGGAGAGAAAGCATGAAATGAACGAATATAACTGCAGCCAGAGACCATGGTATTAATTATCTTTTTATTTTCTTCCTGTAGAATGTGACAATCCCAGGTCATGTCTTTTCACACCTCTCTGTCCTTAAACAAGCTATTCTTGCCCCTTGGTCGTGCTTCTTGCCTTTGTCTACATGTAGAATTCCTACTCAGTCTTCAAGACCCAGTTCAAATGCTATCTCTCCTTCAAATTCCTAGATCAGCTTCTCACTTCTCTAGCTATGTTCCTTCACTCTATTCCCATGTTAGTTTGTTATAATTTGTCCCTTTGGGTCCAACTCATCTTGCAACACTCCAGCTCCTTCCTGGGGCTAAGAGTCACCTCATCCTTCACCTCTTCCACTCATCACCACTCTCTGCTCAATGGTTCATGTCTTCTTATCCTCCAGTTTTGCTTCATTTATTTGAAGAGGCTTCCCTGACCCCTTTTTTTAGGGGTAGGTCCTTCCTGTTATTTTTTCTCAGTCCACTGTTTGTGTACTTCAGGCTCTAATCACAATTGGCCATTGTTTCCAGCTCCCTCTTCCAGACAAGCACATAATCCAGCTGCAGCCATCTCCCGCTTCCCTCCCCATCTTCTGCAAATGTTTCTCCATTAAATCTAGCAATAGACAGCACCTAGAAATGAAAACAATCGTTGCCAACCTATCTTATGTCACCTTAACTGCATTTTTTCCTAACATGGAACTGAGTTTTACCTTTTCTCTTTTCATCATCAACAACTAAAAACATCAGGTAATTCCTCACTGTTCAAAGTAAGCCCTGTGTTGCTTAAGATAACTTAGCACACAATGGAGATTGGGTGGGTGGAGGGAACCACGGCTTCCTACTTCAGCCAGAGCAGAGGCTGGAGAAGAAAGAGCTGCTTCTCCTCTCTCCCTCTCTGGGCCAGGACCACTGGTGGCAGCTCTGCTTGATCTGGGACCTCCTAAAGCCAAGATCTGAGATTTGTTTGGAGTCAGAGGAGGGAAGAAGAGTTTCAATCAGAATTTAAATTCCCCCATTTGGAACTCTATGGAGCAGCCAGAATGATCTTCTCAAAGGGACAATCTGATCAGATCCTACTTCTGCCTATAAACCCCTTCAAAGACATCCAGTGCTCATAGGATGAAATCTAAACCTCTTGACCGACCTGTGAAACTCTGAAGGATTTGAGTCTTGATCATCTCTATGGCATCAACATCAACCTCCTGGGGTCTTTGAGGGTCCCATAATTAGCACCCTTTTTTCCCACCCAAGTTCTGACCATCAGAGAAATAGGACAAAGGGGTAAGCATCTTTGTCAGTGATAAAGGCAGGTTGGAGGAATGTAGCTTGAATCTGTGCACTGGTGTACATCACACTCAGAACCTCAAAATTAGGATGCCCATGGGCAAGATAGTACTGATCCAAGGCTGGCCACCCTCCTATGGGCAGAGCCCCTCCCTGGAGGACCAAAGGGATCTCAAGCTCCCTCTCTGAGAAGAAAGGAAGGCACTGAGCTGCTTCTGTCCACTACAGACATCATTCCTACTACACCCCAAGAGAGGTGAGTCAGTGAGGGGTGGAAAGAGGCCAAGAATGCGCTAATGAAGTTACCTCCACATGGGAGAAAACTCAGGAGAGGGGAATAAGGGCCCTTACACAGCCCTCCCTCACTTCTTCACTCTGGCCACATTGCCTCCTCTCAGCTCCTCATAATCACCTCCTTCCACCACAGGGTCACTGAACATAGTGTTCCTCTGCTGGAATGTGCTTCCCTCCCCTCAGGCCCAGTTAACTTCTGATCCCTCAGCTCTCAGCTGCAACATCATGTTATTTGGAAAGACTTTCCAGCCCCCCTCCATTCCCACCCAAGATCAGTCTGCTGTGTCTCTCTCATTCATAGAACTCGTCGCGGTTGAAATCTTATTAGGTGTATGTGATTGATTAAATAATGTCTATCTTCCCTACTAGCCCATAAGCTTCATGAGGGCACAGGCTGGCACAGTTCTTGACACATAGTAGGCATTTGATACTCACTGAATGGAATGCATGAATGAATAAATATATTTTGAAGAGAATTAACAACATACATTCACACACACACACACACACACACAAGCCAGAGATTCCACAGACAGAACTACACATTTCTGCATGCATGAATGGGACCAGAGAGAAAGTTGCAGTCTTTCCCTGGGAAATAGCCTCGGAGGTGAATACTTGCCTACAGAAAGATTGTTGGGGAATGCTCTTAGGATCAACACCCCTGGGGAAGTGAAAGAAGCAGGACTCAGCATAGAGAGCAACTGAAAGTCCTAAGAAAGGCCTTGGTGGAACCGATGCAAGCTCTGAAGCTGAACAGCCTTTCAGAGATTTTTTGAGCCAAGTCAGGGGGTCTGGCCTTTGTAGCCCCACTGTATTGACGAGTCACTGGAAGCAGGCTTCTCTTGGGAAGGAGCTATGATCTTGAGTGAGGTGTCTCTCTTATTCTGAGGACAATTCTCAGAGAAGGATTCAGCTGAGAGCTGCCAACACTCCCAGCAGCTGGGGAATGAGTGTCTCAGCCCTGGGAGAGGAAGGGGGATCTGGGTGGTGGACAATAGCATCCATTACAAGCACCCATTTGTCACCTGCTTCCTGAGTCATACATGGTCATGGTCTCTGCTTAGAGATCTTATTCATTAAATGTTAGGTCACTTATCCAAGAAGATTTCCTTGAGCACCTTTAATATAGCAAGCACTGAGTTTTGTAATGTCTGAAAGAAATATATAGATTTTCCAAAAATGTGTCACTAGAAGGTTTAAGAAGGATATTAATAATAACAGCTACCAGGTCAACACTTTTCATGTGCCAGGCACTATAGTAAGTACTTTGCAGGCTCATTTAATCCTTGCATCAGTCTGAGATTGATATTACTATCCCCATGTCTTAGTCCATTTTGTGCTTCTGCAACAGAATACTACAGACTGGGTAACTCATAATGAACTTTATTGAATCATGGTTCTGGAGGCTGGAAAATACAAGACCAAAGGGCCAGCATCCGGTGAAAGCCTTCTTGTTATGTCATACCATGGCAAAATGTGGAAGGGCAAGAGACAGAGAGAGTAAAATGGGACTAAACTCCCCCTTTTATAAAAGAAGCCACTCTAACAATAATGGCATTAATGCATTCATTCTACCTTCATGGCCTAATCACCTCTCGTTAGGCCCCACCTCCCATCACTGTTGCACTGAAGTGTAAGTTTCCAATACATGCTTTTGAGGAGATACATTCAAATCATAGCACCCCATTTTATAAATGCAGAAGATGAAGCTCAGAAAGGTTAGTGACTTGCCTGAGGCCATACAGCTCATGAGCAGCAAATCTCTGATTCCCAAGTCCATGCCTTTAAACACTATCTTACACTGCCCATATTTGAAGATAGCAACTTCCTGTCAGAATACTTTGCATATACTTTTATGTCCATTGGGAATGCATCCAGCTGTAAGTAACAGGCATTCCAACTTACAGTGGCTCAAACAAGTCAAGATTTAACTTTCTCATATTATAAAATATGTGGGGGTAGCCTGCCACTGGTATTGGTTCAGTGGATGGATTATGTTATGTCTAGCATCTCTGCAAATGTCTTGGCCTTTACCACATGTTTATTGCTTCAGGTTACAAAATGGCAGTTGACCCTCTAGATACCACACCCATTTCAAGTCAAGAAGAATGGGGAAAAATTGCATTAGTGCTTGCCTTCCTTCTCTTTCCATCAAAATAAACAAATAAAAGCTTTCTAAGAAACCATATTATCTTCCTTTTACATCTCATTGGCAAGACTGTTCGTACAATCACCTTCCTGCACAGGAAACCAGGAGACGAAGTATTTAGCTTTTTGAACCTGTATGGGGGTGGCAGGCGACGGGTCTGAGTATGAGCACTAAATTAGCCAATCAGTCACATCTACCACAACCACCTAGATGATCAGTCTGTCTTGCAGTCATTGTCTGCGCATGTGTCTGTCTCCCTCACATATCAGGCAAAGGTAGAAATCCCTTCTTACTCATGTTTGCATCTCCAAAGTTCTTGGCACTTAGTGAGAGTTTAATACGTAGATGTTCTACAGAATTAATGCTCCATTCCCCAGGTCCTGCTCCAATGCTGAACCTTAGGGAAGAAATTATAATGTCTTCTGGATGGCGCTGTACCCAGTCTGCAGCCCTGCTGGCCATGAGAAGAAGTCATATCTAGGACTGTCGATAGTGTGTAGGCTTCCAGACTCATATTCAGGCTTCAGAGCATCCTCTAGAAATCCTGGTGTGGACGGAAGGACAAAGGGTGTGAGAAATTAAAGGGGAGACTTAGAAATTTTAGTGCAGCCCAAGGATCATTATTTAACCTTGTTAATAGAAAGAACACAGGTATCTAAGTCAAGGGCCCTAATTTTAGCCCAATATTTTCTCATAAGTAAGTATGGCCTTAAGAAAGTTGCTTCACACACCTCTTTGCCCCAGTGTCCTCACCTGCAAAGTAATAACCATTCAACTATGAAAATAGTTTCTTAGAATTGGAATAAACATTCATCTCTCCTTCTAAGTTTTTATTCGCCATTTTTTACTTTTTAGTTTTTGTGGGTATATAGTAGGGGTATATATGTATGGGGTATATGGGTATTTTGATCGGAGTAAATGAGGTATCCATCACCTCAGGCCGTTAATCCTTTGTGTTACCAGCAATTCAATTATACTCTTTTAGTTATTTTTAAATGTATAATTATAAATTATTGGCTTTTGTAGTAGATTTCACATAGCTAGTTTAAAAAAGAAACCTTTTATTATTGACTATAGTCACCCTGTTGTGCTATCCAATCCTAGATTTTATTTATTCTTTCTAACTATATTTTGTGTACCCATTAACCATCCCCTCTTCCATCCCATCCCCACCCCACTACCATTTGCAGCCTCTGGCAGTCATCATTCTACCCTCTATCTCCATGAGTTCAATTGTTTTAAATTTTAGCTCCCACAAGTACACGAGAATATATGAAGTTTGTCTTTCTGTGCCTGGCTTATTTCACTTAACATCATGACCTCCAGTTCCATCCATGTTGTTGCAAATGACAGGACTGCTCTCCTTTTTAGCTATTAGAAAATTGGGGCACAGAGAGGGAAAGTGACTGACACGGATTTTCTAGTTAGAATCACATGGAGTTGTCTAAATGAGCATTTATACAAACACAAGAAATATGATGGCAACCCACATAATCACAAACTCTGCCACACTTTTCTATTGGGTGGCTTGCTGCTGACCTGAAAGAGGCTAAAATACCTCCAGGCTGAAGTACCACTGGCATCCTCACTCAATCAGGCTCAGAAGTGACATTTTCTAGTATCCAGCCAGCCAGGTTATATTGAGCCACATGTGTCCTGAAAGAACCTTCTCATTCCTATGTACATCAACAACAGCAGACAGGCCAGCCACGCTGGTGTCAAAGTTTGTCTGCAAGCAATCACTGAGCCTTTGAATTAGTCCTGGTGAAAGTCTGGGCTCTTCGCAGTTGCACTGCTTCCTGAACCCCTGAGGTCTCAATCAGTGGTGCCCAACTCCAACGTCATAGCAACTGAGAGGGCATAATCCACTGAGAAAACACAAGAGTCAAAAAGTATTCTGAATCCAATAACACTTCTAAATAAATTTGTGTTTTACTCATTAAAACAAGCTCTACATATATTTTCAGTCAGTCATTTTAAAATATGAATATTTATAATTCATTTAGTTGAGAGAGGTGATAATTGCTCTTAGGCTAGGAACCACTGGTCTAAAAATCAATGAACCAAGTCATCAATAATGTGTCATTATTCTTGTGTTTTCATACAGTCATGATGGAAACAATCTGGCTGGAAAAGAGTAGATGAGAATCATGAGAGCTGGTAAACATTCTATGCCTATAACTATATAACATTTGGTGATTTGCATTATCTCTCAAAGCCTTTGTTTTCTTTTCTGTAGGATTCTCACCTCTGAGTGCACGTGGGAATCACTTTGGTCCTACACCCAGATATTCTGGTTTAATTGTTCTGAGTGTGGCCTGACATTGGGATTTTTTATGCTCCCCCAGATGGTTGCAGTATACACCCATGTTGACAACCACTGTTATAAGGGACTAGATAAGACACAATTACTGACCCATCTTCTGCCCTAGCCCTCTTCTCACACACCCATTGTGGACATCACTATTGATAGCAGTGCCCAATCTGCTGAGCTCAGATAGATATTGTTTCGCTATCCTTCTCAACACAAGAACCTACCCAACAGCTACCAATAGTTCAACACTGGCACAAGGAATGAGATCATGTTGCCATTCCAGGACTAGATAAGTCTTGGGATCCATCTCTAAAATTCTGAGTCTGAGATTTCCTCTAGTACTGAGAAGTGAGAAATGATAATGAAGTTCACAGGTTAACTCATGAAATATTTGATGCGACTCAGAGCTATTTTTTTTTCCTATTTCCTTGCTGATGCTCACACATTCTGCAGTGATAATGCTGACGAGTGCTGAGTTAACCCACAGAGAGATAACCAGTATGTACTTCTCCAGACACTTGGCCAAAACATTGTGTTCTATATTCTGGACATCAAGGTCTCAAACACTGTAATTAAATCTTTTGTTTGTTTGTTTGTTTTATTTCAATAGGTTTTTGGAGAACAGGTGGTGTTTTGTTACATGAATAAGCTCATTGGTGGTGATTTGTGAGCTTGTGATGCACCCCCCACCCTAGCAGTGTACATTGTACTCAATTTTATCCCTCCCCATCCCAACCCTTTCCTCCAAGTTCCCAGAGTCCAATGTATCATTCTTATTCCCCTTGCATCCTCATAGCTTAGCTCCCACCTACAAGTAAGAACACACAATGTTTCGTTTTATTTCTGAGTTATTTCACTTAGAATAATAGTTTCTAATTCCATCCAGGTTGCTGTGAATGCCATTATTTCATTCCTTTTTATGGCTGAATAGTATTCCATTGTATACATATATACCACATTTTTTTATCCACTCATTGACTGATGGGCATTTGGGCTGGTTTCATATTTTTGCAATTGCAAATTGTGTTAGTATCTTTTTCATATAATGGCTCCTTTTCCTCTGGGCAGATAACCAGAAGTGGGATCGCTGGATCAAATGGTAGGTCTACTTTCAGGTCTTTAAGGAATGAATCTCCACACTGTTTTCCATGGTGGTTGTACTAGTTTACATTCCCACCAACAGTGTTAAAGTATTCTCTTTTCACCGCACCCACACCAACATCTATTATTTTTTGATTTTTTGAATATGGCCATTCTTGCAGGAGTTAGGTGGTATCACATTACGGTTTTGATTTGCATTTCCCTGATAATTAGTGATGTTGAGCATTTTTTCATATGTTTGTTGGCCATTTGTATATCTTCTTTTGAGAATTGTTTATTCATGTCCTTTGCCCACTTTTTGAGGGGATTGTTTTGTTCTTGCTGATTTGTTTGGGTTCTTTGTAAATTCTGGATAGTAGTCCTTTGTCAGGTGTATAGATTGTGAAGATTTTCTCCCACTCTGTGAGTTGTCTGTTTACTCTGCTGATTATCTCTTTTACTGTGCAGAACTATTTGTCTTTGTTTTTGTTGCAATTGCAACAAAAAACAAGGATCTGGTTTCATTCTTCTACATGTGGCTCGCCAATTCTCCCAGCATCATTTGTTGAATAGGGTGTCCTTTCCCTTTATGTTTTTGTTTACTTTGTTGAAGATCAGTTGGCTGTTAAGTATTTGGGTTTATTTCTGGGTTCTCCATTCTGTTCCATTGGTCTATGTGCCAATTTTTCTACCAGTATCATGCTTTTTTGGTGACTCTGGCCTTACAGTATAGTTTGAAGTCAGGTGATATGATGCCTCCAGATTTGTTATTTTTGCTTACTCTTGCTTTGGCTATGTGGGCTCTTTTTTGGTTCCATATGAATTTTAGGGAGTTTTTTCTAGTTCTGTGAAGAATGATGGTAGTATTTTTATGGGAATTGCATTGAATTTTAGATTGTTTTGGGCAGTATGGTCATTTTCACAACATTGATTCTACCCATCCATCAGCATGGAATGTGTTTCCATTTGTTTGTGTCATCTATGATTTCTTTCAGCAGTCTTTTGTAGTTTTCCTCGTAGAGGTTTTTCATGTCCTTGGTTAGGTATATTCCTAAGTTTTTTGTTTTGTTTTGTTGTAGCTATTGTGAAAGGGGATGAGTCCTTGATTTGATTCTCAGCTTGGTCACTGTATATAGCAGAGCTACTGATTTGTGTACATTAATTTTGTATCCCGAAACTTTACTGAATTCACTTATCAGTTCAAGGAGCTTTTTGGATGAGTCTTTATGGTTTTCTAGGTATACAATCATATCATCAGCAAACAGCAGCAACTTGACTTCCTCTTTACAGATTTGGATGCTTTTAATTTCTTTCTCTCGTCTGATTGCTCTGCTAGGACTTCCAGTACCATGTTGAATAGAAGTGGTGAAAGTGGGCGTCTTTTTGTTGTTCCAGTTCTCAGGGGAATGTTTTCAACTTTTCCCCATTCAGTATAATGTTGGCTATGGGTCTATCACAGATGGCTTTTATTACCTTAAGGTATGTCTCTTCTATGCCAATTTTGCTGAGGGTTTTAATAATAAACTGATGCTGGATTTTGTCAAATGCTTTTTCTGCATCTCTTGAGATGATCATGTGATTTTTGTTTTTAATTCTGTTTATGTGGTGTAACACATTTATTGACTTGTGTATGTTAAACCATTCCTGCATCCTTGGCATGAAACCCACTTGATCATGTTGAATTATCTTTTGGATATGCTGTTGGATTCAGTTCACTAGTATTTTGTTTGAGTATTTTTGCATCTGTGTCCATCAGGGATATTGCAGTTTTCATTTTTTGTTGTGTCCTTCCCTGGTTTTGGTATTAAGGTGATACTGGCTTCATTGAATGATTTAGGGAGGCTTTCCTCTTTCTCTATCTTTTGGAATAGTGTCAGTAGGATTGGTACCAATTCTTCTTTGAATGTCTGATAGAATTCAGCTGTGAATCTGTCTGGTCCTAGATTTTTTGTGTGTGTGATTGTTTTATTACTGTTTTAATCTCACTGCTTGTTATTGGTCTATATATAGTTCAGCCTCTCCTTGGGTGGGGTTTGCTGAGGCTGCTGTCGGGCATAGGGTTGTGGTTCCCAGGCCAATGGAGTTATATTCCCAGGGTGATTATGGCTGCCTGTGCTGAGTCATACAGGTCACCAGGGAAGTAGGGGAAAGATGGCAGTCACATACCTCACCACACTCTCATACAGCCTACAGTCCCAAAGGCCAGGTCTCACTCCCACCATGCCCCCACAACAGTACTGAGTCCATTTCCAGGCAGCCAGTGAACAGGGCTAAGAACTTGCTCTGGACCATGAACCTCCACATTGAGAAAGCAAGCAGACTCACAGTTTTTCACATCTCAGGGAGCCTGCAGTGGTGATCCAGTTCCTTCAAAGGGTCTGTGGATTATCTCGGCTTTCCTGGTATGTTCCTGCAGTAGTTCTTCAAGCAAAAGTCTATGATGTGAGTCTTCACATGCTGCTCTGTCCATCCAAGTAGGAGCTGCAAGCTAGTCCTACCTCCTATCCGCCATCTTCATCCATTGTGATTAAATCTATTACAAGCCTCTTACAGTAATAATACAGAAATTGGCTATCTGAATGGTGAAAAATCTAATCCAATCACAACAGAAGAAATTAGTAATTAACAACATGGCTGCATCTAAATACATTTGAAGTACCTAATACAAACTTTCTAAACTTGCAATACCATTTCCTGGAATTTTTTTACTTTCCTTATTTTGTTTTTGGTGGGGAGGGCTATGGATTGTAAACGAATTTACAACTAAGCAAATGAATAGGGAAAAGGTTTTACCTTCAGTTTCAGCATCACACTTTATCTTTCACCATTCCCAGGGTATAAATATGAAGAAAGTACACCCATAACAATAAATTATAATAAACAATATAATTCCATGTATACAAGTTAGTTAATAAATGGTACTTACTGAAGCAATTTCTAAGCAATACCCTATAACCTATAACTACAGCTTTAAATTGTTAATCGGATGATGAAAAACTGTTGGATCTCTCATTCAAAAAGTCTGCAGTCTTTCTAAGACAGAAAGTTTCTTCAAGAGCAGAGATGCTCAATGTCCAGGCATCAGAAACACCTTAGGTAGTAACTTTAGACCCAGTATTTTCCAGGTTTGATTTATTTCAGGGAAATAAAAACAGAATTAGTCAATACCTTCCCAGCAGCGTACACTAGGGAAGGTTTAAAATCACGCCAATAGTTTTAAGACAGTGGTTCTTAACTTTGGCTGCACCTCAGAGTTATTGGAGAAACTCTGAGAATCCCTGATGCTCAGGTCCCACCCTAGAGATTCTGTGTAGTTGGTCTTGAGGGCAGCCTGGGCATCAAGAGTTTTAAAGACTCCACCACCAACCCTGCTGTGCTCCTAAAGTCAAGCACCACGGCCTCAGAAAACACCATCCACATGAAGCCAAGGGGAGAGCTACATAAACAAAGACGTACAATTCATCCCGTGTCACTAGCTATTCATGCCCACTGCTTTTTGGCTGAACTAAGGGGAACAAGGAGGTAGGAAAGTCTGGAAGTGAAATCGATAAACAAGGAACAAATCCAGAAACAATGAACCAAAGCCAGAAGAGCCAGCACCACAGCCCAGAGGCCAGCACTTTGTTGGGACTGCCCTGGCAGGAAGCAAAGGTGCTCAATTAGAGGGCCTGGGAACTAAGCTCCCGGGGATGCAATGTATGGATTCAGGAGGGTCAGAAGCCCTTAAAGGGCAAGAACTCTGCTCATCGGCTTGCTCACTCTGCTCCAGAGGAGCCCACATGGGAGACAGAATGGATTCCTGTAGTGAGATCAGGCGGTTGCAATGAAAGCAATAAATGGGAAATTCTGGAAACTGATGACCAGCGTGTTTGTTTGTATTTTGCCCCTGGAACAGGGAGACCTTTGAATGTCTCCTCTGCTCAGAGCGTCTGTTTTCCACATGTCCCAATAGTGAATAAAGGGAAAAAGAAAAAACAAAATGGAGGGTTTTTTTTGGGCCACAAAGCCTATTGGTCAAACATCCCCTTTGCCTGGTGCCAGACATTTACCTTTCATGTAGTCATAGCAGTTTGGCATGAAAAACATTGGCCTAGAGGCCAGGCGCGGTGGCTCAAGCCTGTAATCCCAGCACTTTGGGAGGCCGAGACGGGCGGATCACGAGGTCAGGAGATCGAGACCATCCTGGCTGACACGGTGAAACCCCGTCTCTACTAAAAAATACAAAAAACTAGCCGGGTGAGGTGGCGGGCGCCTGTAGTCCCAGCTACTCGGGAGGCTGAGGCAGGAGAATGGCGTGAACCCGGGAGGCGGAGCTTGCAGTGAGCTGAGATCCGGCCACTGCACTCCAGCCTGGGCGGCAGAGCGAGACTCCGTCTCAAAAAAAAAAAAAAAGAAAAAGAAAAAGAAAAACATTGGCCTATAAAGATGACTTTTTTTTTCCCCCGAGACGGAGTCTCGCTCTGTCGCCCAGGCTGGAGTGCAGTGGCATGATCTCAGCTCACTGCAAGCTCCAGGTGACCTTGTTGAAATAATTTTGCCATTATCTTTTCCATGTTTTCCAGTCCAGCACTAAGTTAATTTAAAATAAATGACCACTTCAGTATCTTTGCGCATGTAAGATGGGGAGTAATTTCAAGGCAAAGGTAGATGCTTAACAGAGCAGTGAAATATACACTGACTCACACCTGCTTCATACAAAAATTCTGGGGCTTTATACATATGTATCATTAAGTTGCAAATATTTGTTGAGAGCTGAGTTTTGCTCGGTAAACAATCCCAGCTTATGAAGACCTTCGAGAACTCTCTTGATTTCAAAATGCATTTAACAATCTACAAAGGGCAGGAGAAAAATGCAGAAAACCACTGCAAATAATAATTCCCGTGTTCAACATGGGGAAGTAACAATGTATTGGTAATCATTAGGCTTTGTGTTTATCTAGATTCTCTCCAAGGAGGGTGTATGAATCTGCAACAAAGTAGAGAAGCATGTGGAAAACACAGTGGCTCTCTAAGTTAACTCTGAGCAAATGTGGCCACTGCACTCCAGCCTGGGCTACAGAGCGAGACTCCGTCTCAAAAAAAAAAAAAAAAAAAAAAAATGTGGGAGAGGTGGGGGATTTCTCTGTGTATGCTTACACACCCCTCCTCCGACTGTTTGCTCACTTTTCTCTTTTCCTATTTTTCTAGACATTGGCTGTTAGGCCCCAATGCCAGCTAAATTTGGCAAGGATGGCATTGTTTTATTTCCACTTTCTTTCCCTAATTTATTTCTTTCATGTAGCAAATATGCATTGACTGTCATTACTGTCAGTGAAAATCTCAGAATAATCTCTGATTGAATTCATACAGTGACTTTGGAACCAGAAATGAGCCAAAGATCTCATTGTTAGGCCTGATTCTGACCCCTTTAAGATTCTGAGAGCCATTAGGTCCCCAAAGTGCCAATTCTTTCATTTACTCTAAATGGCCCCATCTCTCAGGCAATCTGGTGTAGCCGAATGCAGACCAACGCAGCATCACTTTCATTGCTTTCACCTGTTTGGTTTTTGTCATTTCTTCCTTTGTAACACCAGTAAAATCTGTCCTTGTTTCCACATTCCATTGTACAGCTCCAGCTCCAGCTGGTAAGGTAGGTAGACCTGTACTTACCTAGACATGCGAGAGGCCTGAGCAATAATTGGGTGACCCTTCAGACCCTTCAAATCTTTAAAGATTTGCTCAACATTTATTTCATGAAAGCAAAGAGAAACTGATTTTATATTAATAAAATTGTATTCTTTTCTATTTTCAATAATGTGGGATTCATTACTAAGGTCTTCAGAATGAAAAACAATGTTTTGTATGTTTTGTAAGCAAATTGAACCATGTAAAGATGTAGACAATAAATCACTCTAAAATAAATTACTGAGACCCACTGAACAGTAACATGTCATATATTACTGAGTTTCAAAATAAGTTGCAAACACCAGCTTCTCACAACTGTCAGCAGGAGCTGGTCTCAGGGTTAATGGGACAGACAGAACATGTAACTTGTACGTACATGCATGTTGAAAGATACTCAAAGATGGCAGTCAAGGGTAAATCTTTAATTTCTACTGTAGAGCATGGCCTACTTTAGTGGGAGCAGAATCGATTTACATTTGGCCAGTATGGAAGGCATCACATGGAAACCTGAGTTAGTCTGTACTATATTTCTAAGAGGTTCTAGTTTACAAATTGACATCTAGGAAGCTTCCTACCCAGCCACTCCCTAAATCTAGCTCTGTTCTCAGTCTAGGGCCGCCCATCTAACAAGAGGACTACTACTGATTTTTCATCATTTACTTCTATGACTGAACAGGAATTCCTGCCTCCATTTTCTCTCCCTTCAGATAAGTCCCATTTAATCTGGTTTACCTTGTCCTGATTGCCATTCAGTCACTAAACCCAGAATGGGCTTTCCTGTGCTTTATACAGTTTGTGAAGGAAGTGATGAAGAAAATAGACTCCCTGAATTAATACAGCTGCCTAATATCTACGGAATGTTTCTATGAGTGTACAGTCTGGACTCCCAGAGTTACAATGGAAATTGGCAACCTGTAAATGCCACTTCTGCAGGGCTCCATTGCGCCCTCTCCAGGGATAGTGAGAGGTCCTCACCACTGCAAGGTTTTTTGTTGTTGTTGTTGTTTTTTCAGTAAAATCCTGTGTGGCTAGTTCCCTGCACTCCAAAGTGAAAAGATAATTAAGCTGATGAGATAATAATTTCATCCATCACATGTATCTTGGGAGGAGAAGAAATGAACTCTTCCCTTTAAAAATGAGGTAAATCCATTAAAAGCATCTCTGTGAAGAGCCTACTTAGAAACAGGTCACTTGCCTCAAAAGCACGGGTGAGAACTGTGCTGCACTGGAATACCCAAGAGCATGCACACTGGCCAGAACAGCAAGAAGAGAACTGAGACCTAATCCTGCCTCTGACAGCTGACTGATCACCTATGGGCAGGCGCTCAGTCTCCTTGAGTCTGTTTCTTCATTTGTAACATAAGAAGAATCTCTGTCAATTTCAGTGTCTTTGAGATGCTTGATGTGGGGGGAAATAAATATATCATAAGCCAACTCTGTTTTCTATAACCTCCCACATTTCAGATGGGACATCAGTAAGTGAACTAAATTAATTCTTTTCCAATTAATCACTCTGGGAAAAATGATGTACCTTTAATGCAAAAAGAAACACCAAAGCTGGTGGTTTTATTGAAAAGGAAAACAAACTTTTTTACGATATTGAAAAACCTTTGCAAGAAAACAGTGATGATGGCTTAACTTTCTTGTTTGTTGACTTAGCATCTCTACCCAATTCACTGTCATCTCCCTTTTTAAAGGAAGTTCTGAGGCTGCCCAAATGTGAATTGGGTAAACAACCCCTTTTCTATCTTTTCTTCTCAATTTACTTCCCAATTGACTCAGGCATGGGCCTCACTTCCCAGCCCACTCCCACTGCTGAAATACCTCTTATGCCAAGAGCCTTCCTTCTCTCCTGCCCTCTCCTTCCCCACCTCTCTGTGGTTTAGGGAGGGCTAGGGTGCCATGCAACACAGCTCCATCAAGCCATGCCCACCTCTGCCCACCTCCTCCCTCCCAGCTCCCCTCACCACACTCCAAAGGGAAGGTGGATTTTCTAGCCTGATTAGTTTGGCCAGAAGAAATTCATTGGACCATGTTTATTATTTGGATGAGGGAAGGGGGCATTCAATGCCTTGAAAGCAGGAGCCCTTAGCCTCCCTTGTTCCCTTCTCTGTTACATCCTACTTCTGGCCTTCATGTGCCCATGAAGCCTAGGAGGGCCTGGCCCTGCAGGACACACTAGCCAGCCTCACTCTCTTAGAGACCAAGAGGCTGGGTAGACAAGGAGGCTCTGGGGCCCAACAAGGCCCAGGAGTTATTCTCTCACTGTGTGTGTCCCCACCTGTCCTTCTCTGTCCCTGCCACACTCCCACCTACTCGCCCCTAAACATCCCCTAGGGCCCTTCTGCACTTCTCTGTCTATGGAGAAGCAGATTAGCAAAGTAGTTTGAGATCAGGCTTTGGGCTGGGACTTGACTTGACTCATGCCTGTAATCCCAGCATTTTGGGAGGCCAAGATGGGTGGACCACTTAAACCCAGGAGTTTGAGACCAGCCTGAGCAACATAATGAGACTCCTGCTTCTGGCTCTACCACTTATCAGTTTTATGACCTTGGCAATATATTCCTTGTGCCTCGGTTTTCTCATCTGGAAAACTGACACCTGGGTCATTATTTCTGTTCCATTTAGAACAATGTCTGGCACATAATAGTCCATGTTAGCTCCTATTCTCATCAGCACCACTCCTATCATAGGAAGGGAAGGGAAGGGAAGGGAAGGGAGGGAGGGGAGGGGAGGGGAGGGGAGGGGAGGGGAGGGGAGGGGAGGGGAGGGGAGGGGAGGGGAGGGGAGGGGAGGGGAGGGGAGGGGAGGGGAGGGAAGGGAAGGGAAGGGAAGGGAAGGGAAGGGAAGAAAAGATGGGCTCTCACTCTATTGCCCAGGCTGGTCTTGAACTTCTGGCCTCAAGTGATCCCCCACCTCAGCCTCCCAAAGTGCTGGGATTACAGGCATGAGTCACTGCACCCAGCCTCCTATCATTCTTTTTGAGCCCATGTGGCTGGGCAGGAAAGTTGGCTCAGGGCCCCAGAAGAGCAGCATCCCCCACCTTCCTTTTCTATAGCAGTCTTACATGCAGATTTCACCTGGTGACAGGTTAAATCAGGGCCTGTTTGCAGACCAACTGGCAGCCTCTTTCTCTCCTAAATGTCCTTCCTCCACACCGCAGGCAGAGGGTAGTGTGATCCACAGTCTAAAATGGGGGTCACTAAGAGATACCCCCCATGTAGACTGTAAGCCAAAACTGCATGATCTAACCCAGATTTTACCAGTTTCCTGCTGGGCTTTGGCTGGCACACTTATTATAAAGAGGTCCTTTATTCTCATTCTGCTATTGTTTTCCCAGACACTCTCCAGATGACAGGAAAAGTGTTGTTACTGGGAGCCAGAATGGGGGCCTTCATGGGAATCTGGTCATAAAATTATCAATAAAGCAGCAAATCCACACCTTTATCTGTCATGAGCTAGGCACACACACAGGAACTCTTTCAGATACTGGGGGCACAAAGACAAATCAGACTCATCATCCCTGACTTTGGGGAGCTGATAGTCTAACAGGGAAGATTATTTCTCTGCAGAGTGGTTCTCAAATGTTAATGAAAACCAGAATCCCCCGGAGGTCTTGTTAAGTTACAGATTGCAGGGCTCCAGCCTCACCCTTTCTGATTCAGCAGGTCTTGGTGCGGAGAATTTGCATTTCTGACAGCTTCCAGGAAAGGGTGATGTTGTTGGGATGAAAACCACAGTCAGACCTGCTGCTTCACTGTGCTCCGAGCAAGCACAGAATGTCTGGGAGTCTACGGTGCTACAGATTTTTACCTCTACAGGACTGTGGGTCCACACCCAAATTATTCAGGGGCTAGAGAATATTTCCTGGAGTACACAAACCTGCACAGGATCCTAAAGGATACGTACGGATTAGGCAAGCCCGGAGTGGCTTTTGGGCCAGGTGTTCAGTCAAGTGGTCTGGGCATAGGGATCATTATCATTAGAATGACTTGGAATATTGGAGTGCATGCTTCACCAGCCTTTAAGAAAGCTGAAGTCCAATGCTGATTGTGCCATGACAGGCCCCAGAAACAACAAAGGAGATTGAGCTACTCATGGGTGTTTTGTGCCCTCCAGCATCCCAAGGGCCCGTGGTCCATACAGAACCTGACCACCAAGCCAGGGAATAAACCAGCAATTAGATCAAGAACAGATGAGGCAATCGGGGGAGAAATTGGTCAAGGGAAATAAAAAGTGGAAGATTAGAAGGAAATACCAATAAAGCCAAAGTTGTGAGACAAATGGTGGGAATTTCAGAAGACCTGATATGCAGAGGGGATACAGTTTAGGAGAATAAGCATAGCCTTTGAAATAGCATAGATCTGAGTTTAAATAGCAGAAGTAACTAGAATATAGTTAGTGCACAGTGATGGTTGTTGGATTAATTGGTATATGAAAGTATTTTCATATCTTATGAATTCAGTGGCCTTGGGAGAACAATGTACCTACCCTTTAGGGAGGTAGTAGATACCATCTAGAAAAGAGGGTCTTTGATAAGCTTTTGGGCTCTAAGCTATGGGTCCTCTTGATCAATGCTCCTCAAACTATCTATGGAGGAGGACCTGTGGGGTTTCTTTTGTTGCTGTTGTTTCCTATCATTCTAAATCCACATGTGAATCCACTGCACATGATGAGGATCTACAGGTGATTTTTTTTTTTTTTTTTTTTTTGAGATAGGGTCTTGCTCTGTCGCCCAGCCTGGAGTGCAGTGGCTTGATCTCAGCTCACTGCAGGCTCCACCTCCCAGGATCAAGTGATCCTCCCACGTCAGCCTCCCAAGTAACTGGGACTACAGGCACTCACTGCCACACCGAGCTGATTTTTGTATTTTTTGTACAGACTGGGTTTCGCCAGTTGTCCAGGCTGGTCTCGAACTCCTGAAGTCAAGCAATTTGCCCACCTTGGCCTCCCAAAATGCTGGGATTACAGGTATGAGCCCCTGCTCCCAGCCTTACAGGTGATTTAACACATGAATTTGAAGGCAACCAAACAAATCTATACCTTGTTCAATAAAATGAACCAGCTAATCATGTACTTGGATATTGTATCTTTGCCAAATTGCTACAGCAGAACTGCTAGATGTCAGGTTTTGAAGAAAGCAAGATTCCACACAACTTCCTTTAGATACCAGAAATGAAATTTTGAACTCTGGGGAGTTTCACTTCGAGCCACAGGAAGCTAGAAATCACTCTGAGAAGAATTTCTAGCTCTGTTAGGGAGGTTTTTAGTGTGCAGAGAGAAAAAAAGAACAAGGAGAAACAAGAAGTCAGACACATCTTAGTCACTTCCCCACTCCCAGCACCCCTATCATCACCACACCCAAAACCACCAGGCCAAAATCTCAGGGCAGGGAGAGGGCCTGGCTGACTGTAGTAGAAACATCCAGACACACGTAGAAAAACCAGAGGGCACCAGGACCAGAGGCCAGATTTCATGACACAGTTGGGTGGGGGCTGCTACAAGCTTCTCCAGAAGCCCCAGGCCCTGCACAGCATCACAGCCAGCTTGGCACACTTGCAGAGGTGCACCTTGGCAGAGGGAGGAGCAGGTGTGGCGCCTGGAAAAGAGGTCAACTTCTCTGACCTTCTGACCTGACTCCAGTTTTGTTTTGGTTTTGTTTTCTTTTTTGACACAGAATCTCACTCTGTTGCCCAGGCTGGAGTGCAGTGGCGCAATCTCGGCTTACTGCAACCTCTGCCTCCTGTGTTCAAGGGATTCTCCTACCTCAGCCATCTGAGTAGCTGGGATTACAGGCGCACACCACTACGCCCAGCTAATTTTTGTATTTTTAGCAGAGACAGGGTTTCACCATGTTGGCCAGGCTGGTTTCGAACTCCTGGTCTCAAGTGATCCACCACCTCAGCCTCCCAGAGTGCTGGGATTACAGGCATGAGTCACCGTGCCTGGCCCTAACTCCAGTTTTCTTCCCACTCTTGGTTCCATTCTGCACCACAATGGGGGCCACCCAAATGTCCACAGACCCCCCAAACTGTTGCTCCCTGGCCATCCTTGGGCCCAGATATATATACAGTAGTGGCCTGGGAGGTGGCATGCAAGGTCCTGGACACAGCCTCAGGGATGCTTACACAGGATTTTCAGAATCCTGCATACCCGAAGTGTGGTCTAAGAAAAGACCAAAACCTCTTGGCCTCGTGGACTCCTCACTAGAAGGAAGGGGTGCAGCCAGAGGAACAGATAAGGGATGGCCTCCAATGTGCAGGGCCCAGGGCTGCACTCAGTTGGCTGGGCCTCGGGGCAATACAGAGAAAAGTCTAGACAGACAGCCTGAGCTTGCACTGGCGGTTTCTCATGACGGGTGCACTATATTCAGATAGTCCAGAAGTTCCCATGTGCCCTGGTGGGGGACACAGAAGTGGAGGAAGGAATGAAGGACTAAGGAGGCCTGAGGTGAGGAAGGCAAGCCCATCAAGAGCAGGAACATTGAGACTGGAGACAAAAGCAAGGTCCAAGGTCAGCGACTGCTGATCCCAGCATGGGACCCAAAGCCAGACAGGACCAGTGACACCAGCAATGAATTCAAGAAGGACAGAGCTAGTACACTCAGTCAAGCAGGCTTTGATGTGACCCTTCCATCACATCAAAGCCAGCAAGGATCTAGAAAACACAAGCCAAAGAACTACACGCCCATACACTGGGAGCCAGCCTGGAATGAAAAAGGGGGAAGGAAAGAAATTTTGAAAATTCAAGCATTTTTGTGGAAGGCAATGAGCTAACTTGAAAAAGGCAGTTTAAACTGGAAAAGACTGAGAAGTCGTCACCTCATCAACTTGGAAGCAGATGTACATACCTCTTTTGCCTGGCAGGGTGGGTCCCAAGAGCGAGGTCAGTTTCCAGTAGAGTTTCCCAACATTTTTCACATGGTAGCACAGATGGAAAATGATAATACCTGCATAGAACATAAAGGAAAGCAGTCAAGACAACTGGCTAGGGACTCCCAACCCTGCCTAGGTTCCGAGAGGCAGAGGACATCAAAGTCTCTGCACCCCTGCAACTCAATTGCCCCCCTGTGCCACAGGACATCAGTGAGGGGGCCTGAATTATAGAAAACAAAGAACCTACATATTCCTCTGCACATACAAGTAATCGCTTGTAAACTTATAGACCCTAACTACAGGATGAATGAATGAATGAATGAATGAATGAATGAATGAATGAAGAAATGAATCCATATCTTATCACTTCTGACTGAGAAACTTCTGTCAAGTTACTTAACTTTCCAGTTTTTCTGGGAAGAGTACAGATAATAATATCTACCTTGAAAACTAATTTGTGAGGATTGAATGAGGCAATGTTAGCTTTGTCAATCAATGTTAACTTTTTAGACCACTTCTCCCTACCCACTCTAAGCAGGCCATCCCAGGGAGACTAAATTAGCTAAAGGGACAAAACTCAGCTTTTTGCCTCTGCCCATTAGGGTCCTTCCCTTGTAGGCCCTGGTACCCACAATTGCCTTGGGGTGATTTGTCTGGCTTTTAAGCTACAAATTGCTCTCACCTCCACCAGCCTACTGTGTACCCATATGTTAAGTTGCTTTTTCTCTTGATTCATTCTTCCTTTGGCCCTCAGACCTTGTCCTCCTTGCCTTCACAGCCAACTGGTTCTCATTTTTCCCTCTCAGAACCTGCAGCCCCCTCTTTCCTTATGGTATTCAGAGGAAAGGACCATAACAATATATCCTGGATAGAGGTTCACAGTTTCAGGGAGAAGCTGATATCAGAAGCCTATGAGAATGCCTAGAGAATCCTGGCAGATCTGAAAGAAACTCAGTGACCTGTAAGAACACGACACTTCAACCTCAGCAATTATTTTCCCTAAAATGTGCTACATCCTTTCCTGAATATTGGTTATAGCACCAAATAAATCAGCAAATCCATCATCCTATCTCCTTGTGGGACATGTTTTTCCCTGATGTCTATGAGTCGTCTCATCAAGTCAGCACTCAGAAAGCTCTGAGACTGTATATCCCCACTTATCCTGCACTTCAGCTATTAATGAGTAACAGCAATATAATTAAGCCTTTTCACTTAACGATGAATCAACCAAAGCACTTGGGAAAGATGTGACATTTACAAGAACATTTACATTTTTTGTGCTAAAATATTGTTTTAAAACTGCACACTATATCACCAAAAACAGTTATGGGTGGAATTAAACACCACATTTCATGTAACTTGGTGCCATATGTTTTGTTACACCTTGTGCTCTTGAAATGTCTGCATCTGCACTGGAACTGAGGCAAGAAGGGTGACTCAGTAGGAAGAAATATGTACACACATCAAGTGTGTCTACAGTTCTTATGTGCCAAGAAAACTGGAACCAGTGTGAATGGATTAGATGACCCAAGTGGGTTGACAGGATGCAATGCCCTGAGGGTAATACATGAGTTCCTAGGAAGAACTGAGAGGGAGAAAAGTTCGCCAACTTGACAAGAGCATGGCTTAAGATACTGACTACTCAGTGAATTGCTTCTAATCTGCCCTTCCTGACAGCTCATTACTTTCTTTCCTAAGCATGCTATATGCTAGACTGCCTTCTCTGGGGCTGAGGAAAAATGAAGTGAACCTTATGAAATATAGAGCTGAGCCCTCCTCTCCACAGATATCCAGAAGTATCATTGCTTAGGGAGCTCATACAGAGACAAATGGTGGCCAGACTCGATAAGGAATGGTATGGGGCTCACTGTCTCAGCCAAAACTGCTCCCTAGATTTTAACATCTTTCACATTTTGCTCTTTCCTTTGAATTTATGACTTTAGCAAAGCAACTGATGCACGTAATTCAGAAATTCAACCTTTTTTTTTTTGTCCTGGTAGACAGGGTGAACATGTAGACTTATTTTAAATAAATGATGCCCAGTGAATTGTGCATGAAACATGGGGATGTCTCCTTTTAGAGTGTGATTAACATTTTGTTCTTCTCATTGGAATGGAGTTTGTTTCTGCTGTTTCTTTCTTCCACTTAGCCGAGTTTTCCAATATGTCAGAGGCTGGACATAGGGTACACCTATGGTTCAGTGACCCCTCTGGAATATTTGGTTTTCGTGTGATCCATTTCTCCTTGGCCATATGATAAACTCAAATCAGGCTACTTTCAACAAAATGTTGTTGATTAAATCATTGTGTTGCAAATTAAGTTTTATTCCCAACTTCCCTTCCTGGGGACAAGTGCCTACCGAATATTTTTGTAATGATACTTAAGACTCTGAGGGATGGTGTATGAGTTCAATATGAGTTCAGTTGTATGTGACAGCAACCCAAAATAACACTGGTATAAACAAGAGAGAAATATATTTCTCTCTCACATGAGAGTTGCCCTCAACCACATAGCCCCAGATGACTTTTCATGAAGTCCTTATTCCAGCCAGCAGGAAGGGGAAAGAGAAAATATATTCCTTCCTTCTGAGATTGGTGAAACGTTACATTTCATTTCTACTTATATCCCATTGGCCAATACTTAGTGACATAGCCAGACCCAGCTGCAAGGACGTCTGGGAAATGTAGTTTTTACTCTAGCTTGCCTGATAATGTACTTTTCAGGCTACTATCGCTTGGCTGATAAATTACTTTCAGGCTACTAGTTTATCAAGGTAATTTCCCACATGACAACTGTGAAGTCAAAACAATCTGTGACTTTGGACCAGATTGGTATTGACTTTGGGCTGGTATTCATGAAGGTTACTCCCTTCAATTTACAACTCTGGGGAGCAGCATAGACATAAAATACGGTGCTCCATATTTTTGAATCTGGATTTCTTAAACCAGGGAAAAGTCTATATACGGAATGAAGTGCTTGAAGGAATTATCCAGATAATTCAAGGCAAAAAATAAAGCTCTTAGAAACCAGACTTCTTGTTTTGAGGGACTTGAACCAGAAGGACCCTATGCAAGGAGTCTGACATTATCTTGAAGGGTGCTAAGTAAAAGTCTCTTTGGCAGAAAAATATATTTCAAGTAGCTGTGTCAGAGGTGTTCGAAACAAAGTGACTCCATCTTGAGTGAGGGTTAGGAAAATGAGGCTGGGGCTGGCTGGGTTGCATTCCCAGAAAGGTATTCTTAGCCTCTAGATGTTTACGGTTAAAGGAACAAATTGATAATGTTTACTAAACAGACCCAAGCAAAGGCATTCCTAATTTTCCTGTAAAGATAATATTGATTCTTGCAAAATATAGTAATTAAGAAAACGAATCTTTTATCACAAACCCTTGTAGCAGAGTACATCTCCCCATGATCTTTTTTTATCCTATATACACAAGCATTGTACCTAGGGTGGACGTGTTCTTCCTCTTACTTTCAGGAACACCGTACTCTGTCTATGGAGTAGCTGTTCTTTCACCACTTTACTTTCTTAATAAACTTGCTTTTGCTTTGCACTGCAGACTCTCCCTGAATTCTTTCTTGTGTAAGATCCAGGAACCCTCTCGTAGTGTGTGGATCAGGACCCCTTTCCTGTAACAGGTGGGATCAGCAATCCCACTTGCCATATCAACATTATGTGTCGGGAGAAGGAAGTGCTGGTTACACTGTGGATTCTGAAGTCATTGTCTCGTAAGACAATGTTGCAGAACAAAAGGCAGTGGTCAATTTGTGAAAAATCACAATCCCGATATTAGCCAGCCTTGGCTCCTATGTTAGGGAAATATGCAATCTCTGTCATTCTCTCTAGCAAGGGTCCTGGCTGTTACTTATAGATAAAATGCTTGAATGGGAACCTACACTGAGAAATCACACTTTGAGTTTCACCCTGACTTCAGGAAAAAGATATCAAAAAGGGAAATGTTAGGCTACCTGACAGCTGGACTTTCTGTGTTTCCTGAAAGAAATTATCAAAGCAGTGGTTCTTAACTCTCATAGTACATTAGAATCACCAGAGGAATTTCCTAAAAATTAAAAACTAATCAAAGCTAATATCTAATCCCAACTTCAAGGATTCTAATTCAGTTATCCTGAGATGGGGGCCAAAGGGTCAGAATTTTTAAAACCTTCCTAAGTGATTCTAATATGCAGCCAGGGTTGAGAACCAACAACTAAAGGACCCTCCTCCCTGCCCTGATCCATTCCAATCATTACAGGATTTTGCAATCAAGATTAAAAGATTTCAAATGGGTTGAGCAAGGAATCCCTTTGCCATCAGTAGCTGTAGCCAATTATCACACACCCACAGCTCTGATATCAAGCCCTGGGGAAGAGCAGATATAATAAATGAAGAGAAAAATAACAAAGGAAGGAGGTTAGCTTTGGTCATGTTCATTTTGTACAAGAAATCCACCCAAGGTCTCCCACAAAAGACGTAGGTTTATTATAACCCTACAAAAGGACCTGCAGTAGATGTGAAAAATGGGATAATTCCAGGGACCAGCTCCTCCTTGAGTCTCCTTCATGGGCCTAATATCGAAGACCGCCTGCAATGTCACCTGAATGACTCACCTTTTCATCCTATTTCGCATTATTTTCCTACAGTCACCCACCACTCTAGCCAAGTTGGACCACTGTTTGTTCCCAGTGTCCCAACTTCTTCATGAAGTCTCTTTTCTTTTCCCCAACAGGAGGTGATCTAGCCCCCCTTCTTAATCCAACATGTTGTGTCTTTGTTAGACATGTGTGTTATTCTGTTTATGTTGCGCTTACTTGTGTTCCAGTCTTTCCTTCCCAATAATATAAAAACATCTTGCAAACAAGCTGCGCATCTTACTCATGTTGGTACCCCTTTAGTCCCTAACATAGCTCCTTCTGTGTGTTTGGCCCTCAGCAAATATTTACTAAGTGGAAATGAATTTTCAGAAACTTCTCCAGATGGTTCTTTCATGTAGTGGATTGGATCCTAGTATATGTACTTTATACCTTATCTGCTGCTTCTGAACCATGAAAGCCTGAGCAACTCTCTCTTTGAATGAAGGCTCTTCTTAGGTCTACACATGCTAAGAGAAATTGCTCTGGGCATGTCAACTATTATTTATTTAGCAGTTCAGCATACACTATCTTAAATGGTCCTCTTCCAACTGCAGTGACTCATCTGACATTTCGGAATAAAATAAATATCCCTTTTAGGAAAGAAAAAATCCCAAAGTTTCTCTTTAAAAGCTTTGGGGTTACTAGGAGGGAAGAAGAAAGGAAAGGAAAAATATGGGAGTGGATGCAGTGGTGAACGTGCAAAGAAAGTTCTTCCAATGGCAATAGAGCTTTTAAATATTTATGGAGAAGGAAAGAACGCTTTTCAGAAGCCAAGTCATTTGTCAGTGAAACAAAACTCTCCATCTCCAGGGAGACACGGGTGTTCCCATTTGATCTGCAGGGGAAAGTGGAGGATTAGCAAAAGGATTTTACTCCTCAGCACATTTCCGTTTTGTAAACTTTAAAAAGCCAGCTAGACACTCTGCCTCCAATATGGGAGTAACTATATCCACAGAATTTGTGAGGATTGACAGATAAACATTGTCATAGTAAAATTAACATAATGGGTATTTATATTTACATGACTCCTAGCAAGTTATAACATTTTTCTTACGTGTTATCTCATTGAAAACTCACAACAACCCCGTAAGTAATAAGAATTATGATCCCCATTTTACAGAGCACGAAACTGAGGTGCTGGTTGCTAGAGAAGACAAAGTGACCAGGTATTCTTTCCAACCACACACCCTGTTAATATGCAGGACAAAGCTAAGTAGATGGAGCCCTGTACAAATACTTCCCCACTCAAAGACATCCAGGGTCAGTGTAGTGATTAAGGGCTTAGGCTTTGGAGTCAGACAGAACAGACCAAGAGGCAAAGATTCCAGCTCTGCCTCTCCATAACCCTGGGCAAGGTACTTATTAACTTCACTTGGTAGCAGGCTTCTACTCTGTAAAATGCACATAAAAATAGCCACAGGGTTTTTCTGAGAATTAAATGAGTTTGTGAAGTACTTACCACAGGGCCAGGGACAAGACAAACCCTTAATGAATGATAGTTCTTAATATTGGTATAGGTTCATCTATGAGGAATAACACATTGCACATTGCAAAGTGCTCTATAATTACGGCTTCTAATTAAATACATGGTCTAATGAAAAACACATCTGGGAGTTTTCCCTGGCTAAGAGTAAACACTAATTTCAAATGAAAAATCGGTGCTAAACCATTGTACCTCAAAAGGGATTCCAATGTTTTTTCAAGATTATGTATTCTATTACTGAAAGTGCACACACTAATCAAAGTTGGGTTTTATTTATTTTCAAATACCCTGTGTTTTAAAATTTTTACCAATAAACCATGTGTAACAGATTACCCCATATTTCACTGCACACTTCAATAATCTTTACATGTTAATCAACCACCTTGACTTTGCACCCCATATGTATTGTGCCTGTATTTTATTATTTCCTTGGTAAACCTTATGTTTCAAAAGCTTTCCAGAGCAGCTCAATCACAAAACTATGCTGCTGGGTGACACTTAAGATATAAGGTTTTAACCCAGTGGTGAAATAATTTCAATTATAAAAACAAAACCATGAAATGGAATCCTAGTGACAGTTAAACAAATCTGTAATTATCCAGCCAGTGTGTAAATCCCTTCTCTCCCCTTTCTCATTCAATTTGCAGACCTGGATGTCATCTCATTAAATCAACAGCTCAGATGTGCACACAAACGTCTTACACCAAATACATATTTCTCTTTCCACCTCTCTCCCAATATCTAAGCTTCTCTTACATAGTGGCTACATCAAATTAAACAGGGGTAAAAAGTAAATGAGGAAATCAGGTATCCAAAGCAAATGCAAGCAGCTACAGCTGGTGCTTCAAACCAACAATCTCCAGGTATTGAAAGAAGATTATGTGAATGGGAATGCTTGTGTGTGTGTGTGTGTGTGTGTGTGTGTGTGTGTGTGTGTGTATGCACGCACCCGTGCAATTCAACAATTACTGAATTCTTTCCATTTGCATATTTCCAGCACTCAGCCACATGCCTGGCACATATGACTCATCAGATGAATCTATGAATTATAAATACTCCACTGAAATCACACTCTGTAATGGTCCTTGCACGACCCTATGATCCCACTTATTCAGTATCTGTATTTAAGACTTTGTTTTGCTAATTAAAAGTCTTAACAGTTAGGCTTTGTTCAAGCCCAAAATACCATTCAGATGAGATGGTGCTTCCTGTAGCAGTTTCTCTATGTCATCCATCCACGCCAAGCTTCACCCTTACCCTCAAGAGCTTGCTAAAGTTTTTGCAAGAGATGGGAATGTGTGTCATCCACAGAAGGAAAAGGGAGGGTGCAGTGCTGCCTGAAGTGCTGAGAAGCACAAGCCAACGCTCTTACTTCCAGGAAATCCATGGCCTTATGGACTAAGTTGTTGTCCACAGTCCCCAGCTATAAGCCTTCATTCCTTTCCAAGCTGGGCCCCGAAAAGGGGACCCGGGGCCCAGGCCTTGAGAATGGCTTGCAATGGCAGGAAGTAATTCAGGAGTATGCTTTTGGGAGTCCTAATCTCCGATGCTCCTGGCAGTCATGGGATATCATTGTGGAATAAATTCTCAGTGAGGAAATAAGGAACTGGATCCAACCAATGTCATTTTAAAACTACATCTGCTCTTGGAAAGAGAAGTGAATCTAATATCTTTCTCACAGAACTGACTTGCAGATAAGTGGAAACTGTAAGTGTCATTCCTGGGGATGCCTCGCCCTGCTACACAGCTGGAGTAGATCCTTATCCTCCATCTGGGACTCATCCAGAAACCCACAGCCATCATGTCAGCCACTTGTCCATTTAATTACCAGGCTTTTTTACTTTTAATATTCTTTCATTCTTACCATCTGGAATTGGTATTTGTCAGATGTTAGGATCCATAATATCTTCCTCTGAGTCGCTAAAATTGGATGAATTTCTTTGGGATTAATTTGGGAGGAGGTGCTTTCTTTAATTACAAACTCAAACTTCTCAAAATGTTTTAATGAGCAAGGGAATTGTGTTCAAAACCAGAGCAGTCCAGCCAGACTTGGTCCTTTTGACTTCTGGAGAAGAACACAAATAACTCCTTCCCTCAGTGTCAGGAACCAGATGGGTATTTACTGCTCACAAAAGGAAGAGTTCATATCAATTTAATAACAAACTTTTTTTTAGGAAATTCTCTGTGTCGGTTCTTTAGATATAAACTAAGAAAAAGGCGTCATTCTCATCATGACAGAGACTGAGATGAGACCTGTAAGTGTGGAGTCCACTGGGAAGGTGGCTCTGTTGGACAGAGGCCTTGGCCATAGGCCAACGGGCAGAGAAAGAATGTGGCAGGTGATTAAGGAGTTGCAAGAGGAGGCTGTGTTGCAGAAGAGTTACTGTGGCAACAGTAAATGGGGCGGATAGGAATGGGAGAGGATGGGTCCTGCAGTGGAAAGCCAGGCACCTCTGTGTCAGGGACGGGCCAGGAGAAGTGGCAGTAGGAAGGTAAACACCTCCCCGACCCCAGACATTCTAAATAAATATAATGATTGGGACTTAACTAGGTAAGTGATGAGATACAGGTGAACCTATGAGCAAGCTTGAGTCAATGCTAGAAATGGATGAGGAAGTGGGCGGGTGTCTTGGTCTGTTCCAGCTGCTATAACAAAGTGCCATAGACTGGGTAGCTTATAAACAACATAAATGTATTTCTCACAGTTCTGGAGGCTAGAAGTCTGAGATCAGGGTGCCAGCATGGCAGGGATCTGGTGAGGATCTTTTCCAGCTTGCAAATGGTCTCTTTTATAAGAAGAGGCCCTCATAAGGGTGCTAATCCCATTCATGAGTGCTTCACCCTCATGATCTAATTACTTCCCAAAGGCCCCATCTCCTAAAACCATCACACTGGGGATTAGGATCTCAACATAGGATTTGGCAGCAGGACACGTACATTCAGTCCATTGCAGTGGGTTTAAAGAGTTCTGGTGGGCTGAGCTCTAGCAGGCACCTGAAAAGTGGCAGAGTTCCTGCATGCCAAAACACCTGTGGTTGACTCACTCTTCTCACAGCCCTAGTATAGCTGGCTGGCTTCATTTCCCTCCATGATGCTCTGCAGAAGAAACAGCATCCAAACAGGAGAAAGAATGGAATCCACTGCTTTGATCTTGCATGTAGCAGACACTAAGCTACTCAATTGTTTCAGACCTTCTAGTTCATTTTTTTAAGATAAATTTATTTGACAACATGGAGTTTGCCCAGAGGAAGAAAACCAATGTGGGAAAATGCTTGGAGATGGTGTCAAAAGAAGAAAGGTTGTTGTCTATAAAGAGCTATCATGTGAATGGAGTAGACTATTCTCTCTGTTGCTTCAGAGGGGCCGAACAAGGAGAAAAGGATAGAAGCTGCAGGGGGGTACATATTGATCCATTATAAGAAAGACTTTTTCTTATAATTAGAATTTGCAACCACACCTCTTGGAGGAATGCATTTCCTGGGATTTTTGCATGATCACAGAGTTATTAAGTAGGTAGGAGCTATAGAGCCCAATTTCTTCATTTTTTAGGAAGTAAAATTTAAGCCTGAAAATACTGCAGGCACACCATTTGTTCTGGAGGTTAGAGTAGGGTCTCCTGCATTGAAGAGGGTATTGAGATGACCTTCAAAGCCTATTCCAGCTTGTAAGCCCAGGTTCCCAAAACCTAGCTCATAATACAAGCAGAAAGGCAGAGTATAATGGGGACTAAGAACATTGGCTTAAAATTGACAAATGGGATCTAATTAAACTAAAGAACTCTTGCACAGCAAAAGAAACTACCATCAGAGTAAACAGGCAACCTACAGAATGGGAGAAAATTTTCACAATCTACCCATCTGACAAAGGGCTAATATCCAGAATCTACAAAGAACTTAAAGAAATTTACAAGAAAAAATCAAACAATCCCATCAAAAAGTGGGCAAAGGATATGAACAGACACCTCTCAAAAGAAGACATTTATGCAGCCAACAGACACATGAAAAAATGTTCATCATCACTGGCCATCAGAGAAATGCAAATCAAAACCACAGTGAGATACCATCTCACACCAGTTAGAATGGCAATCATTAAAAAGTCAGGAAACAACAGGTGCTAGAGAGGATGTGGAGAAATAGGAATGCTTTTACACTGCTGGTGGGACTATAAACTAGTTCAACCATTGTGGAAGACAGTGTGGCGATTCCTCAAGGATCTAGAACCAGAAATAACATTTGACCCAGCCATCCCATTACTGGGTATATACCCAAAGGATTATAAATCATGCTGCTATAAAGACACATGCACACGTATGTTTATTGCAGCACTATTCACAAAAGCAAAGACTTGGAAGCAACCCAAATGTCCATCAACGATAGACTGGATTAAAAAAATGTGGCACATATACACCATGGAATACTATGCAACCATAGAAAAGGATGAGTTCATGTCCTTTGTAGGGACATGGATGAAGCTGGAAACCATCATTCTGAGCAAACTATCACAAGGACAGAAAACCAAACACTGCATGTTCTCACACATAGGGGGGAATTGAACAATGAGAACACTTGGACACAGGATGGGGAACATCACACACCAGGGCCTGTGGTGGGATGGGAGGAGTGGGGAGGAATAGCATTAGGAGATATACCTAATGTAAATGATGAGTTAATGGGTGCAGCACACCAACATGGCACATGTATACATATGTAACAAACCTGCACGTTGTACATATGTACCCTAGAACTTAAAGTATAATAATAATAATAATAAAAAGAAGATTGGCTTTGGTATCAGAACTGAGCCAAATCCTGGCTCCACCACCTACCAGCTGTCTGACCTTGGGCCACCCAATATCTATCTCTCTTGTACCTATCTTGCTTCTTTACCCAATAAAATGGGACTGATACCTGTAACTACTTCAGAGGGCTCTCATGAGAATTAACTGAGAGAATGTATGTTAGCTATTATTACCTTTGCCTTACCCCAATACCTGACTGATGTAGGTGTTTCATTGGATTCAAAACAAAATTTATCTTACTGTCACCATGCTGAAAAATGTGACACAAAACATGAGATTGCTTTGCATGAACTTACTTACAACCATGTGAATTCCATCCTTATAGAGCCTTTGGAGCTTCCCTGCCATGCCAGGTTTCTCTTGAAGAAAAGTGGTATCTGAATAAGTATTTACAGTCAATTGTTCACTTGCTGAGCAACTACAGGCTGTTCCACTTTTCTTCAGGAGACACAAGTCTTGCCTCAGAAAATGTGACCCAGAGAAGACAGAAGACAGATGGATGCTTTTCTTCCCGAAAGGACTCCAGTTCATATTAACTCATTAATGAATCCCTTTTGGGAAAATATTCATTATCATTTGAACTGTGCCCCCAAACAAATGATATATTGGTGTGTTAACCTCCCAATACCCTCAGAATGTGCCCTTATTTGGAGATAAGGTCTTTATGGAGGTAATCGAGTTAAAATGGAGTCATTATGGCAGGCCCTAATCCATGACTGGTGTCTATATATATATATATATATATATATATTTGAGTCAGAGTTTCGCTCTTGTTGTCCAGGCTGAATTGCAATGGAATGGTGTGATCTCGGCTCACTGCAACCTCTGCCCCCTGGGTTCAAGTGATTCTCCTGCCTCAGCCTCCCAAGTAGCTGGGATTATAGATGTGCACCACCACACTCGGCTAATTTTTTTGTATTTTTAGTAGAGACAGGTTTTCACCATGTTGGCCAGACTGGTCTCCAACTCCTGACCTCAGGTGATCCACCTGCCTTGGCCCCACAAAGTGCTAAGAATACAGGCGTGAGCCACTGCACCCGGCCTGGTCCTTATAAAAAGGAAACATTTGAACAGAGACAGACACACACACAGGGAAAGCACCAAGTGGAGAGGAAGGCGGAAATTGAGGTGATATTTCCAGAAGCCAAGGATGCCAAAGGTTGCAGTAAACCACCAGAAGCCAGGAAAGGGGAGCAGGACAGGTTCCGTCTAATAGTCCTCCAGAGGAACCAACCCTGCCGACACCTTCATCTCAGCCTTCTAGCCTCCAGAAACAGTGAGATACAAATTTCTGTTGTTTAAGCCACATAGTTATCACAGACCTAGCAAACTAACACAATACTCCATGCCAAGTTCTCTGCTAGGCACTATGGGAGATAGATGCAAAATAAGAGCTCTAACGGGTTGTAATATACTGTCCTGTTACACCAGCAGGATGAACAAAGTGTAGGAATAGCTTACAAAAGTGATTTATTTTGACTACAGAGGGAAAAAAGCAAAGGAGTTTTTATAAGGCAGGTGACATTTGAGGCAGCTCTGAAAGGATGAGTCTATGGTTTCATGAGGTGGGGAAATGGAGAAGGAATCCTTGAGGCCAGGGAAACAGCATAAGTGGAGGCAGATTGATGGTACGTTCGGGGAAGTCCAGCGTGGCTAGAGATGGGGTGCAGGGACAAGGAGGGAGTGGTTGCAGAAGAGACTGTGGCCAGTCTGCAGAGAGTGATGGCAATCTGGTGGAGAAATCTACTTTTATTTTGTCAACAATGGGGTGTCATCAACAGTTGAGGAAGCTGTGTTATAATTGTACAGATTCAAATCTTTTCTCTAAGTGCCCTTTGCCTTCAAAGTGACACCGGCCTCATGGTGAGTTCAAACATCTTGTCCATTCAGGGAACTCATGTAGCTGGAGATACCTCTAGGTGGGTCTGGATCCCCTGATGCTTGGCCAGTAGTGGAGATGCACACCTAGCTCAGTGCCAGGTGCATAACAGGTGCTTGTTAGACAACTGCTAATAGTCATTTATCCATTCCATACATTGTTTTTAATGAGATGGGGTCTCACTATGTTGACTAGACTGGTCTCTAACTCCTGGCCTCAAGCGGTCTTCCCATCTTGGTCCCACAATGTGCTGGGATTACAGGTGTGAGCCACTGCATCTGGCCATGCCATAAAACTTTAGTGAGCATCTACTATATCCAGGCTCACTGTTCCAGACACCATGTAATAAAAATGACAAAATCTTTGCCTTTCATTCTAGCAAAAGGAGACATAGAATAAACACAGAAACAAATAAAAATTATTTCAGATAGAGTGATGAGGAAAACAGAACACATTAAGTGGGATGGAGAATAACAGGGCATGGGGAAGTTTGCTGATAAAGGAATGTTGTTCTAAGGAGATGACATTTTTGCTGATTCCAGAAGGATGTAAGGGAGCTAAGCAAAGATCTGGGGAAGAGACTTCCAAATATAGGGAGCATCATACTTGAGGTGGGAATGAGTTTGGAAGTTCAAGAAACAGAGGAAAGGACATTGTGGCTGGAGGATCATGGTGTGGGGGAAATAGTAGAAAAATCATCAGAGAGGTAGGTAAGGAAAGGCCCATGCATTTGGGGTCTTGCAAGTTCTCATAAGAAATTTGGATTTTATTCTGACTGCAATTTAAGCCATTGAGTGAGTCTAGTCACTAGGAGAGATGTTTGACATGATTTACCCTTAATGACAAAAGGAGAAGCAGGAAGATGAGTTAGGAGGTTCTACAATAGTCCAAACGATGGATGGAGGGAACTTGACTAGGTAAAAGCCATAGAGATGGTGAGGAGTGATAGAACTGGGGGTAGATTTTCAGAGGAGGATTACAGGGCTTGGTGATGGATAGCTCATGCGCATAGGATGTTGCATTAATCCCTTATATGTTGCTATAAAGGAATTCCTGGGACTGAGTAATTTATAAAGAAAATAAGTTTATTGGCTGGGCGCGGTGGCTCATGCCTGTAATCCTAGCACTTTGGGAGGCCAAGGCGAGAGGAATACCTGAGGTCAGGAGTTTGAGACCAGCCTGGCCAACACGGTGAAACCGTGGCTCAACTAAAAGTACAAAAAAAAAAAAAAAAAAAAAAAAAAAAAAAACAGCTGGATGTGGTATCAAGTGCCTGTAATCCCAGCTGCTCAGGAGGCTGAGGCAGGAGAATCGCTTGAACCTAGGAGGTGGAGGTTGCAGTGAGCCAAGATCATGCTATTGCATTCCAGCCTGGGCAATAAGAGCAAAACTCCATCTCAAAAAAAAAAAAAAGAAGAAGAAGAAGAAGAAAGGAAGTTTATTTGACTCACCATTCTGCAGACTGTACAAGAAGTGTGGTGCCAGCATCTGCTTCTGGTGAGGTCCCCAGGAGTCATGTAATCAGAGCAAAAGACAAAGAGGGAGCAGGTGTATTACATAGCAAGAGTGGGAGCAAGAGAGAAAGGGAGGAGGTGGCAGGCTCTTTCAAACCAGATCTTGAGTGAACTCAGAGTGAGAACTCACTCTTACCACAAGACATTCATGAGGGCTCTTCTTCATCACCCAAACACCTCCCAGGAGGCTCACCTTCAACATTGGAGGTCACATTTCAACATGAGATTTGGAGGGAACAAGGCATCCAAACCATATCAGCCATTCAGAGGATGAGAATTGAGGCTGCATATGTGGCAAAGGGTGTCACTCAACAAGAGGGGAAGGTTGGAAAAGGGCATGTTTGGTGGAAGAGGGGTAAGATCAAGAGTCCTATTTTGAATGTTTAAATTTCAAGGTACCTATTAGTCATCGAATGGAGATTGCTATTATGTGCAGCCAGGATTAAGAATTATCTTATTGTGTCTATTAAAGTATAATCAGTCTGACCTGAATAGGGCATGGAAAGCTAAATCATTCCTGAATCTTGAGCAGTCATTATCCCAAGGCCTATGAGATGTTCCCAGTATAATAAACAAAACCCTCTGGGATGCTGGCCCTGCCTGCACATTCCTGCCCTCTCACTCACAGCTTTCCTCTCATCCCTCCTTCAAAGCATCTGAGCTGGACAGCTACCCAGAAAGCCTCCCACTGCTGCAGAATTGGAAATGTGGGTCCTCCACCTAACAGCTGGGTTGGATCCTGGGTCAGCAGCAGATTAAGGCTACACTGCAGGGGCTTGACCCAGGAGTGTATTTAGGAGCTTCTCGAGTCAGGCAGCAGGAAGTGAGTCATCACTCGCCATCAGAGATGCAGGACGCCCTGCAGCTGGACGCTGCCACAGCCTGTCAAACCTCCTAAAGGCAGCCGAGTGCACTGGAAAGCAGAATGGAAAATTACACTCACAGTCACCCCTTTTAAAGAAAGTTTATGAAACTGACCAGTATATGTTGTGGAAAAGTCTGGGCTCGCAGAAGAGGGAAAACATAAACCTGGAAGCTGAAAGCAAGGAAAATTTGTTAAAGGAGAACATAAAACCTACCACACCCTTAGCTATTCCACTAAGCCTACCCTGGTTCCCTAATTCAGCTCCCCTCTTTTTTTTTTTTTTTTTTTTTTTTTAATGGAGTCTCACTTTGTCACCCAGGCTGGAGTGCAGTGGCACGATCTTGGCTCACTGCAACCTCTGCCTCCTGGGTACAAGCAATTCTCCTGCCTCGGTCGCATGTCACCATGCCCGGCTCATTTTTTGTATTTTTAGTCAACACAGGGTTTCACCGTGTTAGCCAGGATGGTCTCGATCTCCAGACCTTATCGGAGTAACAAGCCCCCAATATTTCAACATAGGTTCTTTCTATTTTCCCTAAGTGTCAGCTGGTCTGAGAAATAAAGAGAAAGAGTACAAAGAGAGGAATTTTACAGCTGGGCCTCTGGGGGTGACATCACATATTGGTAGGTCCATGATGTCCCCTGAGCTGCAAAACCAGCAAGTTTTTATTAGGGATTCTAAAAGGGAAGGGGGTGTATGAAAAGGGAGTAGGTCACAAAGATCACAGGCTTCAAAGGGCAATAAAGATCACAAGGCAAAAGCAAAACTAGAATTCCCAACGACGGTCTATATTCCACTGTGCACATATTGTCTTGATAAACATCTTAACAGAAAACAGGGTTCAAGAGCAGAGAACCAGTCTGACCAAAATTTACCAGGCTGGCATTTGCCAATCCTAGTAAGCCTGAGGGTACTGCAGGAGACCAAGGCGTATTTTAGTCCTTATCTCAACCACATAAGACAGACACTCCCAGAGTGGCCATTTATAGACCTCTCCCCAGGAATGCATTCCTTCCCCAGGGTATTCCTTGCTGAGAAAAGAATTCAGCAACATTCTCTTACTTGCACATCTGTTTATAGGCTCTCTACAAGAAGAAAACTATGGCTCTATTCTGCGTGACCCCACAGGTAGTCAGACCTATGGTTATCTTCCCTTGTTCCCTAAAAATCGCTGTTATTCTGTTCTGTTTCAAGGTGCACTGATTTCATATTGTTCAAACACACATTTTACAATCAATTTGTACAATAGAGGTCCTGAGGTGCTGTACATTCTCAGCTTATGAAGACAATGGTAATAAGAGATTTAAGTAAAGACAGGCATAAGAAATTATAAGAGTATTATTAGGGAAGTGATAAATGCCCATGAAATTGTCACAATTTATGTTCAGAGATTGCAGTAAAGACAGGCGTAAGAAACTATAAAAGTATTAATTTGGGGAACTGATAAATGTCCATGAAATCTTCACAATTTATGTTCTTCCACCATGGTTCCAGCCGGTCCCTCCATTTGGGGTCCCTAACTTTCTGCAACAGGATCTCATGATCCACCTGCCTCAGCCTCCCAGAGTGCTGGGATTACAGCCATGAGCCACCAAGCCTGGCCAGCTCCCCTGCTTCTAAGACCCTCTTCTCTCCTGCTTTCCCCTTCCTTCCTGCTCTCTTGTATCAGTTTGATTTCTCTGGGAGAGCCTTGGTTTATGGACTCAATTAGTTTTCAAGTATTTGCTGATGAGCCAATTGTATACTCCCCTCTTATGTCAGATTCTCTGCATCTCAGTGGCAGGAAAGGTGAGCACCACTGCTCAGATGCCCCTCCAGGAGCAGCCTGTGTGCACCCTGTTGACTTTGGAGGGGCTGATAAACAACATCCCTATTCCCCACTGGAGTTCTGAAACAGTTCAGAGGTAGACATGGGAACCTGGAGGCTGAAGGTGGAGATAGCACTCTCAATACAGATGAAAAGCTCTATCGGAGGCCATGACTTAGTTCTCATTACTCACCAATGACAGGTGCAGTTGGAAAATGACAGGCTCCTCCTTGGAGACCAACCCTGTGGGGCTTTCCTCATAACAAAGGACAAAAGAAATGTCATCTCTACTAAAGGCAGGTAGAGTTAGTTCCTTCTCCCACACTCATCAATCAGGTCAAACACTCCTAGTCTGGAGAAGAGTCACACATGACGCGGGAGCAGAGGGAGAGCAGAGTGTTTCTCTAGAAAGGATCCTCCACACAGAAGGAACCATTGAGAGTGGGGTCAGACCATAAATATTTTAGGCTTCACAAGCCAAAATCAAGGCCATTATTTATGTAGTACTCATAAGAAAGGACATAAACTTTTACAATTTTTAACTGACATGTTTTTAAAAATACAATAATAGTAACAATTGGGTATAATTTTGTACTATAGGCCTACTCATAAGAATAAATTTTCAATTTTTGATACAAATGTATGTGGTACACATTCAATTTTGTTACATGCATAGACTGCTTAGTGGTCAAGTCAGGACTGTTAGGGTACCCATCACTCAATTAAAGTAGATTACAGTGCTTACTGACACCTCATCTACCTTTGCTCCCTTCCAGTGTTTCTCTACACTCAACAAGATGAATATATTTGAAATACTTACCTGTTTAAAATACTTCAAAGGATTCCCACTAGCCTTAGATCTAAGACTGACATCCTTAAAAGACCCTTTATTGCCTTTCGATAATCATTTTGTTTTGTTTTATTTTATTTTATTTTATTTTTTGAGATGGAGTCTCTGTCACCCAAGCTGGAGTGCAGTGGCACAGTCTCAGCTCACTGCAACCTCCACCTCCTGGGTTCAAGTGATTCTCCTGACTCAGCCTCCCAAGTGGCTGGGAATACAGGTACACACCACCATGCCCAGGTAGTTTTTGTATTTTTGGTACAGATGGGGTTTTGCCATGTTGGCCAGGCTGGTCTCAAACTCTTGACCTCAAGTGATCTGTTTGCCTTAGCCTCCCAAAGTGCTGGGATTACAGGCACGAGCCACCACACCCGGCCTTCGATAATCATTTTGTACCATATTACTTAGTGCTCACCCCATTTCACTTACACTAGGCTTAATTATTCTTAGTCACGATGTTCTATTCTGCCTCAGGGCACTTGTACATACAGGTCCTTTTGCATGAAACACTGTTCCCTCTCCTCTTGCTTATTTAATATTATCAGAGTTTAGATCTAAAGTGCACTGTCGGCTGGGCACAATGCCCCATGCCTGTAATCTCAGCACTTTGGGATGCCAAGGCAGGAGAATTGCTTGAGCCCATGAGTTCAAGACCAGCCTTGGTATCATGGCAAGACCCTGTTCCTACAAAAAAAAAAAAAAGAGAGAGAGAGAGAAAGATTAAAAATTAGCTGGGCGTGGTAGCACACGCCTGTGGTCCCAGCTACTCGGGAGTCTGAGGTGGAGGATCACTTGAGCCCAGGAGATTGAGGCTGCATGAACAATGATTGCACCACTGCACTCCAGCCTGAGTGACAGAGTGAGACCCTGTCTCAAAAAAGAAAAGAAAAGAGAAAGAAAATAAATGATCAGTTCCTTCGAGAATACTTCCCTTATGTCTCTGACTTTGTCAACCACACACACAATCATATACGTTGCTTGCTTTCATAATATGAGTATCTTATTTACATTATCATATTACAATCGAAATTGTAAGGTGGCTCTAGAAGGCATTTAGAACTCAGCACGATCATTTCTTCTCCAAACTCTCTCCAGGTCTCAATATCCTGTGATTTGAAGTCTAAACACTTTAGGCTGGAATGACATAGTCTGCTAACTTTTCCCCAATATCCACTCTCTCCTTACTTTTTTAAATACCACCCTTGCCCTCCCCCCCCACACACCTATGTTTTAACTGGGCACAAGGCTTTTCAGCTAGAGTCTACATTTTCTACGTTTCCACATGACTACTTTCTAGCTAATGAGACGTGAGGAAAAATACTGTGAGCAATGTCTAGATGATCTTCTTAAAAGAAAATTGCTAGCCCTCTATGTGTTTTTCTTTTTTGTTGTTTTTTTTTTAAACAGTAACTGGGTCTTGCTCTGTCACCCAGGCTGGAGTGCAGTAGCATGATCATAATTCACTGCAGCCTTAAATTCCTGGACTCAAGAGATCCTCCCACCTCCCAAGGTGGAGGGACTACAGTCTCAGTCTCCCGAGTGGCTGGGACTACAGACACGAGCCATCACACCCAGCTAATTTTTTATACATAATATTTATAGAGACAGGGTCTCAATATGTTTCCCAGACTGATTTCAAACTCCTGACCTCAAGCAATCCTCCCTCCTCAGCCTCCCAAAGTGCTGGGATTACAGGTATGAGCTGCTGTGCTTGACCTATGTCCTCTTTCTTCCTTTCCATGCACTAGAAGAGAGATGGGGAGGGGTGAACCAGATTCAACCAAGCAGAAGCTACCTCAGGGGACAGAAGCACAATAAAATGAAGGCATGTGGGACCCTGGATACCTCTGTGAAGCAGAACAAATCACCTTACTGGGTCACCTACAAGCTTGGACATTTTCAGGACTTAGAACTAAATCTTCTACCTTGGTTTCTATTAAAGTGACCAAACCGATGTAGTAATACCAGTACTCAAGGATCTGTGAGTTCTGCTCCTAGTCATCCTACTTCCCCTTCTAGTCCTGCAGGAACCCACAGTCATGCTCCTGAACTTACCACCTGCGTCCTTGCTCTGGCCTTTGACAAGTTGGTTCTGGGAACATCCTCCTATCCTCCTTGCCTGTTTTTCGTCTGTCCAAGTTTACACATCCATCGACATCCAATTCACACTCTTTTCACTAATTCAACAAACTCTTTAATATTTAGCACCTACTATGTGTCCAACACTGAATGATTTCTGCCTATAATCTAAGGGCAGCTATTTCTAAATGTCAGCTGTTACATGCAACTCACCTATCTCTCTAAAGTCAGGTGTCCATCTGGACTCCCTGCTATGGGCCCTACCCACCAGATTATATCCCTGGGCGCCAACTCTATCCAAATCATTGCTGAAAGCATTTCCCATGTAATACAGAACGTGGCCTCTGTCTCCAGGTCCTGGAAGGCAGTGTCTAAATCCTTAAAATTTCCCAAATGATAAGAGTGCCTTTGTTATTCATGGTGGGTCCCCTGATAGTTGTTTAGGCTAACGAGGTGACTCACGGTAGACCCCCTAGACAGTTTATAATAGCAAGATAATACTTCCTGACTCCACAGGGAGAGGACAGGGAGGCTTCCCTCAGACCTCACCTATGTGTATCTTCTCTGGGCTGGTTCTAAATTGTGTCCTTTTTGCTATAATAAAACCCATAGTCATAACTGTGGAATTTCCTGAGTTCTATGATTCCTTCTAGCAAATTACCAAAACTGAGGGGTATAAACTTCCAAATTTGTAGCCAGTTTGTCAGGTGTAAATGTAGCCTAGAGACCTCCAGATTTGCAGCCAGTATCTGAAGTGAGAGTCGTCTTATGGAGGGCTGAGCCTCTAATCTGCTGTTTGGCTTCACTCTGGGTAGTGTCAGAAGTCATGGCAGCGTTCTTCCTGCTGGGGCTGAGTATCTGGATTACCTAATTATCTGCTTCATTCATTCAATCACCTAGCAAACCTATATTGAGCATCAACCAACGTGCTAGGTACTAAATTCAGAGTTGGATAAAACATAGATAAGATAATTCTAATCCCTGCCCTCAAACAGTTTGAAATCTTGTACAAAAGGAAATTACAACAGTATCGTAAATATTCACAGAATTGTGTGTGAAGTTTGCTAGAGTCAAAGTGAAGATCAATTATAAGGTGTGGGGAGAGGGCACTCCAGGGGACTTCCCAAAAAAGGTGGCCTCTGAGCTGGCTTTTGAAAGATGAATAAGCATTTGCCTCATGGGCAAAGAGAAGGGGCATTATATTCAGCAGGGATTGCATGTTCAAAGGCACAGTGGTGTGAAAAGGTGCACTGTATTCAGGTACAGTCATCCCTCCTTATCCTTGGAGGACATATCCCAAGACTCCCAATGGATGCCTGAAACCACGGATAGGACCAACCCCTGTATACACTGTGTTTCTTCCTATACATACATACATATATGCCTGTGATAAAGTTTAATTTATAACGTAGGCACAATAACAGATTAACAGCAATAACTGATAATAAAATAGAACAATTATAACAACATTGCCAACATCACTACTCTTGTGCTTCGGGGCCATTATTAAGTAAACTAAGGGTCACTTGAACACAAACACTGTGGTATCGTCACAGTGAATCTGATAACCAAACTGGCTGCTAAGCGACTATAAGAAACCTGCACAGACTTGCATTTTGAAAGACCACTCAAGACTTCCAGTGTCTGGAAAAAAACAGCTAGGTTACTCAAGATCAATCTTCCAGCTGAAATCAAAGAAAAATGAAATGTTGTAGAAATAACAACTTCAGGCCAGGTGTAGTGGCTTACACCTGTCATCCCAGCACTTTGGGAGGCCAAGGAAGGGAGGATTGTTTGAGGCCAGGAGTTCAAGACCAGCCTGGACAACATAGCAAGAGCCCATCTCTACCAAAAACAGGAAGCGTGCAACTTAAAATGCTGAAGAGCTGAAAAGACAAGAGGAACTTCCCAGGCTAATTTTTGGATGAAAACCCATAACCAGAAAGGTAAGCCAAATCCCCTCAGATCATAAGCCTCACTGTCTGAGGCTCTAGGGCAAAATGATTTCCTATTCTCTTATTTGCATTTTGGTAAATTTCCACATGGTGAGCTGCTCTTTCATGGAGCATACCTGGGTAATAATTACTTTTTCTTCCTCAGAGAGGCTGTGATTCTTGGAATGTCTAATGTGGTGGTTGATTGGACTTATGCCTTTCGTCAGCAGCTCAAAGAATGCCACAATTCACTCTTCTATGAAGTAGACATCCAGCCTTGATACCCAACCCAGAAGTCAGAAAGAATGAAAATTTGTCACCTTTAGCAGGTGGAATTATCAGTAGGTACTTTATGAATGCCCAGTAGCTCAATTTCAAAATGTTTCCTTTTTTATTAAGAACTAACATTCTTTTGTTGGTCCATATCACAACATGCTGTGTCTGGGGTGCTGCACTGTTACAGAAATCAACAATCCTCCTCACGGCTCCATAAAGATAAGTGGGTGAGAGATTGTATGGCACCTGTAGGGCTGGGAAATTTTATCTGAAATTCCCATAAGCAAAACTGCAGTAAAGACCTCTTTGCCCTTTGTTAATTGAAAATAAACTACTCCTTTTTTTGGAGAAGGCCTCTGAAGCTGCCATGGAAACAAGCTCACTAAAGGCTTCAGCAACTGCTCCAATATTTAATTTCACCCACAGTGAATGTAATCCAGGCCGAGAAGTGCTCACAATATGAAAACACTGATTAGCAGGGGACTGCATGTGTACCTTGCTGGGTACAGGCCCCACTTTTTTTCTCTTTGAGGATGCTGAGCTTGAATGTCCAAGGGGAAAGACATCCAAAAAGCATCGCCACAAACCCGCTGTGAGGTTGACCAAGAAGATCATGGGTCCTGCCTGCAGGGAGGAAAGCACAGGGTAAATTACTAGAGAAGTCAGCTTCTTCCACCCCTCAGAGAAATAAGGAAGCTCAAGTCTGGATCGGGAGACCAGAGGACTCCAGGTAAAAAAAAAAAAAAAACTTCTCTCTGATCCACCTTCTGCTGCAATAACCAAGTCTCATATCAGTGGCTGAGATTTCAGAGTCATTTTCCCAGAACAAAACAATAATATTTCCAAATCAAAGACAGTACAAAGACAGGATTAATAAAAGGGGGTTGGGGACCTCTTTAAAGAGGAAGGCAGAGCTCGGCATCTTTTATATTCTCCCAGTTGTCCAGACTCCAACCCCCCAGCCATGTTGTCATAGCATTCCAAGTGGGAAGAAAAATGAGCAACTGTCAGTCTACCATTTTTACATTCTAGAGGAGGAACTGAGATCCAGCAACGTAGATGAATGATGCGGCTAAAGCAGTGACAAAACCAGACCCAGAACCCAGGCCCTCTGAGTTCACCCCCTGCACTGACCATTCACTCACTGACCCTTCCTTGCCTCAACTTTTCAGCAGCCATCAATCAGCAAGTTCTAGTGAGTCTCATTTTCCCATCCATTTTCTTGCCAGTGCTACTACACAAGCACAAGCCCTTATCATCTTGACCAAGACAAAAGGAGAATAAGGTCAGGGTTCTGTGCTAAGCCCTTGGCAAACATGCCTTTAATCCTTACCACAACCTAAGAGGTGAGTAATAATTCCTGTTTTGTAGATGAAGGAACAGGAGCTTGGAGATTGAGAGAGGCTACACAATGACAAGTGACAGAATCTAGACTCAGACCCCTCATTCATCTGAGCCCAGGTCCACGTTAATAACCCATCACTCTATTGCCTCAGGAGACTATGTCCATGGCCTCCTAATTGTGTTCATTCCCTTCCCATTTTAAACTACCTTGTATCCTGAAGCCAGATTGACCTTTTTTAAATTTCCTTTTAATCGTGACACTACCTTCCTCAAAAGCCCAGCCCCTTGTCTTGTCCTTTGATGTGCTCTGACTGACAAGCTCTGCTCTGCCTCCCAAGGCTCACACATTGTCCTTTGGATGTTCTCGGATGCCTCGTTTCCCTCCCCTAGGATGTTTTCTCCTGCCTTTTCCTTCTCCCTCAAAGTCCCAGTAGCGGCTTCTTTATTTCCTCAATACTAACGGAATACCTACTAACTCTTCTACAACATTCATTGCCAAGAGGCAGTATTGCTCAGTGGGCAAGCCACAGACTCCAGAACAATTTGCCAGATTTGAATCCTGATTCCACCACTTGTTAACCATGCGACCTTGGGCAAGTTTCTCAACCTGTCCGTGCTTCAACTTCCCAAAACATAAAACGACAATATTTACAGCTCCTATTTATGAGGTTCTTGGAAGGATTAAAGTAGTTAATACATACAACACTTTTGGAATTGTGCAAGGAGCAGACTAATAGCTCCAAAACCATGAGCTAGTCCTAGCAGTAGTGGTAGGTACCAAGCACTGGCCTCATTGCTGGGATCCAGAGATGAGTAAATCAGTCAGTCCCAGCCAAGCGCAGTGGCTCACCTGGCCAAGATGACAAAATCCCATCTCTACTAAAAATACAAAAATTAGCCAGGCGGTAGTGGCATGCACCCGTAATCCCAGCTACTTAGGAGGCTGAGGCAGGAGAATTACTTGAGCCTGGGAGGCAGAGGTTGCAGTGAGCCAAGATCATGCCACTGCACTCCAGCCTGGATGACACAGCAAGGCTCTGCCTGAATAAAAATAATAATAATCACAATCAGTCCCTTTCCTAGCCATCTAGTGAGCAAAGTGGACATGTCAACCAATAATCATAGCCCAGTGCTCTACATGCTGTAATAAACGCAGGTACAGAGGGCTTCAGGGAACAGAAGAGATATTAAGTGTCTGGAGTAGGTAAGGTTTCAGAAAAAAAAAAAAAAAGTGTCATCTCAAAATTAAAGAACAGTTGGAGTTCTTCCTAGTGTCCCAGCATGGACATGTCACTATCCTCCAGAGGTATCATCCAGAGGTTGCCAGGAGCCCCAGTGACTGGAACATGGCATTTGTGGGGCTGGAAGTGAAGCTGGCAAGGCAAGCAGGAGCCTGATCTCATAAAGAACCTTATGTCTTTCAGAGAAGGTTGTCCCTGAGACTGTAAGCAGAGGAAAGCCCACCCCAGACCATCATGATCTCAGCCTCTTCTGGCCTCATCTAGAGCACTAATTGCATATTTTACTAATGCCACTCTTAGTTGCTACCTTCTATTATTATTTCTGAAAAGCTTTACTATACCAACCCACCAGCAGCCCCTCTCTGAGGCTTCTTATCCCAGGTTGACATGTTTCCTACCAAGTAACTCTGCTACCTTGGTCACAGGTGACTGGACCAGGGATTGGCATCTGACCTAAGGGCAGCTACCCTGTGGTTGGCCAGTGCCCTACAGGAGGTGGCCAGAACAAAGCCCAACTCATTGATGCCATTCTATCCTGCATGCTGACTGCCTAGACAGAGTACCTCTCTCGGGGAACTTCAATGTGAGACACAGAGAGGAAAACAGACACAGGGGCAACAGAGGTGGAAAAACTCACTTGGAAGAAAGCAGTAAGCAGAAGCCATGACAAGCTGAGCCTAGAGGTGGTGAACAGAGCGAGCCAGTCATGTCAGAACAGTGACAGCATGGGCAGAAGCCGCTAAGACTCTGTGAGGCAGAACACTGGCCGAGGGATCCCAGAACGAGATAAGCCATGGTATACACTGAACTGCGGCCTCATTCCCAAAGATCATTCCTATCATTCCTGTTTTTTGTGAGTTCGGGCAGTGCCACTGACTAAGACAATTTTCTGTTTCTCATGATTTCATGAGCATCCTCATAATAAACCCCAAAACTCCCTGAGCACATCCCTTCTCCTTGCCACGTGTTCTTTCTGCTCGATTAAGTGTGTTCTGTCGTGGGGGAATGATGGCCAGTGGTGTGGGGGTGAAAGAATTTACCAAGACAGTTGTAGGTAAAGGAAGGCAGATTTATTTGAGAAAGTAGGAAAATACATGGCCAGAGAGACAACAGGCAAGTCAGCAGAAGCTTACTGCGAAGAAACAAAGGCTGGCTGGAGAGTTTATGGGATGGTGTTTACGCTGTCTGTTGAAGGAGGCTTTGTGCAGCACTGGTAACGCCAAGGTTGGGCTGCAGCAAGCTGACATGCAGGTGTCTGGTGAGAGTTGGGCGCAGGAGAATTGTGAGTTACTTTCACAGGAGGGCTGTGTGTCCTGGACCATGCAGAAAGGTGGACTTGTTGCTCACCTCCTTTCTCTTTTTGCTTTCCCCTTATTCCACCAGCCTGGTTCCCTTTTCCCCAGTGTGAACGCCCATGTTCCATAAGTGCTCTCTTATGGAACAGAGAAACAGCCCATGCATTAGCAGAAAAGCAAGACCCAGAAGGGCTGATTCTGAGCGATGTCCAGGATTTTTGTGAGAGAGGATGGAGGCAACTTGCAGGGGGAGTGGGGAGACATGAGGCAAGAGAAGTGCGGAGGAAGCAAATCCTACAGGGATCTGGGCTTTCTCATGAGGTTCTGGGGCCTGTTGAAGGGATTAGGAATGAAAAAATACGATCAGGTTTGGGACTGCTGGATAAAATGTTGCCACTTCATATGATACACACTGTTATCTCCAATACATATGAGGTGTTCCCATGGAAGTAGACATAAGGTATTGGGGGTCTCAAAGCAACTCTCTTCTATGAAAATGTCCGAATCCTACATGACCAGACAGGAAATCCATCTCTCCAGGAATATTCATCCAGCCAAAATTGTAAAGCAGAGAAAAAGAAATGTAGACACACTACACATCTAGTGCCTAGATAAAAGACCTCCCCCAACCCCGACCCGCGCAAGCCCTGGAAGAACAACTTCAACTTCAACCGTGATTTTCTTAACACAAAACATAGCGCACACACAAAGAAGACCCAGAGCTGGTGGGGGCTTTTTTTTTTTTTTTTTTTTTTTTTTTTTTTTTTTGAGTCTCGCTCTGTTACCCAAGCTCGAGTGCAGTGGCGCGATCTCCGTTCACTGCAACGTCCACCTCCCAGGTTCAAGCCATTCTTCTACCTCAGTCTCCAGAGTAGCTGGGACTTTAGGCACCCGCCACCACCTCCGGCTAATTTTTGTATTTTTAGTACAGATGAGGTTTCATCATATTGGTCAGGCCATTCTCAAACTCCTGAGCTCGTGATCCGCCCGCCTCAGCCTCCCAAAGTGCTGGGAGTACCGGCGTGAGCCACCGCGCCCGGCCTGGTGCGGGCTTTTTAAAGTCCTATGTGTAACAGCGCATGAATTTCTCTCTCAGGAAAAACAATCTCTAAAGAAAACTTTAATGGAAAATTCCCACCATGAGTATCCTACTTTACCCTGGCCCGAGTTTCACAAATACTTGCTTCTACCCCACACAGCCAGGCACTGAGAAGTGTCCAGAAAGACTCCAACTGCCCGAGATTCCCAGAGAAGCAGAACACACAGAGCCACGACGAGAACTCAGGATGGAGTAAACTTCCAGGTCCATGTGGGTTTCCAGGACCCAGCCCACATCTGCCAACCCACCGTGTCCTCTGCTTCCTGTTTCCCTTCTGCATCCTTTTCACTGATGCCTTCAAATATCCCTGTGTGTGCACGGGAAAAGTGGTTATGCTGCCAATTTAAAGAACCAAGGCTTCAGAGGGAAGGAACCTCACGCGTGCCCCCACCCCCCCACTCCCCGGTTCCCACTGGCTATTTGTAAAAGTTACTCACAGGAGGAAGAGAAAGAGCATTCGTGTGTGATTACCTGCTCACCTCACGGTGGGGTGAACCAAGGTTCTCTGTGCAGTTTCCTCCACCATCTGTTCACACTTCCTTCTCTCGGAGACTTGGCAGGGAAACACTCACTGTTTTTCATCCTAACTCAAAGACAGTGAGATTCTTCATACCTGCACAGGAACCATGCAAGTTGTGATTGAAAAGAGCATCATGGGATGCAAACAGAAAGAAAAGCGGTGAAGGCGCCAAGCTGCGGATTCTAACAGCTTCCAGAATGCTGGGCCACAAGTGGCCGTCAGACTGTAGAGTTCCATTTCCTTCTTTTCTTTATAGGTTAAACTCTGTCAGATTTGATCCAACTCCAACCCAAACTTCTGTTGAACGAAATGATTGTTTTCTAAGCTCCAGCTGGTAGCAAACTCATTTTGAGACATATTCAATATAACTGAACTGCAGTGTAACATAAGGGGGTGCCTTGGCCTGAATTTTCCTCTCCTTCCTCTGGTTCTCAATCCCCTTCTTCTCTTCCTCCCTTCATTCTCACCGATTTCTTTTCAGGTTTTTTTTTTTTAACCCTTTGTTAAGTTCACTTTTCAGGCCTCATTTCTGCTTCATTTTCTTTTTTTTTTTTTTTTCTTTTTTTTTGAGATGGAGTCTCACCCTGTCACCCAGGGTGTAGTGCAGTGGCACAATCTCGGCTCACTGCAACCTCTGCCTCCCAGGTTCAAGCAAATCTCCTGCCTCAGCCTCCTGAGTAGCTGGGATTACATGTGTGTGCCACCATGCCCAGCTGAGTTTTGTATTTTTAGTAGAGAAGGCGCTTCACCACATTGGCCAGGCTGGTCTCGAACTCCTGACCTCCGGTGATCCACCCGTCTTGGCCTCCCAAAGTGCTGGGATTACAGATATGAGCCACCATGTCCAGCCTTCTTCTTCATTTTCTAGATGTCTTTCACCCTTTCCTATCTTCACCCTCACTTATTTACACTTCACTCTCTTTTGCCTTTTGTTTCTCTCTTCTAACTTTCTTCTGTCTTCTTGTCCCTTCTCAATCTTAATGTAGAGAGAAGCTACAAACTCAAAACCAGGTGATGTTGAAAATGTTACCAAAAGGGACCACACTGCACTGACTCATCAGAACAGACACTAGCGGCTGAGGTGCAGCAAGGTCTAGAAGGTTTCCTGCTCTACCACTAACCAGTGGGTTGTGGGGAGGTCTAGCGGAAGCAGGCACGAGGCAGGGAGATGAGAAAGCCCTCAGAAGCCTCATGGCCATGGCTAATTACTACACAGTACAGAAGTATTTCTATCTTTTAACAGTCAATACAGCTGTACAAGAGTGTACCAAATTGAGTACAAGAAAAACAGGTCCCAACATCCCAGAAAAAGCCTGGTTCTGTCAGCCAGGACTCGGTGCTGCTAGGAGCTGGTGTTGGCACTCATAGTCTTGTTGAACACAGACAATTTCACAGAACCCCAATATCACACCAGTCCACTCCACAACTGTAACAAATCAAAGCAAAACAAGAACACTCCATAAACATGCCTGAGCATGGACAAAACTAGAAACATTGTTGAATGCACAAAAATGACCAAACATTCCCCTGTTATGCTAATAAGTGACAACTGCTGCTTTTTCTTTTTTGAATTTTTTTTTTTTTTTTTTTTTTTTTTTTTGAGATGGAGTTTTGCTCTTGTTGCCTAGAGTGCAATGGCATGATCTCGGCTTACCACAACCTCCGCCTCCCGGGTTCAAGCGATTCTCCTGCCTCATCCCCCGAGTAGCTGGGATTACAGGCATGTGCCACCAAGCCCAGCTAATTTTGTATTTTTAGTAGAGACAGGGTTTCTCCATGTTGGTCAGGCTGGTCTCGAACTCCCGACCTCAGGTGATCCGCCTGTCTCGGGCTCCCAAAGTGCTGGGATTACAGGCATGAGCCATCGCGCCTGGCCAGACAGCTGCTTCTTTACCAATCAGAGCTCTGGTCTGATTCCTTACTCCTACCTCATAGAGGCCTGTTTAAGATACCCAACAATAAAATCCCCCTGCTTCCTGAAAGCATCCAGGTCTTAAACGCATCTAATCCTGATTTTTTTCCTTTTTTAAAAAATTTCATTTTAGATTCAGGGGATACATCTGCAGGTTATTATTTGGGTATGTTGTGTGATGCAGAGGTTTGAGCCTCTAATGATCCCATCGCCAAGTAGGAACACAGTACCTGATAGGTAGTTTTTAATCCTTCCTTCCCTTCCTATTTGAAATCCCCAGTGTTCATTGTTACCATCTTTATGCCCATATGTCATGGACAATTATTAGCTCTTACTTATTTGTGAGAACATGGGGTATTTGGTTTTCTGTTCCTGTGTTAATTTGCTTAGGATGATGGCCTCCAGCTCCACCCACGTTGCTGCAAAGGACATGATTTCATTACTTTTTACAGCTGTGTAGTATTCCATGGTATATATGTGTGCTGAGGCTCCCCACAGTTCCCTGTGGTATGGTCTCCCTCATAGCAACCAACAATAAACTCAACTTGTTCAACCACAGGTGTGTGCCCAGTGGTCTTTGGCTGCAAGGTCATTGAGGAAATATGAATTCATACCCTGCCCAAAGGCTTAAGATCCCTTTGAGGAGGGGATTTGTGGCAAGGAGGACCTGAGCCTTCAATGAGGACAGCTAATTAAGTTCCCCTGTGAGGAAAAGAAAAGGGGGACCCATTCCCCACCTTCTCCCTCTTCTGGAGTTTTGATCCTGAAAAACTTCCAAGAAAGGAGCATGACAAACAGGGCAGTCTCCAGTGACAAGAAGAAGAACATGATGGCTCTTAGTTCTAGCAGGTGAAATCCCAGCCTCTTACCTGGGGAGCCCGTTAAGGCACCAGGAGAAAAGTACACAGTTTGGTAAAGATGAATCCTTTTGTCTGCCCTGCTTGAGGGTGGATTATTGCCCACTTGGGCAGCTCTCTCTATGTCCTTAAATAGTTCCAGGGCACCTGGAATTATTGCTGCTTACCTCCCTGCCACAGTCACTTCCACTCCAGAACTGACCTCCCTTCCCACAGAGCTGGATCATAGGTGCAAGAAAATGGGACAAAAACAGGTGAACAAGCATGCTCCTTCTTCCTCCCTGCGGCTAGGTTTTCAAGCTTGGTGCAGGAGCTCCGACAGACATTTTCCCTTTCATGATTGCTTTCAACTAACACAAGGGAAAGAGCTTAGAACAAACAGAAAACTTACCAACCCATCAAGGCTAATGTCAAGAGGTAGGACTGACCTCTGCCTTTCAAAATGCAACTTTACTTTCAGAGAAGCACCAGGTTTCCAGGAACCTGACGGGCTACACGGCGTGCCCAAATTCACAGAGCAATGTTTTCTTATAAAGCAATTCTTTTCTGCTTTCAGACACTTAGTGAAATATGCTGCTTCAGGAGCATGTATAATTGCCACGCAACAAATTAGCCACAAACCAAAATTTAGGATTGCTCCTAAATTATTCAAGATGTTGGAAAAATACATACACAAAACAGATCAATCAAAGAAATCAAATACATACCCCGCAGTTTTGAGACAATTAGGTGAGAAACATTCTGCAATCGAACACCAACAATTATTTCTCTCACTGAGTGGTATCAGAAAGCTTAGAAAAAATTAAATATGGTATCATCACTAACCCACAAGTAGAAAATGTCATCCTGAGCACTGATATCAGTAAACAGAATTGCAAAGCCTAATAGAATCACAGAACAAATGCAAACCTGAGGGAATCACCATCTTTAAAATAAAACGATTATCTCCACGTGTGAGCTTTTCGCTGACAGGGGAGCTGCTACCTGATTCAAGGATCTTACTGTGGCAGGACTAGCACGTGGGCGTGCCAGGGCGGAGGGGCGTCTCTGCATCCCACCAGCACCTTAGTTGCCCACCAGTAGGACAGTTTAATCCGACAGAACAAAGCAGATGGCAGGTGTCGGGATGAAATCTCAGCATGCTCAGGACGCATTCTCTCTGTGCTCATTAAAAAGATATAATAATCGGGGCAACTGAGTTGCTATCACAAATAAATCCCAACTTTCCAGGGCCTTAATAAAATAAAGGTTTCTCACTTAAGTAATTTTCCAATGTGAGTGCTCCTGGTCTATGGGCAGCGTTCTTCCCCGTGATGCTTTCCATGTCACGGCTACAAACCCTCCTCTACAGCAATAGTCCTCCTACTTAGCTGTCTCCTAGAATCACCTAGGGAGCTTTTCCTGCTGCTGGGACTACAGCCCAGCCCAATTAATTAGCATCCCTAGGGGTGGACTCTGAGCACTAGGACTTTAAGGATCCCCAGGTGATTCCAATGACTGCCAAGGTTGCAACCACCATGCCAAAGCCCCAGAGTCCTTCACACTGGGCTGGTGGAAGAGGAGAGAGGCAGCAGAGAAGGCACCCCACTCTCTAAAGCCCTGACCCAGAGATGAGATGTTACTCTGCTCACATTCCATCACGGCAAATGTGTATGCAAGCAGGGACAGAAAAGGTAGTCTCTGCTTGGACTGCCCTCTCCTGGTAACCTTCCCACAACACAGAAGGGAGAGTACACATTTTTGGTGGACACCTGAATATCTTGATAAAGTGGTGAGCATATGAGAGGGGCTAAACAGAAGCAGAAATCAGAAAGGAGAAAGGAGGTAAGGGTTAGGAGTAGAGAGACAGAAGAGGAGAGAACCACAGCAGTTGGAAAGTCAATGTCACTTGGCCCCTCACTCCATCTGGTGCCGTTGCTCACCTGGGAATACAAGTGCCACCCTCTGCCCCATCTTCCACCCTGGACACACCACTTCACCAGTGTTTTGATTTGGGTTTGTGGTTTTTTAAAAGCACAATGTCAGTGACCGCCAAATCACTTTTTCTGAAATTGAGATCAAATCAAAAGCAAAACACTGGGAGGTATTCTCATCTCCCCAACTCAGTTGAGGGACCCTGATGAATCAATATCAAATTATATGACCATATAGGATCAATTTATCTCCCTACCAAATAAGGACCATTGCTTTGGGGATAGCTGGTACTTCGATACACCTGCATACTCCATGCTGAGAGGAAAGACATGGAACGATAAGCAGTCACATCAAGATTTTTAGCAGCCAGGGGGAATGCTTGGTAGAGCTCCATTGGCTGGGACATACAATGGCCTGTGTTTTAAGCCAAAACAGAGCCCACCCTCTGCTTGGCTCCAATACAGAAGTCACTCTTTTTACCAAATTAAGTCAAAGCAGAAATCCCTTCCCAATGCCGCGGTGTAGCAGAAAACGTGGAGGCAGAACCCAGGGGTAGTGGCACACAGGGCAACTGCTCAGAACAGAGATGAGCAAGCCCTGCAGCCTTGGGAAAAGGACACTTCTGACAACTATGCAGATGTTTTTGCAGAGCATGTTGAGAAACATCAGTCTCCTTTAAATACTATTCACATAGATTCATGCTGCAAATGAACTTGGACCAGTGGCAGAGAGGGATTTAGAATTCTCTACAAATGCTAATAAGGGCCAGATACAACCAATCAATGGCCCCTCAGAGTGGTTGGGGACAAAAACAGTGCTGCCCACATGGAAATGGGCAGCAGGATGAGGATGGCGTAAGAAAAGATGCCTGGATCAGACCAGGACTGAGATGATTTCTTGGCTACAGTTTGCTGAGGGTTTCCCCAGGAGGTTAGGAAGTGGAAATGAATCTCACAACACCACTGGATAGTATTCGTGATTGTTGTAAATAATCAAGCTTGGGTAACCCCTAGAGCAATCTACATAATGTTCTAATCCCATGGTGGGAGTTACATCATACCCAGCAGGTACTGTTTGTTACCTTTACATGGCATGGCATGGCATGGTGTGGCATGGCATAGTAATACCCTTCCAGGTATTAATATAAATATAGACCTAATCTGGATATGCCCCACTAGACTGATATAGTCATCATCCCAGAGTCCAGAGTGGGGTGTCCAGGCAAGCAGTTTGCTCCACAAAGAATACAGCTCTCAGCAGCATTGGAAAGAAGAAGGAAGAAGAAAGAAGAAGGAGAAGGAAGAGGAGGAGGAGGAAGGGATAGAGGGAACGAGGAAGAGAAGGAAGAAAACAGGATTCACTTCTGGGAGGAAATACAGTATACTGAAAATAATAGATTCAAGTATGATGAAAGCAGAATTCAGTGCAGACTCTGGCAAAAACTAATGTTTATGACCTTGGACAAGTCCCATATCATCTCTGGGCTTCAGTGGCCTCCTGTAAAATGACAGTATTGGACTAGAAAATCAAAAGGCCCCTTCCAGTTCCGCAATCCTTCCTTCTAGTCAATGATGAAGATAATTAGGGGAAAATGACTACCTAAAATCAATTTGGTTTCTTGTAAGAAATGACTTTATATAAGTCTCTAGTCATTTCTAAATTATTGATGCAAAAGAACTCAGATTAGAAATTATGCAGACCTCTGCTTTCTCCTTTTCTGATTCTGCTACTTGTAGCCGTCATTGTGTTCAGTGAAGTTACTATAAGATGAACAGCAGGAAAAAAAAAGAGAGAGAGAGAGAAGGAGCTAAAATGCAATCATTTCATTTTCCTTACTTGGTAAAGAGCAAATATTGAGCAACAATATGCCAGTAGGTACCAGTGGGGACTTAATACATCAAAGAGGAAAAGGAAGGCCGGGTGCAGTGGCTCATGCCTGTAATCCCAGCACTTTGGGAGGCCAAGGCAGGTGGATGACTTGAGGTCAGGAGTTCAAGACCAGCCTGGACAACATGGTGAAATTCTGTCTCTACTGAAAATACAAAATTAGCTGGGTGTGGTGGTGCACACCTGTAATCCCAGCTAAATAGGGAGGCTAAGGCAGGAGAATTGTTTCAAACCTGGAGACGGAGGCTGCAATGAACCAAGATCACACCACTGCACTCCAGCCTGGGCCAACAGAGTGAGACTCCATCTCAAAATAAATAAATACATTTAAAAAATAAAAGGAAAAGGAGAAGAAGGAAATGTAAGCCTTGTTTGACATGCCCATGATTTGCTGTCCTGTCCTTGGCACGTGAGGAGAGCTGGCACATAATGACCAGCCTTCCTTGCTGTCTGCTGGGGAGGCCTCTGAATGTATGCGAGCCTTAGATTGGATTTCTCACAGTAACTTAGATCTGATGTATCTTTTCTCATTAAAGCTCTGGTCTTCTCGTTCTTACAGATTTGTACTTTCATTCTACATGTGCTGTCTCACATCACACATAAAAAGGCAGTAGTAATTGTGTGAATCTGGCCATCTTACAAGTACCAAAAGTTGTTCAATGGAGACTTGGTGATGAGGTCATCTTTCAGGACTTTTGTGTTCATAAGGTGTTGGGGCAAGCTCCTGTCTTCTTAGACGTATTTACACCAGCACTGTATACCTAAATGTGGCCCACAGCTACAAAGGACAGTGTTAAGCAGAGATCTGTTGCCTCTCAAAAGTCAAACCTCTAGGCTAGGGGAGGGATAGCATTAGGAGAAACACCTAATGTAGACGAGGGGTTGATGGGTCAGCAAACCACCATGGCACGTGTATACCTATGGAACAAACCTGGACGTTCTGCACATGTATCCCAGAACTTAAAGTATTAATAAAAAGTCAAACCTCTACTCGGTCATTGAATAAGTAAAGCTAAGTTGTCCTTACAGATTGCCACAAAGATTCAGGTGTCTAAAGAACAAGGAGTTTATCCTTTTTCCTGTAACAGTCCAGGTACCTAGGCTGACAATGGCGCTGCCATCTTCAGAAAGCTGCTGCCAAGGCCTCTCTGGGAATTGCCATCCAGTTAGCCATGAGAGGAAAGGAGCATAAAGGAACTCACCAGGGAGGTTTTTACGGGCCAGGCCTGACAGCTGTATGTATTACTTCCACTCACATTCTGCTAGACAGCACTTCGGCACCTGGTTAAATCTCAATGTATAGAAGGCTAGGAAACGTAATTTCACTGTGACCAGAGAAAGGGCAAATGAATTTTGATGAATGAATGCCTAGTGGTATTTACCACAGCATTTTTCAATTACAGGTCACAACTCAGTGCATCATAAAATCAATCCAGGAAGTAGAATTAGCACTTTTAAGATGGAGTGGAAAAGAGCAGAGAAGGGAAGAGAACAGAACTGAATGGAATGGGGAGGATGGAAGGGGAGGAACAGAAGGATAAGACAGCGAGGGCCTGAGCGGGGAGGGATCAGAGAGTATCGCATGTGTATGGGTAAGTACTATTTAATGAAATGTGTGTATCAGTTTTGTGTGTGTTAATAAGTTATAAGGCAAAATGAATTTCCTCCTGTGGGTCACAGTCAGAAATGTTTGAATGCCACTTGCTTAATGTAATGTATTAATCCATTTTCACACTGCCGATAAAGACATACCTGAGACTGGGCAATTTACAAAAGAAAAAAAAGAGGTTTATTGGACTTACAGTTCCACGTGGCTGGGGAGGTCTCACAATCATGGTGGAAGGTGAAAGACACGTCACACACGGCAGCAGACAAGAGAAGAGAGCTTGTGAAGGGAAACTCTCCTGTTTAAAACCATCAGATCTTGTGAGACTCATTCACTATCATGAGAACAGCACAGGAACGACCCACCCCCATCAATCAATCACCTCCCACTGGGTTCCTCCCACAACACGTGGGGATTGTGGAAGGTGCAATTCAAGATGAGATTTGGGTGGGGACAGATCACTTAGTCTCCATCTCTTCTTAAGTTTGTTATTTAAAAATCTAGGAAAAATAAAAATTAAAAAATCCCAGAAAAATGTGGGAGTTTTTTCTTCCCTCAGCCTACTATTACAATATGTCTCATTGAACAACAAACTAACACTATGCATTATTCACTAGAGGGTGAGATTCTGTCTTGGACAGCACTGAGTGGGGGAAATATGTTCCTTTATTCATCTACTGATTCATAACAAACCAGAACTAGATATGGAGTTGGAAAACCTGGATTCAGACCCCTGCTGTTAGGCTACTTCATATATTCATCCCCTTCACAAATACGTATTGAGTACCCACCATGTGTTAGTCACCATGCTGGATGCTGGAGATAAAGCATTCAGCAAATAGTCAAGGTCCCTGACCTCGCTTTTCTTTGGAGAGACAAACAACAAACAAGGAAACAAACCAGATAACTACAGATTATGAGGGGCATATTCTGTTCACCTCTTAGGGCCTCTGTATTAGTCAGGGTTCTCTAGAAGGACAGAACTAATGGAATAGATATAGAGATGATATAGAGATAGAGATAGAGATAGATAGAGGTAGAGATACAGACACAGACATACAGATACAGATACAGATACAGATACAGATACAGATACAGATACAGATACACATACAGATACGGATACGGATACGGATACAAAGGGGAGTTTATTAAGTACTAACTCACATGATCACAAGGTCCCACAATAGGCTGCCTGTAGGCTGAGGAGCAAAGAGAGCCAGTTGGAGTCCCAAAACTGAAGAACTTGAGGTCTGATGTTCAAGGGCAGGAAGCATCCAGCACAGGAGAAAGGTGTAGATGGGGAGGCTAGGCTAGTATCTCTTTTCACATTTTTCTGCCTGCTTATATTCTAGCTGGGCTGGCAGTTGATTACATGGTGCCCACCCAGATTAAGTGTGGGTCTGCCTTTCCCACCCTTAACCCTTAAGTGTATTTCCCCTACTCAGTGGAGTCCAAGACAGAATTCCACCCTGACTCAAATGGTAATCTCCTTTGGTAACATCCTCACAGACACACCCAGGATCAATATTTTGTATCCTTCAATCCAGTCAAGTTGACACTCAGTATTAACCATCATAGCCTCCATTTTCTCACTTATAAAACTATTATTGTATAATCTATACCTCAAAGGCATGTGAGGGTGCTTTTAAGTGTCTATACCTAGGTAAGGAATTACTTTACTTCTTCAGCTATGATTTGCTAAATTCTGACCCCATGCCCAGGAGTGTTCCAGGACCATGGAGTTTAGTTATTAACAAATTAAACAATCTTGTTATGAAGCAGCCTCCCCTGGTGTTAGGGATTGAATTGTATCTCCCAGAAAAGATCTGTTGAAGCCTCAATCCCAGGCACCTCAGAATAGGATCGTACTTAGAAATAGGGCCTTTGCAGATGTAGTCAAGTTAAGATAAGGTCATTAGGGCAGACCGTAGTCCAATATAACAGGTGTCCTTATGATCAGAGGAAACTTTTGGGCTAAGGACATGCATAGACAATTCTCAAAAGAAGATATACAAATGGCCAACAAACATATAAAAAAAACTCAACATTACTAATTATCAGGGAAATGCAAATCAAACCCACAATGTGATAGCATCTTACTCCTGCAAGAATGGACATAATTTAAAAATCACAAAAGAATAGATGTTGGTATGGATGTGGTGAAAAGGGAACACTTTTACACTGCTGGTGGGAATGTAAACTAGTACAACCACTATGGAAAACAGTATGAAGATTTCTTAAAGGACTAAAAGGGGAATGACCATTGGATTCAGTGATCCCACTACTGGGTATCTACCCAGAGGAAAAGAAGTCATTATACGAAAAAGATACTTGCACATCCATGTTTATAGCAGCACAATTTGCAATTGCAAAAATATGGAAGCAGCCTAAATGCCCATCAATCAATGAGTGGATAAAGAAAATGCTATATATATATATATATATATATACACACACACACACACACATATATACACACACACATACACATACACACACACACACACACACACACATATCATGGAACACTACCCAACCATAAAAAGAAATGAAATAATGGCATTTGCAGCAACCTGGATGGAGTTGGAGACCATTATTCTAAGTGAAATAACTCAGGAATGAAAAATCAAACATCGTATGTTCTCACTTGTATATGGGAGCTAAGCTATGAGGACGCAAAGGCACAAGAATGATATAATGGACTCTGGGGATTCAAGGGGAAGGGTGAGAGCGGATAAGGGATAAAAGAATATACATTGGGTACAATGTACACTGCTCAGGTGATGGATGCACCAAAATCTCAGAAATCACTATTAAAGAACCTCTACATGTAACCGAACACCACCTGCTCCCCAAAAACTATTGAAATAAAAAATAAAACGCAAACTGAAAAAAAGCAAAGGGGAAACTTTGACACTAGCATGCACACAGGAAGAATGTCATTTGAAGATGAAGGCAGAGATCAGGATGATACGTTTACAAGCCAAAGAACACAAACCCACCAGAAGCTATGAGAGAGGTACGACACAGATTCTCTCTCACAGCCCTTGGGAGGAACCAGTGCTGCTGACACCTTGATCTTGAACTTCCAGCCTCCAGAAACTGTGAGTGAATAACCTTCTACTCTTTAAAAAGTCACCCAGTTTGTGGTGCTTTGTTAAAACAGCCCTGGCAAACTAATATATCTGGATAGCAAGAGCCAGGACAGCAACACAAAGAGTCTAGACAGCTTGCAGCAGGACTTCAGGTCGTTTCTTGATGGATGGATTCTAGGGCTCGAGGCCATCTGCTGAATGCAGAAACTTTGAAAATGAGGGCTATTTTCATTCAAATGCTCCTCATTTTCTTTTTTCCCTTTAGCATTAGGCTGGAATAGAGAAGTGAGAAAGTGAATACAATGCCATTATTAACATCATTATTAACAACTCACTTATACAAATCTCAGAGAGAATTAGATTTTAATGTTTCCTTACACTGAGCGCCGGTGCTGGCTACACCCAGCTAATTCAAGGTGACAAAACTGGTTAAGCCCATGTGTGATTTATTTTCACTCCTATAGAAAGTTGACACTTTATTCATTAAACTACTCCCTTTAACACATTTCTAAATCATTGCTTTCCACTCTGATCCTGTCTAGTTTTCATTTCTGAGTTTCAGCTGGAATGGCTTTCATAATGATTTCTTTTTTTACCTGACACGGGAAGTTAAAACCTCCCCCTACTGAACATTTAAAAGGGAAATTTGGGGGTTTTGTCAGGCTGTTTATCATATCTTACAAATACTCAAATCTATTTCCTTTGGAAAAGGTTTGTCTTTCTATGACAGGCATATAAAAAGGCTTTATTACGGTGCTCTATTCATTGGAGCTGCTCTGCCCAAAGATAAAAAGGAATTCATTTTCTGGATTTTCCTTGAATGTCAGCTCTATAGATTCTTTCTATTATCAGAGTTCTTAACTCAAGAAGAATGAAGGGGAAAGAAAATTCAAGCTAATATACAATATCAAGATCCATTATGGACTAACATGAAAATCAAAAATCCCAAAATAAAATCCAAATCTAAATGAAAGTGATAAGTAAAACCAGGAAAAAAAAAATCTCTGTAGGTTTAATAGCAAGCAATCATTGGATTTACTTCAAACATGCTCTGCTGCATGGCTCCCCAGATCTGAAAAACCTCCCCAGCACCATTTCCTAAGTACACTCTGATCTGTCAGCTACGGTATGAAGCAGCGCTTCTCAGGCTCTGCTGTGCGTGGAAATCACCTGGCGATCTGGATAAAGTGCAGATCTGCATTCAGTAGGTGGGGTAGCGGGGAGCCTGAGCCTCTGCATTGCTAACAAACCCCCTGGTGACACTGCTGCTGTCAGGAACAACACCCTGAGTAGCCAGCGGATAGAGCTTAAAAGACCAAAGCAGCATGTTCCAGGCCTGACTGGAAACAAGAGCTTCACTCCAATCCTTGAGCTGGCTTTGTCGGAATAACAATCTGGATATTACACAAGAGTCTTGGATCCCACTAATTTGTACCCCTCCTGGAATTCACCATTGTCTGGGCATGATGGAGGGGTGATTGAGAGCCCACATCTGATTCTGAAACGAGCCAGCCCCATGGACTCATGTCTGAGGCCTTCGGAGAAGGAAGAGTACAGACAAGCTGGAAGAGCTGTGCGCAGTTGGGACTCTGGGAGACTCAGAGACCCATGCAGAGGAGAGCCATTGAGCGTAGCTGGCTTAGGAACTGGAAAAAATGCAGAGGGGCCAAGACCAACGCCACCGTTAGGGTTTGCAATGTGGGAAGCATCGGGAGACTATACAGTAGCAGCAACGAGGTGCTGCTCTCAAACCACAGACATTGACAAGAATCCAAAACAGAAACAGAGGCAGTCCCAGAGACTCCCAGCAATAACTTGGAGATCTGAATGGGGCTGGAGATCACTCGTTACACAGCTGCAGGAGTGAGCAGAGAAACTTGACTTCCCCATGCATATAAACACAGGAGGCTTAAGGAAATTTGGATTACACTTCTCTCTAGTCATTGGGGGCTTAGGGCAATGAAACAAGGATGAGTCGTTGCAAGTCTATCTCTATGACCAGGAAAGTAACTCCAACATAGATAGTAAATCTTCGGGTAGTAAGGTCACAGACCTCTCTCATTTCATAAGTCAGTGAGGTGGCCAATCCCAAAGCACAATAGCTAAGTATTATATAGGAATTTTTAAATAGGGGAAGTAGGGAGGAACCATCCTCTCAATATCTATAGCATCAAACTTGGGGAGCTTTCAAGAGAAGTCCAATAAGGGATAAATCAAAATCTGCCCTCATTCTTCCTTGCTAAGCCAAAGACATGTTCCATAAACTTCTCAGCCTGAACCTGGCCACATGTATGAGTCCAGGCCTGAGTCCAAGGTATGAGCATCTCTGTAGCCTTGAAACTCTACTTTTAGCAACTTCTATATTCTATTGGTTGTTGCTCCTCTTTTCTTACCTGAAAAAGATGAAGAATTATATTGGCAGCAGAAACTGAATGACACAGAAAAATCTGAAATTGCCTTCTGCTATGTCTTTATTGCAACAAACCAACCAACCAATGACACTGTCTGTCCATCCACCTTTACCCACACCAACAACCAAAAGGCTTTCCGCTCCATAGCCCTGGAGGGCTGGGCTCTGGGCAGTGAGGTGCCCAGAGCAGCAACAGGCAGGACCTTGCCAAAGGTAACATGGGTATCAGTTGCTATGGAAGGCAAGTCCCAACCTCAGTGTTATCTCTGGGTGGCACTATGGCTAAGAGAAATCACATGTTTTTGCACAGTCTGGACATGCTCGTAACCAGTTATGTGAGACCCCAGGGTTGGCCTGTATGAAAACTTGCATGTGTCCCCTGCTAGTGTTTTTACTCACTCTGGTAGTCAGTTATAGCAGCTCAGGGCAAGCCGATGCTTCAGCACCACCCCCAGATCCATTCCACGAATTATGTGACATACGCCTCAATTGCTTCTGCTGTCAAAAGGGAATACAATGGTACCAAACTCATTGTGTGGTTAAGAAAATAAGTGAATAATGCATTTAGGAAACATAGCACAGTGCATAGCATATAATAGATGCTCAGTAAATGTTTGCTG